>NW_024070202.1:73966209-74433057 GCF_014754425.2 Oryx dammah | reverse complement strand
AGTTCTTCACTTTCTGCCATAAGGGTGGTGTCATCTGCATATCTGAGGTTATTGACATTTCTCCTGACAATCTTAATTCCAGCTTGTGCTTCATCCAGCCCAGTGTTTCTCATGATGTACTCTGCATATAAGATAAATAAGCAGAATGACAATATACAGCCTTGATGTACTCTTTTCCTGATTTGGATCCAGTCTGTTGTTCCATGTCCAGTTCTGACTGTTACTTCCTGACCTGCATACAGATTTCTCAGGAGGCAGGTCAGGTGGTCTGCTATTCCCATCTCTTTCAGAATTCTCCAGTTTGTTGTGATCCACACAGTCAAAGGCTTTGGCATAGTCAATAAAGCAGAAATAGATGTTGTTTTTTTTTTTTTCTGGAACTCTCTTGCTTTTTTGATGGTCCAACGTATGTTGGCAATTTGATCTCTGCTTCCTCTGCCTTTTCTAAGTCCAGCTTGAACATCTGGAAGTTCATGGTTCATGTGCTATTGAAGCCTGACTTGGAGAATTTTGAGCATTACTTTACTAGTATGTGAGATGAGTGCAATTGTGAGGTAGTTTGAATATCCTTTGGCATTGCCTTTCTTTGCAATTGGAATGAAATCTGACCTTTTCCAGTTCAGAGGCCACTGCTGAGTTTTCCAAATTTGCTGGTATATTGAGTGTAGCACTTTCACAGCATCATCTTTTAGGATTTGAGATAGCTCAACTGCAATTCCATCACCTCCACTAGCTTTGTTCATAGTGATGCTTTGTTAGGTCCACTTGACTTCATATTTCAGGATGTCCGGCTCTAGATGAGTGATCACACCATTGTGATTATTTGGGTCATGAAGATCTTTTTTGTATAGTTCTTCCATGTATTCTTGCCACCTCTTCTTAATATCTTCTGCTTCTGTTAGGTCCATATCATTTCTGTCCTTTTGAGTCCATCTTTGTATGAAATGTTCCCTCGGTATCTCTTTCTTGAAAAGATCTCTGGTCTTTCCCATTTTATTGTTTTCCTCTATTTCTTTGCACTGATCACCGAGGAAGGCTTTGTTATCTCTCCTTGCTATTCTTTGGAACTCTGCATTCAAATGGGTATATCTTTCCTTTTCTCCTTTGCTCTTCATTTCTCTTCTTTTCACAGCTATTTGTAAGTCCTCCTCAGGCAGCCGTTTTGCTTTTTAGCATTTCTTTTTCTCAATCACTCTTTCCTACACAAGCCACTTCACATAACTGTGTGGCCCAACTTTTGCTAAAAAGTAATTTCTTCAGTGTCACAATTCCCTTTGCTTCATGTGATTTTTAAGAGGAGAACTGACAAGATCTGTTTCTAAAAAGCTATCATACAACTTTTGAGACCAAAGCACTTGACCTCAACTTCATAGTAAGAAACTGCGAGTGACGACGGATTGTACAAAATCACATTCAAAATCACCAAATCCCCTCTAAACATTCATACATTGCAGTGTAGTCCTATGAAAGAGTTACTGACTAATGATTGAAGGTGAAGGTGAAGGTGAAATCGAAGGTGAAGTCGCTCAGTCGTGTCCGACTCTTTGCGACCCCGTGGACTGTAGCCTACCAGGCTCCTCTGTCCAGGGGATTCTCCAGGCAAGAATACTGGAGTGGGTTGCCATTTCCTTCTCCAGGGTATCTTCCTGACCCAGGGATCGAACCCAGGTCTCCTGCATTGGAGGATTAGCAAACTTTTATGGTTTTAATGATTAGCAAACTTTTAAAAACTTTTAAGTGATGTCCTAAATTTAATCTTCCATTCGTGGTCAAGAACATTCTTTGTATGTAATTTACCTTTCAGTGTATTGTTTCATTTTAGTACTTAGAAAATAGCTTGTATGTATGATCTGAGGACTTGTTATGAACTGAATGTTTATATCTCCTTAAAATTTATATGTTGAAATCATAACATTCAATATGATGGCATTAGGTTTGGGGAACTTTGGGAGCCCTTGTGAATGGGACTAGTGCCCCTGTATGAAGAGACACCAGAGCTTGCTTTCTTTTTCATGCTATCTCTCCCCTCTTCAATGTGAGGATACAACAAAAAAAATGGCCACCAGTAAAATGGATAGGGCTTCCCAGGTGGCACTGGTGATAAAGAACCTACCTGCCACTTCAAGAGATGTAAGAGACACGAGTTCGACCCCTGGGTTGGGAAGATCCCCTGGAAAAGGGCCTGGCAACCCACTCCAGTATTCTTGCCTGGAGAATCCCATGGACAGAGGAACCTGGTGGGCTACAGTCCACAGGATCACAAAGATTCAGACCCAATCTGCCAACACCTTAATCATGGACTTACCAGCCTGCAGAACTGTGAGAAATAAATGATTGCTGTTTAATCTCTTCACTCTGTAGTAGTCTATTATAGCAGAAATTGATTAAGAGTGTTAAATAGCAAATGATGAATCTTGTAGTCTATTTACAGCCCTTTTATTCTTGCTGCTTGATTTGGTACAAGTTGTTTGACTTTTAGTTCTATGAAATTTTTATTTAAAAATAAAAAGTTGGCTAAAGTTGCTCTGTTGTGTCAAATGACTAATGACATTGATAAAAATATTCTTAAAATAAAATAGTATAGTATTATAATTAAAGGGATGCATAAAGACATAGTCAGACAGAACACTTGGATTCAATTCAATTCAGCTCTATCATTTACTGTATGACCTTGGTAAATTAATTAACCTCTCTGAGTTCAACTTCCTCATCTGGGACATGAGGATAATAGTAACTATCTCTTGTGTTGTTAAGATGTGTGAGATAAGAAATATCAGTGCATGATAGCTCTTTTGGGCCTTGTGATTTACATCAGTGACAGAGATCTTGGTTTGACATTCTTTGCACTTTTTAACCATGGTGACATAGACCCTGTGGACACTGGATCCATTATTTTCCAGGTTTTTGAAAGCCTTTCTAGATATTAAGGTATCATTGTAGATGCTGGTGATGTAGCAGTGAAGCAAAATACCAGCATTTATAGACTTCTAGTACTATATCTATCAGAGCTTTTCCTGTAAAATGTTCTTAAATAAAAAAAGATATATTTATTGACCCATGTAATTGAAAATCTGAAATTCAGGCACACCTAGATGTGGACCCTCAAGGTATATGATTAGGTTTCTCATTCCCCCATTTTTCAGTTTTTCTTTCTATTAAATTGACTTCATTCATAGTTTAGCTCCACATGACTGAAAAGATCATGCCAGCAGCATAAAGCTTCCGAGTTCTTATGTAACCTTAGAGGTGCCTCATAGGTGGCCTCTGATTGGCCCTCCTCAGGCCCTGTAGTTTCTTTGAAACCATTTCTGGGAAATGTAGTATTTTATGGTTTTTTCTGGGTGTGGCCCCTTCCCTGTACCTAGAAATGCAAAGGAGAAGATAGAAGTTTAGGGACTGTTTCCACTTCAGCCTCATGGAATGCATTTCCAGTAGGAAAGCAGGCTTATTGTTGGAGAAAACTTAAGACAGACTGTCAAGCTATTACAGTTTAGTTTAAGTTCTAAACTATGTGTATCAAAGTTAGGCAGTGTGGGTTGATAGAATAATTTATTTATATTAGGACTCAAACTCCTCATGCTAATTTGCAGTTGTCAGTGGAGTTCTAATTATACTTTTGTTCTAAAATACTAAGGCTATCTTTTTAAATTCAGGATTGAAGAAAGTAGTCAGATGGACATTAAATTTGTGGAGGAAGGAAGATGATGAAAAATGAATGATAGTCTTAGACTAATTCATCAGTGAAATTGCTCTTTGTTGGGATCATTTTTTTCATAAATCAACATGGTTTTTATAAATGTTTATTGAATGTACCTTTTATATCTGTGGTTTCTTGGAAGATATTTGAACTTGGCTATCTGTGTTGAATAATTAAAATTGTGTGACTTTAAATAACTCAATGTCTCTGGGCCTTTGATTTATCATCTGTAAAACGTACTTCGCTATTCATTAATTCATTTAGCACATATCTTGGTTACCTATTTTCTACCTGGATCTGGATGTGCAGGGCATAAAGCAATAAAAAAGTCAAGATAGTGTTTCCAGTGTACTAATAGTATTTTTGTGGGGTTAAACTAATAAGTAAGTAGATATAAAGCATAACATTGAGTGGTAATAAGTACTCTAAACAACATAAATATAAAGCTCATGATGGAAAGGATTGTGTCTCACTTCTGCATTTCTATATCCCTAGTGCCTAGAACAGTGCCAGGACATAGGAATGCTCAATAAACATTTACTGAGTAAGTGAATGAACTTCACACATAACATGCAAATCACCTACACTTATTATCAGGGGTGAGTGCATTGAAGAGATTAAGAGACTTTCAGTTCAGTTCAGTTCAGTTCAGTTGCTCAGTCGTGTCCGACTCTTTGCGACCCCATGAATGGCAGCACACCAGGCCTCCCTGTCCATCACCAACTCCCGGAGTTCACTCAGACTCACATCCATCGAGTCCGTGATGCCATCCAGCCATCTCATCCTCTGTCATCCCCTTCTCCTCCTGCCCCAAATCCCTCCCAGCATCAGGGTCTTTTCAAATGAGTCAACTCTTCGCATGAGGTGGTCAAAGTACTGGAGTTTCAGTTTCAGCATCATTCCTTCCAAAGAAATCCCAGGGCTGATCTCCTTCAGAATGGACTGGTTGGATCTCCTTGCAGTCCAAGGGACTCTCAAGAGTCTTCTCCAACACCACAGTTCAAAAGCATCAATTCTTCGGCGCTCACCCTTCTTCACAGTCCAACTCTCACATCCATACATGACCACAGGAAAAACCATAGCCTTGACTAGACGGACCTTAGTCGGCAAAGTAATGTCTCTGCTTTTGAATATGCTATCTAGGTTGGTCATAAATTTTCTTCCAGGGAGTAAGTGTCTTTTAATATCATGGCTGCAATCACCATCTGCAGTGATTTTGGAGCCCCCAAAATAAAGTCTGACACTGTTTCCACTGTTTCCCCATCTATTTCCCATGAAGTGATGGGACCAGATGCCATGATCTTCGTTTTCTGAATGTTGAGCTTTAGGCCAACTTTTTCACTCTCCACTTTCACTTTCATCAAGAGGCTTTTTAGCTCCTCTTCACTTTCTGCTATAAGGGTGGTGTCACCTGCATTTGTGAGGTTATTGATATTTCTTCTGACCATCTTGATTCCAGCTTGTGCTTCCTCCAGCCCAGTGTTTCTCATGATGTACTCTGCATATAAGTTAAATAAGCAGGGTGACAATATACAGCCTTGACGTACTCCTTTTCCTATTTGGAACCAGTCTGTTTCATGTCTAGTTCTAACTGTTGCTTCCTGACCTGCATGCAGATTTCTCAAGAGGCAGGTCAGGTGACCTGGTATTCCCATCTCCTTCAGAATTTTTCAGAGTTTATTTTGATCCACACAGTCAAAGGGTTCGGCATAGTCAATAAAGCAGAAATAGGTGTTTTTCTGGTGCTCAGTGCTAAATATTTATTGGAAGGCCTGATGCCGAAGCTGAAACTCCAGTATTTTGGCCACCTGATACAAAGCACTGACTCATTTGAAAAGACCCTGTTGCTGGGAAACATTGAAGGTAGGAGGAGAAGGGGACGACCGAAGATGAAACGGTTGGATGGCATCACCTACTCAATGGACATGAGTGAGTAAACTCACGAAATTGGTGATGGACAAGGCCTGTGGTGCAGCAGTCCATGGGGTCACAAAAAGTCAGACATGACTGAGTGACTGAACTGAACTGAACAATCTTGTGAGCTGATTCCTTAAAATTTCTTTCTGTCTGCCTCCTGAGCTTCCTGGGTAACTTGAATGGTAAAGAATCTTCCTTCAGTGTGGGAGACCCGGGTTGAATCCCTGGGTTGGGAAGATCCCCCGGAGAAGGGAATGACTACCCTCTCCACTATTGTTGCCTGGAGAATTCCATGGACAGGGACGCCTGTGGGCTGTAGTCCATGGGGTTGCAAGGAGTTAGTCTGTTTCCTATATTTCTGGAGAACCCTGACTGATACACTCATAAAATTATTTTAACAACTCTTAACTTCTTGTACTTGAATGAATCATTAATGTATAGAGTATTTTAGGAAAAATTGAGTTTTCTTTAAATTTTGAGACTTCCATCATATTTGATTCGTTGCCTCTGCTAAAATGGAGGTGAATGTTAAAGTGTTAGTTGCTCAGTCATGTCTGACTCTTTGCAACCCCATGGACTATAACCCCCCAGGCTCCTCTATCCACGGAATTCTCCAGGCAAACATGGAGGTAGTTGAAAAAAGTTAGAAATGTTAATGCAATAAATAACATGGTTATCCTTGAGGCTGTTTGTGTCATGGCTATCACGACACTGTTTTTCATCTCTTTTATTTAATTTCTTGGTCTTAATGAGTGTTACAACCAACCCAGTGAGAAGTAACAGCAGAGGCAGAAGAGATTCTATGATTCAAATATAAACTGGCTTTGGGGTATTGGAGAAGGTAGAGCTATGGAGGTAGAGGAGGCAGGTTTGCTAGAACCTTCTTGGGTATGAAGTGGGTGAGCAAGAATGTGTATAATATAAATTGTCATATATTATAATTAGCACTTTTATCAAGAATATATGTTGTTCTTTTATCAAGTTCAGTATATAGTTCTTCTATCCAGAACCATAATATAGAAGCTAACTACAGTATATTTCAAAATTTATATTGCATTTGTTCTTGCTCACCTTCTCCCAATGTTTCACACTCAAATAGATGCCAGAAAGTAATCATTAAAATGGCAGAACTTTAAGATGAATGTGGGAGAAAATTGGAATATAACCAAGTCCTAAAATTATTCTTTCAATACAGTGTTTTGTAGGCAAAACAGGGAATCTTAAAAAACAGTAAAATTTTCTAAAAGGGAAATAAATTTATAACTTCTGACTCCAGACATTGGAAAAGGTTATCTCATGCATTCTTTTACCTCTAGGCAGGATGTGTGTTTTGAGCCACATTTTAAAGCCATCTCACAGGGAGCAAGAGTTCACAACTCTCCTTAGTGCTCCACTTTCCTACTAAATGATTTTTACTATCGAGAATTCTTCCTTTTAGATAACATAATTTTTCTCTTGTTCTGGTCCAAATTGGAATTGAAGGGTAGCTGGTGATTATTCCCTGTGTGAGAGCCCTTCATGTATTTATAGATTGTTATTAAATTGTCCCAAATCAATCTTTAATCTTCAAACTGAATAATATCCATTTTATTGACCTCCTTTAATAGATCATTTTCCAAACCTTCAATCATCATTTATAGCTTTCTGCTAAACCAGCTCTATTTTTTATTTTGTTTTGTTTCTTGCTGCCTACTTGTAGATCTCAGAGCCAGAGAGGGTATTTTTAGAAGAGTAGGAGTTTGATGAAAGGATTTTATCCTTTGTATTTATGTATATGTGCACCTTTCTTTATACAATAGTTATTTAAAATAACGTATTTTTGCAAGTCGAATTATATTTTAATACTCCAAGCAAGTTTACCTTTTAAAGGTTAGAAGTAAATCTTTTTTAAACTTCACACTTTTGTTAGGTAAATGTTTAAAGAGAGAGAGTTTCTTAAATTCAAATTTTTATGTTTACATCAGACTTTCTTAAAGTAGAGAACATTTCTATTATTATATCTTCCTTGTCTTTTTGTTTCATAGCAATTCAAT
The DNA here is from genome assembly GCF_014754425.2 of Oryx dammah. Classification (NCBI taxonomy): domain Eukaryota; kingdom Metazoa; phylum Chordata; class Mammalia; order Artiodactyla; family Bovidae; genus Oryx; species Oryx dammah. The sequence continues at coordinate 74,425,410 of NW_024070202.1, read as the reverse complement.
AATCAGCTTCCTTTTGTGAAGTATTATGTATTAGGTTTGTTTTTGAATGCTACATTTGCAATGTCAGTTCTGCATTTATTTGACACCTATGTTAAAGATATTTGTAAAAACATGAAAAATAAATCATATTCTGTTCTTAAAGGGATTGCAATCTAAAGAGAGAGAGATAGAGTGCATGCAAATAATTAAAATATAAATTAGGAAGAATGTAAGTATTTTAAGTTGAGATCAGAGAGAGATTATCTGGGAACAAGGAAGATTTTTGAGAGAGGTTGCATTTGATTGCAGGGGTCTTGAAGGTGGTGTAACTTTTGTACAGGTAGAATAAAGAAGGGTCACTACTAGCAGGAAGAAGTATCTGAAAGGTATAATGGGACTGAACAATGGTCAGTGAAGAATCAATTAAAAGGCTGGAAAGGGATTTGGGGGATGGAGTGATTATTGCTTTGATTTTTTAAACTATGAAAATATATTATTACTGTATGAAGAGGAGGATAGGAGGTGGGGGAAGAAAAGAATACATGGATAGGTAGCATGGAGAATGTACTAACACCAGGAGCAAAATGAGCTAAATAATGGCCAGTAATCATTCATCTTCCTTCTACCAGTCCCTCTGGTGAGGAATGTGAATTCAAAGGTAAAAGTTTCCTTTAAATAAGATGGTAGGAATGTGGATTCAAAGGGGAAGATTTCATTTAAAGATGGTGGTTAACATTACTAGTATGCTTTTGGCCATCCAGAATCCAGTCACCATTCCTGTTTTGGGAGAAGTCTCTATTATGAGATACTAGTTGGAGGCTGAGAGATATGTCTTCCGCTATGAAAACCAAAGAGGAGGTAGACATTTCTTCTCCCTACTTGAAGCCAGAGACATGTGGCCTTGACTCAGCCATATGCCAATTATAAACTCCCATGAAATTTTTTTAACTTGGGGGATTAGCAAAGTGACATAGTAACCTACAGCAAACTATCATACTAACAATGTATCCAGCTGGGGCAGTGAGGAGTGTCCAGTGGCATAATATCAATGGCTGTGCCCTTCCTTGACTCTTCTTGAAGCATGACCTTGACTGTATTCCCCTCTTTCTGGCCTTCTTTGTTTCTGCCCAGTTTCCTAAAACTTGTTTCTTTAGCCTTCCAGCTGATTTTTGAGGACTTCCTTACATTCTGTGTACAATTTTATCCCTGCTTAAATTAGCCCAAGTCAGTTTTGGTGGTTTACAGTCTATAGTCATGACTGAAACAAATATTCTTCTAGAATCTTCACACAGAATAAAGTGGTGTGGGTAGAGATGAGATGTTGGAGTAGTTAATAGGCATCTACCATTCTGCAGGTAAGAAGGTACACCATCCATATCATAGCAGTTGAATGAGAACAGTGGCAGTCAGAAGAGGAGGGATTGCACATTGGAGATATGATGTTGGATTTGGATATGAAGTTGAACAGACTGCATTATCTGTTACTATTTTGTTGCCAAGGTTGATTATGCCTCATCTAACTGGTTAGGTGAACATCTTATCTGTTTTTCTGTAGCACATATACTTTCTTTCTGAGGCTCCAAGGTGAAGAGGATGCTTTTTTTTTTTTTTTTAGAAAAAAGAGGGTTTTTATTTTCAGTCAGAGTTGATACATCAGGACATTGCAAGTAATTGAAGTGAAAGAGAATGTAGGCTTGAAGAATGAAAAATAATGGTGAAGTTTATGGTGAAGTGCTTGGTTATTAAGCAGTATTATAAACTGAAATGGGGATGTTGAAAGAGGAACTGGTAGAGGGAAAATGAATGATTATTGGACATTATGTAGCTAATTTTGCTCCTAGCTCTAGTTCATGATAGTTCTAATTCTATCCATGTATTCTTTTCCTCCCAACTCCTTCACTTCCTCCTTCCCTTCTCTTCCTACAGTAGTGATACATTTTCATAGCTAAGAAAATTAACCCATCTGAAAGCACATACAACACAGATGTTGACTGGGCTCCCTGAATCATTGAGAGCTGGGCAAATGATTTAAACCTTCATACTATGCAATCTTTCCACAGCTTTCAATAAGATTTCTCTAGATGCCTGAAGGCTTCTTACTGTCTGACTGTTCTTATTGTCACTTTCTTGTCAAGGGTTTTCTTTAACATGACTCTTTTATGTTGTATTCCTCAGAGGTTACATAAGACCTATTCACTGTTTTTGTTTGTCTGCTTTTACAGTAACTTTGCCCACATAGAATATTTGTGCTATATCATATTTTTTTGGATGATGTATGTCATCAGTAAGAATTCCTCTGAGCAATGCTGCATATATCTCAAAATCTCATTTTACAGATTCTCTCTTCTCTAAAGTATTTCTTTTAAAAAAATTTTTTTTTAAATTTATTTTAATTGGAGGCTAATTACTTTATAATATTATGGTGGTTTTTGCCATACATTCACATGAATCAGTCATGGGTATACATGTAAAGTATTTCTTTGTAATCACTTCATCACTTAAGTTTGGTCACCTTCCTATCCCTCTCATCTTCCTTGGGTTCTTCTCATTCTACATTCTTTCTCATCCATTCTGCCACCTCCTGCCTCCCTATAATATTATTCTTCTGGGTCATGCTCAGTGATACTGCCCCATTCTCTAAAACCTTGCTATAAACCAATAACCATCCTGTGGGTTTTGCTATTTATTTCAAGTGCTTATCAGGTTTTTTTTTAAAAATAATTTCTTTCTTTGTAAAATAAATCCTTTTGCCAGGTATTAGTTATTTCTATTCTTATCAGATATACTACACAGAGATGCTATCTATTATCAATATGGGTTTCCCTGGTAGCTCAGTGGTAAAGAGTCCATCTCTAACGCAGGAGGTATGGGTTTGATCCCTGGCAAAGCTCCCCTGGAGAAGGGAATGACTTCCCACTCCAGTATTCTTGCCTGGAAAATCCCATGGACAGAGGAGCCTGGTAGGCTACAATCCATGGGATCACAAAGAGTCAGGCATGACTTAGCAACTAAACAGCAATATATACATATACTACATATTGCAAAAATATGAAAATACACTATATATATGCATACATATACTATATATGTATATATACACTCTATACATATATATATATATATATATGGGGCTTCCATTGTGGCTCAGCTGGTAAAGAATCTGCCTGCAGTGTGGGAGACCTGGGTTAGATCCCTGGGTTGGGAAGATCCCCTGAAGAAGGGAAAGGCTACCCACTCCAGTATTCTATGTTATATAATAATGTAGTATAGTATTTGCAGATTTTTGCATATATGTTTTAAAAAGTAAATTGTCTCATACCATACATATTGTATCTCCTTGTCATGGATCACAGCCTTATCGTGACGAAGGGGCTTGTGCAACTCAGTGAAGCTATTAGTCATGCTGTGCAGGGCCATCCAAGAAGGATGGGTCGTAGGGAAGAGTTCTGACAAAATGTGATCTACTGGATGAGGAAATGTCAGCCCACTCAAGTACTCTTGCTGTGAAAGCCCCCTGAACAGTATGAAAAAGCAAAAAGATATGACAATGGAAGATAAGCCCCTAAGTCAGAAGGTGTCCAGTCTACTACTGGGGAAGAGCAGAGGACAATTTCTAGTAGCTCCAGAAAGAACGAAGCAGTTGGGCCAAAGCAGAAATGACATTCAGTTGTGGATGTGGCTAGTGGTGAAAGTAAAGTTAAATGCTGTAAAGAACAATATTGCATAGGAACCTGGAATGTTAAGTCCATGGTGGATCACAACAAACTGGAAAATTCTAAAGAGATGGGAGTACCAGACCACCTTACCTATTTACAGAGAAACCTGTATGTGGGTCAAGAAGCTGCAGTTAGAACTGAACATGGAACAATGGACTGGTTCCAAATTGGGAAAGGAGTATGTCAAGGCTGTCTATTGTCACTCTGCATATTTAACAACATCCGAAATGCTGAGCTGGATGAAGCAAAAGCTGGAATAAAGATTGCTGAGAGAAAAATCAACAGTCTCAGATGTGCAGATGATATCACTTTAATGGCAGAAAGCAAAGAGGAACTAAAGAGCCTCTTGATGAAAGTGAAAGAGGAGAGTGAAAAAGCTGGCTTAAAATTCAGCATTCAAAAAATGAAGATAAAAAAAAAAAAGAAGATCATGGCATCTAGTCCCATCACTTTATGGCAAATAGAAGGGGAAATGTGGAAACAGTGACAGATTTTTTTATTCCTGGTCTCAAAAACATTGTGGACAGTGACTGCAGCCATGAAATCAAAAGACACTTGCTCCTTGGAAGGAAGGCTATGCCAAACCTAGACAGCATATTAAAAAGTAGATATCGCTTTGGTGACAAAGGTCCGTATAGTCAAAGCTGTGGTTTTTCCAGTGGTCATGTAAAGATGTGAGTAAAGTTGTACCACAACTCAGAAGGCTAAGCACCAAAGAATTGATGCTTTTGAATTGTAGTCCTGGAGAAAACTCTTGAGAGTCTCTTGGACTGCAACGAGGTCAATTCTAAAGGAAATCAACCCTGAATATTCATTGGAAGGACTGATGCTGAAGGAAGCTCCAATATTTTTGCCTCCTGATGCAAAGAGCTGACTCATTGGAAAAGATCCTGATGCTGGGAAAGATTGAAGGAAAAAAGAGGAGGGGGAGGCAGAGGATGAGATGTTTAGATAGCACTGACCCATTGGACATGAATTTGAGCAAATTCTGGGGTATATTGGAGGACAGAGGAGCTTGACATGCTGCAGTCCATGGGGTTGCAGAGAGTTGCACATGACTTAGCAACTGAACAAAAACAATAAAAATACATATTGTATGCTGAAAATAGCTCATTACATCAGTATACCTCTATCTTTTTATTATAAATGTATAACACAGTTTAAACCATTTACATATCAGTAGATAATGAAGTTGTTTAAAAGTTTTCATTGTATAAGGAATGCTTTAATGCCTGTTATTGTATATGTCATGTTGCTGCTATGTATTTCTTATTGACTAGATAGCTAGAGATGAAACTGCTGTGACATAAAGATTCAACATTTTGATTGATTAACATACTGCCCTTCAAAAAAGCTGTACCAATTTACACTTCCTCCATAACTCTTTCAGAATTTTTATTTCCTGCATCCTTGCTAACATTGAATCATTTTAATTTTTATCAATATGTTTGCCAAATCTGATCTGTTGCTTTTATTTTAATGTGCTTTTCCTTCAGTATCAGTGAGGTAGAACATCTTTTCAGATATTTATGTATATTTATTTTTTTTAGAAAATTACAGGTTCACATATTTATTTCCATTTTAAATTCAAGTTCTGTGTTTAATAAATTAATTTGTAGGAATTCTTTCTTATTATATAATTGCATAATGTATTTGAAAATATTTTCTCACAGTGTCTTCTATTCTATACTTTTGTGTCACGTATTTAATCTTTTCCTTTTTTGAATCTGGGTTTTACATCTTGTTCAGAAAGGTATTCCTTTCTTTCAGATTGAAAGTGTTATTAAATATATTGTTTTATTATAGTCTGGACTTTCCCTGGTGGCTCAGTGATAAGGAACCCACCTGCCAATGCAGGAGACATGAATTTGATCCTTGGGTTGGGAAGAGCCCCTGGAGAAGGAAATGGCAACCCACTTCAGTTTCTTACCTGGGAAATCCCATGAACAGAGGAGCCTGACAGGGCTATAGTTCAATGGGTCACAAACAGTCTGACATGACTTAGTGACTAAACAACAGCAACAATTTCTATACTTTAGCTTTCTTTGCATTTACTTTTAAATCCAGGTGAAATCTGTTCTTGTGTATATTTGACAGAATAACGTATTTTTTCTGAATGTGTGACTGACCGTATGCATGCCATTTATTGGTGTTCTCACATTCAGCATTTGCTGTAAACTGAATGCTATGTCCCCCGGAAAAATTCCTATGTCACCATCTTAACCACCAAGGTTAAGGTAAATGGTTAGATCATGAAGGCAGAGTCCTCTCAGAGGCCCCAGAGAGCTCCCTTCCCCACTTCCCATGTGAGGTTATGGTGAGAAGGTGACCATTTATCACCCAGGAAGCAGATCCTAACCAGATACTGAATTACCCACACTTAGACCTTGATCTTCTAAACTCCAAAACTATGAGAAATAAATTTCTATCACTTAAAATCTACGTAATCAAAATAAAGAAATTTATATTAAAAAAAAAGCTACGTAATCTATGGTATTCTATTATAGCACCCTAAATGGACTAACATACTCATGATTTGAAATGTCATTTTTATCTTTCTGAAATCTTAAATTTTCTTTCACTGATCTACATTTAATAATTCTGGGCAAATACCATTTGGTTGTATAACTAACTATACCTTGGAGTGACACATTCTAAGGGTTAAAAAACTATGATTTTTTTTTTCCACTCAGTATATTCGTTTTACTTAGTTGCTTTGATTTTAATAGCACTGTTATTTAATTTTATATGTAGGCAAAAAGAAATCAGTATAAAATAAAACAATCTGAATAAAAATGTAATGTTCAATGTATATTGGAAATAACCATTTGAATTCATGTTTTTTTTTCCTAATAACAAATTATATTTTATAGCTCTGTTCAGGAAAGGAAAAAGAAACTACTCCTAGCAGTGAACCATTTTAGTGTCCTGATATGGGTCGCTCAATATATTAATAATTCACCACAAATAACAAGGTTGTTTAAAGGCTATGGCAGTTTTCAAGTGTGAAACAGGTAATGTAAAAGGTAAACCAAGGATATCTTGTACCAAAAGCAGAGAGGCTTTCAAGAACCGATGGAGTCTTGTCAAACAGCATAGAAACCAAGGGCTGCTTGGCTGAAGGTGGGGTGGTTTTATCATTGAAAGAAAAGTTGCTATAATTGATTTTAAACACATGCATACAGCCCATAATGATACATAAAACAAAATGTCTTATTTTTATCATCAGAGATGACCATTATACTAACTTTTTAAATATATACATTGGTAATTAAAAGGAAAGAAACATTTATTCTTCCATTCTAACTGGAAACAAATTTTGGAGACGTCAACTTGTCTCAGTTGAAAAGAAATTCTTTTCGAAGTCTTATTAGCAAATTTAAGAAGACTGAAATATCTAACATTTTTATCTGACCAGAATGATGTCAGACTGAAAATCAAAAACAAAAAGAAGGACAAATGCTGTATAATATCACTTACATGTAGAACCAAGAAAAGTCAGCCTCATAGAAACAGAGTAGAGTGATGGTTACCAGGGGCTTGTGGAAATGGGGCCAATGGGGACATGCTGGTCAAACATGCGTTTAAATTAGGGAGATCTAATGTAAAAGTGGTGATTACAGTTAATAATACTGTATTGTATACTTGAAAGTTGCTGAGAGAATAGACTTTAAACATTTACAACATAAAAAAGAAATCATAATTGTGTGATGTGATGGAGGTGTTCACTTCAGTTCAGTCACTCAGTCATTACAGACTCTTTGCGACCCCATGGACTGCAGCAGGCCAGACCTCCCTGTCCATCACCAACTCCCAGAGTTTCCTCAAATTCGTGTCCGAGTGGGTGATGCCATCCAACCATCTCATCCTCTGTCGTCCCCTTCTCCTCCTACCTTCAATCTTTCCCAGCATCAGGGTCTTTTCAAATGAGTAGCTTCTTCACATCAGGTGGCCAAAGTATTGGGAGTTTCAGCTTCAACATCAGCCCTACCATTGAACACCCAGGACTGATCTCCTTTAGGATGGAATATTTGGATCTCCTTTCAGTCCAAGGGACTCTCAAGAGTCTTCTCCAACACCACAGTTCAAAAGCATCAATTCTTCGGCACTCAGCTTTCTTTATAGTCCAACTATCACATCCATACATGACCAATGGAAAAACTATAGCTTTGACTAAACAGACCTTTGTTGGCAAAGTAATGTCTCTGCTTTTTAATATGGTGTCTAGGTTGGTCATAACTTTTCTTCCAAGGAGCAAGCATCTTTTAATAGAATGGGAATAGAGATCTCTTCAAGAAAATTAGAGATACAAAGGGAAATTTTAATGCAAAGATGGGCACAATAAAGGACAGAAATGGTATGGACCTAACAGAAGCAGAAGATATTAAGAAGAGGTAGCAAGAATACATAGAAGAACTATACAAAAAAGATCTTCACGACCCAGATAATCTCAGTGGTGTGATCACTCACCTAGAGCCAGACATCCTGGAATGCAAAGTCAAGTATGCCTCAGGAAGCATCACTACGAACAGCTAGTGGAGGTAATGGAGGTGTTAGCTAATGCTATACTGGTACTTATTTTCCAGTATACATGTGTAAATTAACAATTTATACATCTTAAACTTTCAAAATATAGGTGAGGATACAGGTGAAGAATTAGAAGGGGAAATTGTCTTCTGAATTTGAACAGTGTCAGCAGTTTAATTGGGAAAGCAGGATGTTTTTTTTTGTTTTTTAGATTTACTGATGGAAGAGAAGAATATTAAAGAAAATAAAATGAAACTAAAGCCATACTTTCTTACCATATTTTCACACTCAAAAATCCATAAAATGAAATAACAGAAAACTATGTGCAGTCTAAACTGCAGTTACTGACAGGTGCTTAAAGTATCTACAACAGGTATAAACCCCCCAAATCTGAGCATTGTTTTCAAAGGAACTGAAGAAAGAGAGCTGCTGTCTCTCTCCAGGAAACATTGGTCTGGATAAAATGATAAGCACATTTAAAATAGATTTGACACTACATCTTGAAACTGTCCAGTCTGATCTTATATCTGAAGACAAAATGTCACTTGCAGAAAATCAAATGTTCCTTACAATGCTTACTTTTCACCTACCCATCTTGAGTGCGGAAGGGTTTGAGGTTGGCAGTACTGGCAGGTAGAAGTGAAACACAAATGACTGGCTCTAAGTGAGTGGAAGGAGTCTTTCTCCAGTGATGCTCTTCCATGAGCTTCCTCCAGGGATGGCTGCTGGCAGATCAAGCACTGGACTCAGCCCTGTGGATAGGGAGTACAGGAGAATCCATATGGGTCAGCATTCTTCTAGACTATGAGTTAAGAGAGTTTTCTCTTTACAATATGAATAGATCTCAACATTTATACCTTCAGTGATATGTTTATAGAAGAAACTTAGGCCTTACTTCTCCACTGGACTTCAAACATCCTTACAATCTGTAAAATCACAAATGAATGGTGAGGGTTCTGGAAGACTCTTCACATCTGTTTTATTTTCTTTCTGTATTCACTACATTTTTTTTTTTAAGGATTCTGTATAATTTTAGGGCTTCCTTTGTGGCTTAGTGGTAAAGAGGCTGCCTGTAATGCAAGAGACCTGAGTTCGACCCCTGGGTCGGGAAGATACCCTCGAGGAGGAAATGGCTACCCACTAGCAGTATTCTTGCCTGGAAACTTCCCTAGGCAGAGGAACCTGGCAGGACTATAGTCCATGGGATCACAAAAAATTTTAGCTTAAATTTGGGCTAATGTGCTTTCCATAGATAGGGAGATATTTTTCTTCAGTGAGCTACACAGTTTTTTGGTATTTCTGCTTCCACAACTAATCATACTGTATGTAACACCTATTCTACAGGGATAACATATGAATCAATTACAAAATACTTTAGCAATTCCAAAAGTTAGGACATTAAAATCACCACTTCTTCATACTTGTCTTGTTTCTCAATGGCAATAAATGCATTTTTATCATATTAAAAAGATAGAAAATATGAGACATTTTCTATCTTGCTTTAGCTTATTTATTAGTTTCATCTGTTGGAGATATATTACATTAATCTATAATTTTATTCATTAAGTTGTATGGCTTTCTCTGTCTCTCTGTATATAATACATGTATATAGAATGTAATTAGATATACATATATAGTACTAATGGACTTCCCTACTTAGCTCAGTTGCTAAAGAATATGCCTGCAATGCAGGAGACCCTTGTTTGATTCCTGGGTCAGGAAGATCTGCTGGAGGAGGGATAGCCTACCTACTCCAGTATTCTTAGGCTTCCCTTGTGGCTCAGCTGGTAAAGAATCCACCTGCAAAGGGGGAGGCCTGGGTTTGATCCCTGGGTTGGGAAGATCACCTGGAGAAGGGAAAGGCTACCCATTCCAGTATTCTGGCCTGGAGAACTGGAGTCAGACATGACTGAGCAAATTTCACTTTCACTTTCAATGTAAATTTAATATGGTACTAATAAGTTAATTTGAAAAATTATTTTTTTCCTAGAATACATATTCAGGGTTTGGTATTAATTAGGTGCTGAACAAGTGCTAAAGTCTTCCTATAAGGGATAGATATTAAAAAAATTTTCAACTCAGTGTTCAGTTCAGTCGCTCAGTCATCTCCGACTCTTTGTGATGCCATGAATCGCAGCACGCCAGGCCTCCCTGTCCATCACCAACTCCCGGAGTTCACTCAGACTCACGTCCATCGTGTCCGTGATGCCATCCAGCCATCTCATCCTCGGTCGTCCCATTCTCCTCCTGCCCGCAATTCCTCCCAGCATCAGAGTCTTTTCCAATGAGTCGACTCTTCTCATGAGGTGGCCAAAATATTGGAGTTTCCGCTTTAGCATCATTCCTTCCAAAGAACACCCAGGACTGATCTCCTTTAGAATGGATTGGTTGGATCTCCTTGCAGTCCAAGGAACTCTCAAGAGGCTTCTCCAACACCACAATTCAAAAGCATCAACTCTTCGGTGCTCAGCTTTCTTCACAGTCCAACTATCACATCCATACATGACCACTGGAAAAACCATAGCCTTGACTAGATGGACCTTTGTTGGCAAAGTAATGTCTCTGCTTTTGAATATGCTATCTAGGTTGGTCATAACTTTCCTTCCAAGGAGTAAGCGTCTTTTAATTTCATGGCTGCAATCACCATCTGCAGTGATTTTGGAGCCCCCCAAAAGAAAGTCTGATACTGTTTCCACTGTTTCCCCATCTATTTCCCATGAAGTGATGGGACCAGATGCCATGATCTTCGTTTTCTGAATGTTGAGTTTTAAACCAACTTTTTCACTCTCTACTTTCACTTTCATCAAGAGGCTTTTTAGTTCCTCTTCATTTTCTGCCCTAAGGGTGGTGTCATCTGCATATCTGAGGTTATTGATATTTCTCCTGGCAATCTTGATTCCAGCTTGTGCTTCTTCCAGCCCAGTGTTTCTCATGATGTACTCTGCATATAAGTTAAATAAGCAGGGTGACAATATACAGCCTTGACGTACTCCTTTTCCTATTTGGAACCAGTCTGTTGTTCCATGTCCAGTTCTAACTGTTGCTTCCTGACCTGCATATAGGTTTCTCAAGAGGCAAGTCAGATGGTCTAGTATTCCCATCTCTTTCAGAATTTTCCACAGTTTATTGTGATCCACAGAATCATCTGGATTAATTAGATTTAAATGGGAAGCAGAGTTGAGGGACTTTGTAATCAAGATGTAAACATTAAATTCTATAGAACTTCTTAAAAATAGCGTAAATCATTACTTTGATTTCCTTTTTTCCAATATTCTTATCATGATGAAAATATATGGTACTTGATATTTCTTAATTATAATTTATCAATCAAGTATTAAAAACAACTGCATTTTAGGAATTTGCAGGTAGATATTAGTCAGCCCTAGTTTTACAGTGCTCAAAATAAAAGGAAGAACAATCATAGACATGAGGATTAGCTCAGGTTTGTGCCTACAAATCCAGGGTATAAAGTCTTCCTGAGGAGGAGGACAGCAAGGAAAAATGTTGGCTCATGAAAATGTAGATAGAGCAAACTGTTAAGAGTTCACTCTTCATCTACATGGAAAGTGAGGTAGACATGTGCCATTTGTTTATCTATAGGCACAAAGACATTGCTTCATAAAGCAGTGCTTGTCAAAGTTGTTTTTTTTTTTTTTTGCCACCAAAATGCTCTTAAGAGAAAGAGACCAAGCTGGATCTGTAATTGTAGTCTAAAATTCTCCTCCATGAATGAGTAAACTTCTAAAAATCTAGCTTATTGTTTAAAGTATTCATTGGAATGCTATATTCAGCTGTATAGTATGTCCATGTTTATATCTTAACAAAAAAAGTCTTTATTTGCTTTCTTTGCTTCTAGGCAAAATAGCTTTCTGTTAAACAGATATGAGTTTGTCTCAAAAACCCACCCTGATGTATCATTCTATGTGTGATGTATATTTTCTGATTTGTAATACTGCAACTCTCAGTGTCCAAAACAGCAATAACCAACATTTATTGAATGCTTAATAAGTTCTAGATACTATTCTAATCCTATTAAATATACTAATTTGTCCCATGCTATAAGTGATGGATAAGGTACTTAAATTTTAATTTATTTGTGCATATACAGAATTATCATATGACGGAAATTTGCACAAATAAACAGTAAAGATGAGATATCTTGATGACTTTGGTAATCATATTTTTTTCAGTTCTAGTCTTGGCACTATCCTAGAAAAAGAGAGTTTGTACTGTTTAGAGCAATTCAAATTGTTCTATACTAGCAACAATTCTGGAATAGATATCCATGTAGATTAAATCTTACATGGCAATTTTGATTTAAGATTTCTTATTAATTTTATATCTTCTCTTTACTAAACATTTAATTTCTGTTACATATAAAATATTTGATTAAGTATAAACTTAATAATGAAATACTGACATTTGGTGAATTTGTGGCTCTGAATTGCTTTGTTATGGTGATGTTTTATCTTTACGTTTTTAGATTTGGGAATCAAATAGATTAGATAGGAAATGTTGGATATAAGTTAAACTTAATGTGATTGAACTGTTATTCAATAATTGAGGTCTATCATTTCAAGAAGTGTACATCTAATGAAACCAAACAATTTAACCAAATGAATTTTATGTGCATGACAAAAGCTTTGCTGCATAAAAGCACTAAGTCATTTGCATATTGCAGGTTTAGTCCAGTTTGCAGAGAGCTCTTTATTCAGGATCAGTGGCTATACATGCCATGCTGGTAGTAAAGTGGCTTTCTTGCTAACTGAGCTTTTAAAAAGCATCCTCAAGAGATAGTAGAGTGGGGGAGCAGTTTAAATAAGGACTTATACAGGTAACTGTTTTTTTTTTTTTTTTTTTTAAGACCGATTTATATACAGCAGAAACCTGAGTTGAGATTTTAGATTATAGCAGAGAAAGTATGCCAAAGAAAGTAATAGTTTGTAACCTAAATGAATACTTTAATCCCCTTAAAGTCATTAAAATGCATCTTATACTTTAATTTGGGTTTAAAATTTATTTGTTTAAATACATAAAAGCAAGTATTTTTAATGCCTCTGATATCTAAACACCTTTTTAGAAGGCCTCAAAAATTTAATATTGGTGTTCATGGCAAATTCTGTACTGGAGTACAGTCCAATATAAGTTATTGATAGGGTTATGCCAAATTTGAGTATATTGTTCCTTGCTTTTAATGGATTTCTTATAATGATAAATTTTGAAGGGACTCAAGCCTTAGAGATGTTAAATAAGGATTTGCCGTTGGAGATTCAATCATAGAATATGGCACAAAACACATAATCAACAAATTTGTCAGGTTCTAGGCACTGTTTGTGGTACTGTAGGTTTTGCAATGAACAAATAAGGCACAATTTCCTGACCTCTTGCAGCTTGGATTCTGGGGGAGAGATAGATGATAAACTCCAAAGCACGACGTATTGTATGTCAAATAATGGAAGTGTGATGGAGAAAAGTGACACAGGAAAGAGGATGTGAATGTTCTGAGGTGGTAGAGTTTGAAATTTTACAGTGTTAAAAATGGCCTCTCAGAATTTGCCATTTCAGCAAAGACCTGAAGCAGAGGAGTGATCTTTGCAAATATCTGTAGGAAGAGCATTTTGGGCATGAGGAACAGCAAATGAGAATGTCCTGAGGTGGGAACTGATCAACATGTCCCAGGAAGAGCCAGGCAACTCTGTGTCAGGAGCATGGTGAGTGGAGATTTTTATATTAAGAGGGGATTTTTTTTTTATGTCATGTAGGGATTTTATACTATAGATGGTGATTGCAGCCCTGAAATTAAAAGACACTTACTCCTTGGAAGGAAAGTTATTGCCAACCTAGATAGCATATTAAAAAGCAGAGACATTACTTTGTTAACAAAGGTCTGTCTGGTCAAGGCTATGGTTTTTCCAGTGGTCATGTATGGATATAAAATTTGGACTGTAAAGAAAGCTGAGTGCCGAAGAATTGATGCTTTTGAACTGTGGTGTTGGAGAAGACTCTTGAGAGTCCCCTGGACTGCAAGGAGATCCAAATGGTCCATCCTAAAGGAGATCAGTCCTGGGTGATCAGTGGTAGGACTGATGTTGAAGCTGAAACTCCAATACTTTGGCCACCTGATGCAAAGAGCTGACTCATTTGAAAAGACCCTGATGCTAGGAAAGATTGAGGGCAGGAGGAGAAAGGGAAGACAGAGGATGAAATGGTTGGATGGCATTACTGACTCAATGGACATGGGTTTGAGTAAACTCTGGGAGTTGGTGATGGACAGGGAGGCCTGGCATGCTGCGGTTCATGGGGTCACAAAGAGTCGAACACGACTGAGTGACTGACCTGACTGAGGGATTTTAGGCTTTGTGGGAGCATTGCTTTTACTTTGAGGGGAATAGGAGATCATTGCAGGGCTTTGTTGTTGTTCAGTCACTAAGTCGTGTTCAACTCTGCAACCCCATGAACTGCAGCATGCCAGGCTTCCCTGTTCTTCAACATATTCTGGAGCTTGATCAAACTTGTGTAAATTGAGTCAGAGATGCCATCCAACCCTCTCATCCTCTGTTGTCCCTTTCTCCTCCTCCTGCCTTCAACCTTTCCCAGCATCAGGGTCCTTTCCAATGAATTGACTTTTAGCATGAGGTGACCAAAGTACTTCAGCTTCAGCTTCAGCATCAGTCCTTCCAATGAATATTCAGGGCTGATTTCCTAGGATTGACTGATTTGTTCTCTTTGATGTTCAAGGGACTGTTAAGACTCCAGCACTATAGTTCAAAAGCATCATTTCTTCAGTGCTCAGCTTTCTTTATGGTCCAAGTCTCACATCCTGCAGAAGAATAATATAACCTGATTTGTATTTTTATAATATCATTCTGACTTCTGTGTTGAATACTTCCATGGGTTCTCTTCTCCCTTCTCTGGGAAAGGGGTTCAGATAGAGCAGATAAGAGGTGATGATGTCACAGATTATCATGAAGAGAAGTGTAGGTTTAGGGACATGTTTTTGAATACAGTACTAGAAAGATTCTCTTATGGATTGGATGTGAAATGTGAGAGAAGAAGTCAAGCATGAGTTCAGTGGCTTCAGTCAGTAAATGGTTGAAGCTGCCATTTATCAAGATGGGAAGATTGTGGGAGAAGATTTGGGAAAGGATACAAAGCTTGTCAGGAAGCCTTGATGGACCTGTAGAAATTCTCTAGGATGGAACAAGTTGTGGAAGTAGAGATGCTCTAGACAAAGGGATCATTATGTTCAATGGCACTGAACCTTGGAAAGATTTTAATTATTGGTAAGTGGTGCGGTTCTCAGTGTGGTGTAAGCAGTATACATTAGGAGTTAATAAACTATAACTCATGGGCCAAATCCAGTACACTTTATTTTTTAAAGTATGGCCCATGAGCTGTACAAGTGATTGAGAAAAAAATTAAAAGAAGAATAATATTTTGTGGTATGTGAAACTTAGGTAAAGTTTGATCAGAATGTAACCCCATACATTCATTTATGAATTGTCTGTGGCTGTTTTTACCTTAAAATGGCAGACTTAAGTTGTTACAGAGACTATATGACATGCAAAAGTGAAAATAATATCTTGCACTTTACAGAAAATGTTTGCTGGAGTAAAACTGGAGTGTTATTTGGGAGCACACTGTGAAGTACCTTGTGCACCTTTCTAAGGACTTGAGACTTGGTTCTGTAGACAGCAGAAAGTCATCAAGAATGACTTCCTAAATATCAAGGCTTTGAACTATGGAAGAATACAGTTCAGTTTAATAAATAAATTACAAAGGGTGATTTGAACTAGTATACTAGCGTATTCTAACAGGCCCTAAAGGACAGCACACAGACTAGATTCACTAATCATTAATGGCATTCAATGATTCCCATAGTATCCAAATGAGACAATATAGTGCTTCATAATCAACACAAGGATTGAACTGTGCCTCTGAGAGAAATAAATGTAACTATTTATGCTTTATTTATTATTCATATTTTAAGCAAATAAATTGAAATAATAAGCTTCAGAAAAAAAAAAGAATGACTTCCTAAAGTATTACTAATAATACGGAAAAATCCTGGCCCAACTTTATTCCCAGTTGGAGAAACAAGCATGGAGACAGCAAGTGATTTTCCCAGAGGTTCGAGGTTCCCAGCGCTACAGTGCAAAGACGGGGCAAAGACCACACTGTCCAAACTCTCAGAATCATAATGTTACTCCTATGCCTTATGGTCTAATGTGGAGCTTCTGCATAGAGGGAAATTCTTCCAGAAACCTCATAGAATGTGTATGTCTGCTATAAAATGTCAAGAGAGATAATTACTTAGGGTTTAAGGTTTTATCCTAACCTACCTACATATTTATTTCATAATCAAAAAAATTTATTTGAGAAAAGAAATTTCATAAACCTGGAATGAAATTATAATGAAAATTGAGTCATTATTTTAATAAAGATTGATCCAGGGCAAAGCTGAATTAGGCTAACATTTGTCATGCCTTCCTTTTCTTGTTGGAATATTCTCATCTGCCTGTTTTCCCCTTAATCCCATCCCGTTTCCTTCATGTTTTTAACAGGGTCTCTCATTATTGTCATGGATTCCTAAAATTAATCATTGGAGGCATATCACTAAAATTTAGATACAGTTGAAGGGAGCAGATTTTATTTACAAATTATTCCAGGGAGTGAACCGAGAATCATTAGGAAGATATACCATGGTTGAATAGTATCTCAGCTGGAAAACCTAACTACAGGGAAAAGGATAGGTAATAAACAGAAATGGAGAAACGTCATAGCAAACAGGTAGAACATACCCTAGGGAAGAATGCAGTAGGAATAAGAGAATTATACTCTAAAGCTACCTCTACCAGTTCTAAGGCTGACTAATGGTGGATGCTGTGAGAAACTTCTTCATCTCTTTTTTCTAAAGGAGAACTGGACTCTATGTGAATAATTTGAGAGGAGAATTGATGCAGCATCCTCCCATGAATCAACTTGCTGGTGGTGGTTTAGTCACTAAATCGTGTCCAACTCTTTGCAATCCCATGGACTGTAGTGCCCTCCCCTTAACCTGCTCCAGCCCCTCTGTCCTGGGATTTTCCAGACAACAACACTGGATTTCCAGGGGATATTCCCAACCAGGGGATTGAACCCAGGTCTCCTGGATTGCAGGCAGACTTTTTTTTTTTTTTAACCAGCTGAGCCATCAGGGATGCCCCTGTGAATCAACCTATTGCAGCTAACTATGGCTCTCACCCAGTTCATTGTTTATAGGCTGTGTTTACCATTCTGGTTATTTCTGGATTGACCTGAGAGAAATTCTACCACAGAGTCATTGAGTAGATATGCCAAACAGCAGAACATCAGTATTCTGTGTGGGCATAAGTCATGATGATGTATTGCTGCAGCAGCTGCCTGGATATGATGGAAAGCAGATTGCTGCCTTCTGCCAAGTATGTTAGAACTTGATTTGTCCCTTTAAATATTTCAAATGTAAATGTGCATGGAACACATTTAAAGAAAGCTGGAATGGAACCCAGTGATCCAGTATTACCAGCAAGTCTCTTTTGGAGGTACACAAAGGATGGTTATGGAAAGCATTATGGTGCACTCAGTGGAGCTCAATGGAGCTATATTTAAGAGTAGAATATATCCAATTGACAGCTTCATGTGGCACATAGTACTTTTAATTGTAGACTATTTCCAAATCGCACATATCCCATGCATGTTAAATGGCAACAACATACGTGGTAGCTTGACAAGCAATGACGTCGTCACTCTAGATGTTCTGTGGAGGTTTTGGGAGATGGCTTTGGGTATTGACTCCGTTTGAAATGTTTCTGGATAATCATCATGATATTGAGCAAGACTTGTTAACTCAAGTTTTCATTCCAATCGCAAAGAAAGGCAATGCCAAAGAATGCTCAAACTACTGCACAATTGTACTCATCTCACATGCAAGCAAAGTAATGCTCAAAATTCTCCAAGCCAGGATTCAACAGTATGTGAACCATGATCTTTCAGATGTTCAAGCTGGTTTTAGAAAAGGCAGAGGAACCAGAGATAAAATTGCCAGCATCCACTGAATCATTGAAAAAAGCAAGAGAGTTCCAGAAAAACATATACTTCGCTTTATCGACTATGCCAAAGCCTTTGATTGTGTGGATCACGACAAACTGTGTAAAATTCTTAAAGAGAAGGGAATACCAGACCACCTGACCTGCCTTCTGAGAAATCTGTATGGAGATCAAGAAGCAACACTTAGAACTGCACATGGAGCAACAGACTGGTTCCAAATCATGAAAAGAGTATGTTAAGGCTGTATATTGTCACCCTGCTTATTTAACTTATATGCAGAGTACATCATGAGAAATGCTGGGCTGGATGAAGCACAAGCTGGAATCAAGATCACCGGGAGAAATATTAATAACCTCAGATATGCAGATGACACCACACTTATGGCAGAAAGAGAACTAAAGAGCCTCTTGATGGAAGTGAAGGCTGCTGCTGCTGCTGCTGCTGCTGCTAAGTTGCTTCAGTCGTGTCCGATTCTGTGCGACCCCATATATGACAGCCCATCAATCTCCACACCTCCTGGGATTCTCCAGGCAAGAATATTGGAGTGGGTTGCCATTTCCTTCTCCAATGCATGAAAGTGAAAAATGAAAGTGAAGTCACTCAGTCATGTCCGACTCTTAGCGACCCCATGGACTGTAGCCTACCAGGCTCCTCTGTCCATGGGATTCTCCAGGCAAGAATACTGGAGTGGGTTGCCATTTCCTTCTTTGAAAGTGAAAGAGGAGAGTGGAAAAGTTGGCTTAAAACTCAACATTCAGAAAAGTAAGATCATGGCATCTGATCCCATCACTTCATGGCAAATAGATGGGGAAACAATGGAAATAGTGACAGACTTAAATTTTTTTTTTTGGGGGGGGGGCTCCAAAATCACTGCAGATGGCAACTGCAGCCATGAAATTAAAAGACACTTACTCCTTGGAAGAAAAGTTATGACCAACCTAGACAACATATTAAAAAGCAGAGACATTACTTTGCAAAGAAATGTCCATCTAGTCAAAGCTATGAATTTTCCAGTAGTCATGTATGGAAGTGAGAGCTGGACTATAAAGAAAGCTGAGCGCCAAAGAATTGTTGCTTTTGAACTGTGGTGTTGGGGAAGACTCTTGAGAGTCCCTTGGACTACAAGGAGTTCCAACCAGTCCATCCTAAAGAAAAGCAGTCCTGAATAATCTTTGGAAGGACTGATGTTGAATCTGAAACTCCAATACTTTGCCCAACTAATGGGAAGAGCTGACTCATTTGAAAAGACCCTGATGCTGGGAAAGATTGAAGGCGGGATGAGAAGGGGCAACAGCTGATGAGATGGTTGGATGGCATCAATGACTCAAAGGACATGAATCTGAGTAAACTCCAGGAGTTGGTGATGGACAAGGAAGCCTGGCGTGCTACAGTCCATGGGGTTACAAAGAGTTGGACATGACTGAGCAAATGAAGAATACATCATGAGAAATGCTGAGCTGGAAGGAGCACAAGCTGTAATCAAGATTGCTGGGAGAAATATCAATAACTTCAGATATGCAGATGACAACACCCTTATGGCAGAAAGTGAAGAGGAACTAAAAAGCCTCATGATGAAAGTCAAAGAGGAGACTGAAAAAGTTGGCTTAAAGCTCAACATTCAGAAAACGAAGATCATGGCATCTGGTCCCATCACTTCATGGCAAATAGATGGGGAAATAGTGGAAACACTGTCAGACTTTATTTTTTTGGGCTCCAAAATCACTGCAGATGACTGCAGCCATGAAATTAAAAGACGCTAACTCCTTGGAAGGAAAGTTATGACCAACCTAGATAGCATATTGAAAAGCAGAGACATTACTTTGCCAACAAAGTTCTGTCTAGTCAAGGCTATGGTTTTTCCTGTGGTCATGTATGAATGTGAGAGTTGGACTGTAAAGAAAGCCGACCACCGAAGAATTGATGCTTTTGAACTGTGGTGTTGGAGAAGCCTCTTGAGAGTCCCTTGGAGTGCAAGGAGATCCAGCCAGTCCATTCTGAAGGAGATCAGTCCTGGGTATTCTTTGGAAGGACTGATGCTAAAGCTGAGACTCCAATACTGATGTGAAGAGTTGACTCATTGGAAAACACTGATGCTGGGAGGGATTAGGGGCAGGAGAAGGGGACGACAGAGGATGAGATGGCTGGATGGCATCACTGACTCGATGGACGTGAGTCTTAGTGAACGCCGGGAGATGGTGATGGACAGGGAGGCCTGGCGTGCTGCAATTGATGGGGTCACAAAGAGTTGGACATGACTGAGAGACTGAACTGAACTGAAGTGAGCAACTGAACTTACTGACCCCATACAGGGGCAGTAGAGGGAGCTCTCTTTTAAAAATCATTGTAGACAAGATCGCTGTATGTAAATGAATGAATTGAATAATTACTCAACTGGAGCACACTAATCATCAACAACATTAGGAGAGGGTTTGTATCCTCACTAAGAAAGAACTATCAGATATTCTAGTCACTTTCTAATATGAAGTTTTTAAAAAGGCCAATGGCCAAAAGTGTTCCCAGGCTAGGTTGGGTGGATAATTTATGGGAACAATATGATAAACCTAAATTATGTCACTGATCAGTAAAGCTTTTATCATTGTCTTCAAATTACCCAAGTGTCATGGATAGAAAATAAATTTGTCTTCCCTTTGTAATTGGTTTGAATGAGACAGATAATGAACACACTATGTCCTACCTATGGGAATTAGAGGAATGATAGAGGAAACCTAAGGGGCAGCAGCTGGGAGGAGCCACCCACGCCAGAGGCCAGGGCCTGCAGCCGGGAGGAGCAACCCGGGGAGCATGGCTGCGCAGGCGCAGGAAGGCCTAGAGGAGCTATCCCACGTTGAAGGTCAGGAACGGCGGTGGTAAGGAGATACCCGTCGTCCAAGGTAAGGAGCAGCGGCTGTGCTTTGCTGGAGCAGCCATGAAGAGATACCCCACGCCCAAGGTAAGAGAAACCCAAGTAAGATTGTAGGTGCTGCAAGAGGGCATCAGAGGGCAGACACACTGAAACCATACACACAGAAAACTAGTCAATCTAATCACACTAGGACCACAGCCTTGTCTAACTCAATGAAACCAAGTGATGCCTGCAGGGCAACCCATGACGGGTGGGTCATGGTGGAGAGGTCTGACAGAATGTGGTCCACTGGAGAAGGGAATGGCAAGCCACTTCAGTATTCTTGCCTTGAGAACCCCATGAACAGTATGAAAAGGCAAAATGATAGGATACCAAAAGAGGAACTCCCCAGGTCAGTAGGTGCCCAATATGCTACTGGAGATCATTGGAGATATAACTCCAGAAAGAATGAAGGGATGGAGCCAAAGCAAAAACAATACCCAGCTGTGGATGTGACTGGTGATAGAAGCAAGGTCCGATGCTGTAAAGAGCAATATTGCATAGGAACCTGGAATGTCAGGTCCATGAATCAAGGCAAATTGGAAGTGGTCAAACAAGAGATGGCAAGGGTGAACGTCAACATTCTAGGAATCAGCGAACTAAAATGGACTGGAATGGGTGAATTTAACTCAGATGACCATTATATCTACTACTGCGGGCAGGAATCCCTCAGAAGAAATGGAGTAGCCATCATGGTCAACAAAAGAGTCCAAAATGCAGGACTTGGATGCAATCTCAAAAACGACAGTATGACCTCTGTTCGTCTCCAAGGCAAACCATTCAATATCACAGTTATCCAAGTCTATACCCCAACCAGTAACGCTGAAGAAGCTGAAGTTGAACGGTTTTATGAAGACCTACAAGACCTTTTAGAACTAACACCGAAAAAAGATGTCCTTTTCATTATAGGGGACTGGAATGCAAAAGTAGGAAGTCAAGAAACACCTGGAGTAACAGGCAAATTTGGCCTTGGAATGAGGCATGAAGCAGGGCAAAGACTAACAGAGTTTTGCCAAGAAAATGCACTGGTCATAGCAAACACCCTCTTCCAACAACACAAGACTCTACATATGGACATCAGGAGATGGTCAATGCCAAAATCAGATTGATTATATTCTTTGCAGCCAAAGATGGAGAAGCTGTATACAGTCAACAAAAACAAGACCAGGAGCTGACTGTGGCTCAGATCATGAACTCCTTATTACCAAGTTCAGACTCAAATTGAAGAAAGTAGGGAAAATCACTAGACCATTCAGGTATGACGTAAATCAAATCCCTTATGATTATACAGTGGAAGTGAGAAATATATTTAAGGGACTAGATCTGATAGGTAGAGTGCCTGATGAACTATGGACAGAGGTTCGTGACATTGTACAGGAGACAGGGATCAAGACCATCCCCATGGAAAAGAAATGCAAAAAAGCAAAATGGCTGTCTGGGGAGGCCTTACAAATAGCTGTGAAAAGAAGAGAGGCAAAAAGCAAAGGAGAAAAGGAAAGATAAAAGCATCTGAATGCAGAGTTCCAAAGAATAGCAAGAAGAGATAAGAAAGCCTTCCTCAGTGATCAATGCAAAGAAATAGAGGAAAAGAACAGAATGGGAAAGACTAGAGACCTCTTCAAGAAAATTAGAGATACCAAGGGAACATTTCATGCAAAGATGGGCTCAATAAAGGACAGAAATGGTCTGGACCTAACAGAAGCAGAAGATATTAAGAAGAGGTGGCAAGAATACACAGAAGAACTGTACAAAAAAGATCTTCATGACCCAGATAATCATGATGATGTGATCACTAATCTGGAGCCAGACATCTTGGAGTGTGAAGTCAAGTGGGCCTTAGAAAGCATCACTACGAACAAAGCTAGTGGAGGTGATGGAATTCCAGTTGAGCTGTTTCAAATCCTGAAAGATGATGCTGTGAAAGTGCTGCACTCAGTGTGCCAGCAAATTTGGAAAACTCAGCAGTGGCCACAGTACTGGAAAAGGTCAGTTTTCATTCCAATTCCAAAGAAGGCAATGGCACTGAATGCTCAAACTACCACACAATTGCACTCATCTCACATGCTGGTAAAGTAAAGCTCAAAAGTCTCCAAGCCAGGCTTCAGGAATACGTGAACTGTGAACTCCCTGATGTTCAAACTGGATTTAGAAAAGGCAGAGGAACCAGAGGTCAAATTGCCAACATGCACTGGATCATGGAAAAAGCAAGAGAGTTCCAGAAAAACATCTATTTCTGCTTTATTGACAATGCCAAAGCCTTTGACTGTGTGGATCACAATAAACTGTGGAAAATTTTGAAAGAGATGGGAATACCAGATCACCCAACCTGCCTCTTGAGAAATCTGTATGCAGGTCAGGAAGCAACAGTTAGAACTGGACATGGAACAACAGACTGGTTCCAAATAGGAAAAGGAGTACATCAAGGCTGTATATTGTTACCCTGCTTATTTAACTTATATGCAGAGCACATCATGAGAAACGCTGGACTGGAAGAAACACAAGCTGGAATCAAGATTGCCTGGAGAAATATCAATAACCTCAGATATGCAGGTGACACCACCCTTATGGCAGAAAATGAAGAGGAACTAAAAAGCCTCTTGATGAAATTGAAAGAGGATAGTGAAAAAGTTGACTTAAAGCTCAACATTCAGAAAACGAAGATCATGGCATCCGGTCCCATCACTTCATGGGAAATAGAAGGGGAAACAGTGGAAACAGTGTCAGACTTTATTTTGGGGGGCTCCAAAATCACTGCAGATGGTGATTGCAGCCATAAAATAAAAAGACGCTTACTGCTTGGAAGAAAAGTTATGACCAACCTAGATAGCATATTCAAAAGCAGAGACATTACTTTGCCAACAAAGTTCTGTGTAGTCAAGGCTATGGTTTTTCCAGTGGTCATGTATGGATGTGAGAGTTGGATTGTGATAAAGGCTGAGCGCTGAAGAATTGATGCTTTTGAACTGTGGTGTTGGAGAAGCCTCTTGAGAGTCCCTTGGACTGCAAGGAGATCCCACCAGTCCATTCTGAAGGAGATCAGCCCTGGGATTTCTTTGGAAGGAATGATGCTAAAGCTGAAACTCCAGTACTTTGGCCACCTCATGCGAAGAGTTGACTCATTGGAAAAGACTCTGCTGCTGGGAGGGATTGGGGGCAGGAGGAGAAGGGGATGACCAAGGATGAGATGGCTGGATGGCATCACTGACTCGATGGACGTGAGTCTGAGTGAACTCCGGGAGATGGTGATGGAGAGGGAGGCCTGGCGTGCTGCGATTCATTGGGTCACAAAGAGTCGGACACGACTGAGCGACTGAACTGAACTCAACTGAACCTGTCAAAGATGATGTCGTGAAAGTGCTGCACTCAGTATGCCAGCAAATTTAGATAACTCAGCAGTGGACACAGGGCTGGAAAAGGTCTGTTTTCATTCCAATTGCAAAGAAAGGCAATGCCAAAGAATGCTCAAACTACTGCACAATTGCACTCATCTTACACACTAGGAAAGTAATGCTTACAATTCTCCAAGCCAGGCTGCAACAGTGCTTGAACTATGAATTTCTAGCTTATCAAGCTGGATTTGGAAAAGGCAGAGGAACCAGAGATAAAATTGCCAACATCTGTTGGATCATCAAAAAAGGAAGAAAGTTCTAGAAAAACATCTACTTCTTCCTTATTGACTGAACATCAAAAGGTTTTATAAATTGAAAACCAGATATCCCATGTTAAGGAATTTAGAGCTTTTCTATGTATGGGAACTTGCCAGTCTGGGCTCACGGAAATCTTTCCTTTGATATGCACATCACCTATCTGGAGTCAGTATTCTGTTTTCACATCCTGAGTTCCTCAGGGCTCCCCATATGGAGTGATTGCAGTCTGCTGGCTGATATTAATAGATAGCAGGTACTCTTCTCCTTCCTGAGCACCCTCAGGGCTCACCAGATTACATTTGAGGGATGTAATCTCTGATGACTGTAACGTCCTCGTTTACTGATATGGCAGGAAATATTTCTTTTCTCAGTAAGAAAGAAAACAAAAAATAATCAAGCTTGTAAGGAAATATCAAAAAGTCCCTGAAGGGCTGTGGCCGCAATTGAGTCCATTGAGTGGGTTCAATTTATGGTTGTTGTGAGGATGTTGGTGGACATTTTGTATAAAGTATTGTAAGACAATTGATGAACAGAAACTCAAGAAATGTGTTGGGGAAGTATTGACTAACATCAGAATGTGGATTGGACAGGAAAATGCTAGTCGTAGACCTGCATGTTGTCTTCTTCCTTTGCTACAGGATGCTTCTGGAGAGAAAAATATACTAAAATCCCTTGTGAAAACTTAAAATAAAGAAATGGCAAGCACAGCAGTGGTATTTTCTAGCAAGAGGATTCTAATACATGGAATATTTTGAGTACATGTATATAATCTGTCTAGGACTGCTTATATTAAACCTGTGTGAATTTATGGGTCATGGCTACCTGGAAAATTCACATAAGCTATTTAACTGTCTGTGTATAAAATGGAGTTGTTTCATGACAGAAATACCTCTCTTTTATTAAAGTAACGCTTTTGCAAACTGGAAACTTCTCATGCTCAGTCATGTCCAGCTCTTTGCAACCCCATGAACTGTAGCCCACCATGGAAAGCCCTCTGTCCATGGGATTCTCCAGGGAAGAATACTGGAGTGGGTTGCCATCTCTTCCTCCAGGGGATCCTCTCAACCCAGAGACTAAACCCGTGTCTCCTGCGTCTCCGGCATTGACAGGTGGATTCTTTACCACTGAGCCACCTGGGCTTCCCAGTGCTTTTGCATGCTACACTTAACAGTTGTGTATTAAATCTAGACCAGAGAAGGCACAAACACATTAAAGAACCTGGGGAGAGGTGTTGACTATCCCAGATTTTTCATAGTTTTCTTTTCTCGTGATGTCCTATCTCCTTGCAATTATTTATATGGCTTAATTCTAGATAACATCTCTGATCCTTTGAATCTGATTTGACCATTCACTCCTTTAGATCATTCAAGCTACAGCCCTCAGTGACCAAGATTGACCACTTTGACCCTTTAAATGGACTTCCTAGGTTTTTCCAGATCCAAGCCTTTCTTTTCTAGAGCCACATCAAAACTTTTCTGTTCCTTGATCCAGGTTCTCTAGATTTTGCTCTCAGTTAATAAATTGAACATTATAATTAATATACACATTACTATCAGTATTATTATTGTTGGTGTTCCCTGATTAAAGAAATGGATTTGGAGTCACATGTCTTCACACAGAACTATGGTGACAGGATATGTTATGTCATTTTATTTTTTTGGTTTTCTTCAAGTGGAGATGACTTCTTTTGCCTTTTGAATCCTCCATGTGACTTTATTTTTTTACTGCCTATCTTGACATATTCAGCCTTGAAATAATTTTTTGTAAACATGTCTTATTTCTACAATTAGGACAGAAATGTTTGTCACTATTTTCTAAATTTCCCACAGTGTTTGGCAGAATGTATTTTCTCTAAAGGCACTTCATGAACATTTGACAAATTAAATTGAGTGGACACATAAGCCTTTTGGTTTTCTTCAAAACAGGGAGATGGTAATGATAACATTATTAACATAAAGAAGTAAATTATACTCCAGTTTATTTTCTAATATCATATCTTTAGATAAAAGAAGTTAAACATTTTTCTTTGTTTACATTTTCCTTATTGTGAGGAAAAAGACAAAGATTTATTTTTCTTTTTCGTGTAGGTGGGGACTATCTTAAAGGGATTTTATTCTATCTATTGAGCAGATTTCAGAAAATTCCTGAATTTTCAGGCAGTCAAAAATATGGGAAAAAGGAAGAATCAGAGAATCAGGAAAATTAGGAAACCTATTATGTATTACTGACCCGAGGAATCAGGACCTGAGGTTTAATGAAAAGTCACCGAAAAGGCAACAATGGGGAAAACTGGCATTTAGAGAAACTTGTAATTTGTTTGTTCCTAAGAAACATTCACTTCTAAGTCCAATTAAAATCAAAATAGTTTTTTACTGGTAGTTCATTAAACCCAACAGATGGCCAGTGATTTCTGCTGAGGGAGTTATAGTTTACAAATGAGGATTTTAAGGAGTATTTAGATGCTTGAATGTTTTGAGGGCACCTCCTCTTAATGGCACCTCCTACCTTTCTCCATCCGCTGATGGGCAAAGAGCCTGATTTGTTACACAGAGGAGCAAGGGCTGTGGGAAGTTCAGAGGCTGGACCTTTGCAGGTTAGGGTTGCCACATAAAGCTCTCAAAAAACAGTCAATATTTAGTACTTTCAGGCTTTAGTCACTTTTTCCCTACAATTAGGCCAAGGTCGGGATTTGTGGTATTTTATCTACATGTAATAAATAGCTGAGTGAGGGAAAAAAAAGAAAACGGTTCTGTGAAAAGGGTTGTCTTTAATCCTTTTATCTGAAACTGTCTTTGCTAGGAAAATAGCTTATTATATGTAGCCTTATGCACTTGAAGTAAAAACCTTCTTTGTTTTCTTAAGAATTTAAGAGTATATCTGTGAAATAAAAATCAATAATTGTACATTTCATTAACAGGGACTTTGATGTGGGCTCTACTTTTATTGGATCATCTTCCCTCTAGCTGTTTTACTGGCCACAGACAAAGGAAGTTGTCAGTATGTTTATGTTCTGTGTATGTGGGTACAATAGTAATTTGTTCAGTCACTCAGTCGTGTCTGACTCTTTGTGACCCTATGGATTGCGACATGCCAGGCTCCCCTGTCCTTCATCATCTCCTGGAGCTTGCTCAAATTCATGTCCATTGAGTTGGTGATGTCATCCAACCATCTCATCCTCTGTCGTCCCCTTCTCATCCTGCCCTCAATCTTTCCCAGCATCAGAGTCTTTGCTGATGAGTTGACTTCTCGCATCAGGTGGCCAAAGTATTGGAGTTTCAGCTTCAGCATCAGTCCTTCCAATGAATATTGATGGTTAATTTCCTTTAGGACTGACTGGTTTGATCTCCTTGAAAGTCCAAGGGACTCTCAAGAGTCTTCTCCAACACCACAGTTCAAAAGCACCACTTCTTCTGTGCTCAGCCTTCTTTATAGTCCAACTCTCATGTCCACACATGACTGCTGGAAAACCATAGCCTTGACTATACAGATCTTTGTTGGCAAAGTAATGTCTCTGCTTTTAAATATGCTGTCTAGGTTTGTCATAGCTTTTCTTCCAAAGAGCAAGCATCTTTTAATTTCAGAGCTTCTGTCACCATCTGCAGTAATTTTTGAGTCCAAGAAAATAGTATCAGTCACTGTTCCCATTGTTTTCACATCAATTTTGCCATGAAGTGATGGGATCAGATGCCATGATCTTAGTTTTTTGAATGTTGAGTTTTAAGCCAACTTTTCACTCTCCTCTTTCACCTTCATCAAGAGGCTGTTTAGTTCCTCTTCATTTTCTGCCATAAGGGTGATGCCATCTGCATATCTGAGGTTATTGATATTTTTCCTGGCAATCTTGATTCCAGTTTGTGTTTCAACCAGCCCAGCAGCATTTCTCCTGATGTACTCTGCATGTAAGTTAAATAAGCAGGGTGAAAATATAGAGCCTTGATGTACTTCTTTCCCAATTGGGAGCCAGTCCATTTTTCCATTTCCAGTTCTAACTATTGCTTCTTGACCTGCATACAGATTTCTCAGGAGGCATGTAAGGTGGTCTGGTATTCCCATCTCTTTAAGAATTTTACAGAGTTTGTTGTGGTCCACACAGTCAAAGGCTTTAGCGTAGTCACTGAAGCAGAAGTAGATGTTTTTCTGGAATTCTTCTGCTTTTTCTATAATCCATTGAATGTTGGCAATTTGATCTCTGGTTCTTCTGCCTTTCTCTAAATCGAGCTTGAACATCTGAAAGTTTTGATTCACATACTGTTGAAGCCTAGCTTGGAGAATTTTGAACATTTCTTTGCTAGCATGTGAAATGAGTGCAATTGTGTGGTAGTTGAGCAATCTTTGGCATTGCTCTTCTTTGAAATTGGAATGGAAATTGACTTTTCCCAGTCCTGTGGCCATTGCTAAGTTTTCCAAATTTGCTGGCATATTGAGTGTAGCACTTTCATGGCATCATCTTTTAGGATTTGAAATAGCTCAGCTAGAATTCCATCACCTTCACTGGCTTTGTTCATAGTGATGCTTCCTAAGGTCCACTTGTCTTCGTTCTCCGAGATGTCTGGCTCTAGGTGAGTGATCACACCTCCATGGTTATCTGGGTCATTAAAATCTTTTTTGTATTGTTCTTCTGGGTATCTTGCCACCTCTTCTTAATATTTTCTTCTTCTGTTAGATACATACCATTTCTGTCCTTTATTGTGCCCATCTTTGCTTGAAATGTTCCCTTGGTATCTCTAAGTTTCTTGAAGAGATCTCTACTCTTCCCATTATATTGTTTTTCTCTATATCTTTGCATTGATCAGTTAGTGAGGCTTTCTTATCTCTCCTTGCTATTCTTTGGAACTCTGCATTCAAATGGGTATAGCTTTCATTTTCTACTTTGTCTTTCACTTCTCCTCCTTTTTTCTCAGCTGTTCCTCAGATAACTATTTCTCCTTTTTGCATTTCTCTTCTTAGGGATGGTTTTGATCACTGCCTCCTGTACAATGTTACTTCTGTCCATAGTTCATCAGGCACTCTGTCTATCAGATCTAATCCCTTGAATCTGTTTGTCACCTTCACTGTATAACTGTAAGGGATTTGAGTTAGGTTATACCTGTATGGTCTAGTGGTTTTTCCCTACTTTTTTCAATTTAAGTCTGAATTTTGCAATAAGGAACTGATGATCCGAATCATAGTCAGCTTTGGCTATTCTTTTCCCCTGACTTTATAGAGCTTCTCCATCTTCAGTTGCAGAGAATATAATCAATCTGATATCGGTATTGACCATCTGGTGATGTCCTAGTGTAAAGTTGTGTCTTGTGTTGTTGGAGGAGGCTGTTTGCTATGACCAGTGTGTTCTCTTAAAAACACTCTTTTAGCCTTTGCTCTGCTTCATTTTGTATTCCAAGGCCAAACTTGCCTGTTACTCCAGGTATCTCTTGACTTCCTAATTTTGCATCCCAGTCCCCTGTGACTAAAAAGGACATCTTTTTTGGTGTTAGTTCTAGAAGATCTTGTAGGTCTCCATCAGTTCAGTTCAGTCACTCAGTCGTGTCCGACTCTTTGCGACCCCATGAATCGCAGCACGCCAGGCCTCCCTGTCCATCACCAACTCCCAGAGTTCACTCAGATTCACATCCATCGAGTTAGTGATGCCATCCAGCCATCTCATCCTCTGTTGTCTTCTCCTCCTGCCCCCAATCCCTCCCAGCATCAGAGTCTTTTCCAATGAGTCAACTCTTCACATGAGGTGGCCAAAGTACTGGAGTTTCAGCTTTAGCATCATTCCTTCCAAAGAAATCCCAGGGCTGGTCTCCTTCAGAATGGACTGGTTGGATCTCCTTGCAGTCCAAGGGACTCTCAAGAGGCTTCTCCAACACCACAGTTCAAAAGCATCAATTCTTCATCACTCAGCCTTCTTCACAGTCCAATTCTCACATACATACTTGACTACTGGAAAAACCATAGCCTTGACTAGACGGACCTTAGTTGGCAAAGTAATGTCTCTGCTTTTAAATATGCTGTCTAGGTTGGTCATAACTTTTCTTCCAAGGAGTAAGCAATTTTTAATTTCATGGCTGCAGTCATCTGCAGTGATTTTGGAGCCCAGAAAAATAAAGTCTGACACTGTTTTCACTGTTTCCCCATCTATTTCCCATGAAGTGATGGGACCAGATGCCATGATCTTAGTTTTCTGAATGTTAAGCTTTAAGCCAACTTTTTCACTCTCCTCTTTCACTTTCATCAAGAGACTTTTTAGTTTCTCTTCACTTTCTGCCATAAGGGTGGTGTCATCTGCATATCTGCGGTTATTGATATTTCTCCTGGCAATCTTGATTCCAGCTTGTGTTTCTTCTAGTCCAGCGTTTCTCATGATGTATTCTGCATGTAAGTTAAATAAGCAGGGTGACAATATACAGCCTTGACGTACTCCTTTTCCTATTTGGAACCAGTCTGTTGTTCCATGTCCAATAGAACCATTCAATTTCAGGTTCTTCAAATTAGTGGTCAGGGCATAGTCTTGGATTTCTGTGATATTGAATGATTTGCCTTGGAAACAAACAGAGATCGTTGTGTCATTTTTGAGATTGCACCCAAGTGCTGCATTTCTCTTTTGTTGACAATGAGGGCTACTCCATTTCTTCTAAAGGATTCTTGCCCACAATAGTAGATATAATAGTCATGTGAGTTAAATCGCCCATTATGGTCAATTTTAGTTCACTGATTCCTAAAATGTCAGTGTTCACTCTTGCCATCTCTTGTTTGACCACTTACAGTTTACCTTGATTCATGGACCTAACATTCCAGGTACCTATACAATACTGTTCATTACAGCATTGGACTTTACTTTCACCAGCAGTCACATCCACAACTGGGCAACTTTTCTGCTTTGGCTCAGCCTCTTCATCCTTCTGGAGCTACTTCTCTTCTCTTCTGCAGTAGCATACTGGCACCTTCCAACCTGGGGAGTTCTTCTTTTAGTGTCATATCTTTTTGCCTTTTTATACCGTTCATATTGATAAATGGTAGTTCATCAATACTGTTTATTAAATTTTGCTTTCTTGACCTACTGATAAAGCATATCTTTGTTATTATATCTTAGATAAAGATATTTTCCTTTCTTTATAGAATGATTGTTTGTGAGGATTATTTCTAGGAGGCTTATCAAAGTTTAATGTGATATGCTAGTCTTTATTCTGGAAGTTGGTATTTAAGTACTATTATGTAATACTCAAAAAGTATTAAACTTTAGTCTCACAGCAGTGTTATGATGAAAAACTATAACCAATAAATAATTTCATAGAAACTCAAATTTCTCCTTGCACTTCTCAAATATTGAGAAGCAATAATTTTGCTCGTGCTAATAATAACTCAAATTTTTTTCTTAATAATAAACTTTTGTTAATTTGATGCTGTCTAGGTGATACAACTCTTTATGTAAGGTTGTTTCAGGGATTGGCTGACATCAAAAGAAAGGAAGGAAAAATTTTCCAGTCATGTCTCAGAACTTGAAGGTTGAATGACACCAAGAACTTATATAGTTTCCCTGTGGCCTATCTTACACAGAAGAACTATACAAAGAAGAACTTCAGGACCCAGATAATCACAATGGTGTGATCACTCACCTACAGCCACACACGCTGGAATGTGAAGTCAGATGGGCCTTAGGAAGCATCACTACTAACAAAGCAAGTGGAGTTGATGGAATTCCAGTTGAGCTATTTCAAATCCTAACAGATGATGCTGTGAAAGTGCTGCACCCAATATGCCAGAAAATTTGGAGAACTCGGCAGTGGCCACAGGACTGGAAAAAGTCAGTCTTCATTCCAATCCACCAAAAAGTCAATGCCAAAGATTGTACAAACTACTGCACAATTGAACTCATCTCACATGCTAGGAAAATAATGCTCAAAGTTCTCCAAGCTAGGCTTCAACAGTACATGAATCAAAACTTTCAGATGTTCAAGTTGGATTTAGAAAAAGGCAGAGGAACCAGAGATCAAATTGCCAACATCCGCTGGATCACTGAAAAAGCAAGAGAGTTCCAGAAAAACATCTACTTCTGCTTTATTGACTATGCCAAAGCCTTTGATTGTGTAGACCACAACAAACTCTGGAAAATTCTGAAAGAGATGGGAATACCAGACCACCTGACCTGCCTCTTGAGAAACCTGTATGCAGGTCAGGAAGCAACAGTTAGAACTGGACACAGAACAACAGACTGGTTCCAAATAGGAAAAGGAGTACATCAAGGCTGTATATTGTCACCCTGCTTATTTATCTTATATGCAAAGTACATCATGAGAAATGCTGGGCTGGATGAAACACAAATTTGAATCAAGATTGCTGGGAGAAATATCAATAACCTCAGATATGCAGATGACACCACCCTTATGGAAGAAAGTGAAGAAGAACTAAAGAGCTTCTTGATGAAGGTGAAAGAGGAGAGTGAAAAAGTTGGCTTAAAATTCAACATTCAGAAAACTAAGATAGCATCTGATCCCATAACTTCATGGCAAATAGCTGGGGAAAAAATGGAAATAGTGACAGACTATATTTTTGGGGGCTCCAAAATCACTGCAGATGGTGATTGCAGCCATGAAATTAAAAGACGCTTACTCCTTGGAAGGAAAGTTATGACCACCCTAGACAGTATATAAAAAAGCAGAGACATTACTTTGCCAACAAAGGTCATCCAGTCAAAGCTATCGTTTTTCCAGTAGTCATGTATGGATATGAGAGTTGGACTGTAAAGAAAGCTGAGCACCGAAGAATTGATTTGAACTGTGGTGTTGAAGACTTGAGAGTCCCTTGGATTGCAAGGAGATCCAACCAGACCACCCTAAAGGAATGAGTCCCGAATATTCTTTGGGAGGACTGATGTTGAAGCTGGAACTCCAATACTTGGGCCACCTGATGCAAAGAACTGACTCATTGGAAAAGTCCTTGTTGCTGGAAAGATTGAAGGTGGAGGAGAAGGGGAAGACAGAGGATGAGATGGTTGGATGGCATCATTGATTCAATGGGCATGAGTTTGAGTAGACTCTGGGAGTTGGTGATGGACAGGGAATCTGGCCTGCTGCAGTCCATGGGGTCACAGAGAGTTGGACATGACTGAGCGACTTAACTGAACTATCTTGCAAATTCACTATTTCCTTTAAAAAAGTGATGAAACAAAAAAGCAATCAATAAGCAAAGAAAAACAAGCTTGCTTAAATAATGCTTTTGTCAGATTTTTTCTAGCTCAGAAACTTTCAATGACCCTATTTCATGTTCTGTTAGAACCAAATTTCTCTGCATGGGCTTTTAAGTTTCTTTTTACATTCTGGCTACATTGTTAGCTCTCAGATTCAGTTTCTCCAGCCTAGTCTCTTTATGATTTCATGAACATGGCATAAATGTTCATTCTTATACATCTTTAATAATGGTATTTCTTTGTTCTGAAATTTCATCTCCTCATCTGCTTATTCCCAACTAGTCTAAGAAAAATGTAGGCATTTTTGAAATCTTCCCTGACAACCTCAACAGCTCTTGAACCATTTCTGCAGTACATTTACATTGTGTTACATAAAATGCTTTATATAATTAGTACAACATTTCATTTATCTGTTACTGTTGCAAATGATGGCTTTCACAAGCATGACTTTTCTAGAATATGAAAACACAGAAATCTCTCCATTTTTATATTGCTTTGAATGGCACCCCACTCCAGTACTCTTGCCTGGAAAATCCCATGAACAGAGGAGCCTGGTGGGCTGCAGTCCATGGGGTCGTGAAGAGTCGGACACGACTGAGCAACTTCCCTTTCACTTTTCACTTTCATGCACTGGAGAAGGAAATGACAATCCACTCCAGTGTTCTTGCCTGGAGAATCCCAGGGATGGGGGAACCTGGTGGGCTGCCATCTTTGGGGTCACACAGAGTCAGACACGACTGAAGTGACTTAGCAGCAGCATGAAATATTTCTGTCAAGTATTACAAGCATCTCTGCCTAAATAAAGGATACAAAACATACTTAAAACTATTGATGGTTCAGGATCATTACTATGATCATTAGGTTCAGTTCAGTCGGTTGTGTCTGACTCTTTGCAACCCCATGGACAGCAGCACTCCAGGCTTTTCTGTCCATCACCAACTCCCAGAGCTTGCTCAAACTCATGTCCATTGACTCGGTGATGTAATCCAATCATCTCATCCTCTGTCGTCCCCTTCTTCTCCTGCCTTCAATCTTTCCCAACATCAGGGTCTATTCCAATGAGTTGGCTCTCTGCATTAGGAGGCCAAATTATTGGAGTTTCAGCTTCAGCATCAGTCCTCCCAATGAATATTCAGGACTGATCTCTTTTACGATTGACTGTTTGACCTCCTTGCAGTCCAAGAGACTCTCAAGAGTCTTCTCCAACACCACAGTTCAAAAGCAGCAATTCTTTGGCACTCAGCTTTCTTTATAGTCCAACTCTCACATCCACACATGACTACTGGAAACACCACAGCTTTGACTAGATGGACCTTTGTTGGCAAAGTAATGTCTCTGCTTTTTAATATGCTGTCTAGGTTTGTCATACTTTTTCTTCCAAGGAGCAAGTGTCTTTTAATTTCATGGCTGCAGTCACCATCAGCAGTGATTTTGGAGCCCAGGAAAATAAAGACTGTCACTGGTTCTATTGTTTCCACATCTATTTGCCATGAAGTGAATGGGACCAGATACCATGATCTTAGTTTTTTGAATGTTGAGTTTAAGCCAGCTTTTTCACTCTCCTGTTTCACCTTCATCAAGAGGCTGTTTAGTTCCTTTTCACTTTCTGCCATAAGGGTGGTATCATCTGTGTATCTGAGGTTATTGACATTTCTCCCAGCAATCTTGATCTGAGCATGTGCTTCATCCAGCCAGTCATTTCACATGATGTATTCTGATGAGGTTGAAAATATACAGCCTTGACATACTCCTTTCCTAATTTGGAGCCAGTCTGTTGTTCCATGTCTGGTTCTAACTGTTTGTCTTGCTCTGCATATATATTTCTTAAGAGGCAGATCTGGTGGTTTGATATTCCCATCTCTTGAAGAATTTTCCACAGTTTAATTGTGATCTACACAGTCAAAGGCTTTGGTGTAATCAATAAAGTAGAAGTAGATGTTTTTCTGGAACTCTCTTGCTTTTTCCATGATCCAATGGATGTTAGCAATTTGATCTCTGGTTTCTCTGCCTTTTCTCAATCCACCTTGAACATCTGGAAGTTCATGGTTCATGTACTATTGAAGCCTGGATTGGAGAATTTTGAGCATTACCTTGCTAGCATGTGAGATGAGTGCAATTGTGCAGTAGTTTGAATATTCTTTGGCATTGCCCTTCTTTGGGATTGGAAAGAAAACCGACCATTTCCAGTCCTGTGGCCACTGCTAAGTTTTGCAAATTTGCTGGCATATTGAGTGCACACTTCATCAGCAACATCTTTTAGGATTTGAAATAGCTCAACTGTCATTCCATAACCTCTGCTAGCTATATTTATAGTGATGCTCCTAAGGCCCACTTGACTTTGCATTCCATGATGTCTGGCTCTAGGTGAGTGATCACATCATTGTGAGCATTAAATATTATGAAGTATGAACTATGAACATCAATTATTATATTATACTATTTAGTGTTAGTTGGTCCATTGTGTCCAACTCTTGCAACCCCATTTCCTGGAGCCTGCCAGGCTCCTCTGTCCACAATATTTTCTAAACAAGGCAGTAAATGGGACTTCCTTGGATGCTCAGTGGTAAAGAATCCTTCTGCAATGCAGGAGATGCAGTAGGAGCTGCAGGTTTAATCCCTGGGTCAGGATATCCCCTGGTGAAGGAAATGGCAACCCACTCCAGTATTCTTGCCTGGGAAATCCCATGGTCAGAGGAGTCTGGTGAGCTACATTTCGTGGTGGTCTCAAAAAAGTCGGATACAAATTAGTGACTAAACTACAACAACAAATAGTAAATATCAAGGCATTTGTTCTGTGTAAACATTCTGGTCCCATCACTTCATGGGAAATAGATGGGGAAACAGTGTCAGAGTTTATTTTTTGGGCTCCAAAATCACTGCAGATGGTGATTGCAGCCATGAAATTAAAAGACGCTTACCCCTTGGAAGAAAAGTTATGACCAACCTAGATAGCATATTGAAAAGCAGAGACATTGCTTTGCCAACAAAGGTCTGTCTAATCAAGGCTATGGTTTTTCCAGTGGTCATGTATGGATGTGAGAGTTGGACTGTGAAGAAAGCTGAGCACCAAAGAATTGATGCTTTTGAACTGTGGTGTTGGAGAAGCCTCTTGAGAGTCCCTTGGACTGCAAGGAGATCCAAGCAGTCCATTCTGAAGGAGATCAGCCCTGGGATTTCTTTGGAGGGAATGATGCTAAAGCTGAAACTCCAGTACTTTGGCCACCTCATGAGAAGAGTTGACTCATTGGAAAAGACTCTGATGCTGGGAGGGATTGGGGGCAGGAGGAGAAGGGGATGACCGAGGATGAGATGGCTGGATGACATCACGGATTCGATGGACGTGAGTCTGAGTGAACTCCGGGAGTCGGTGTTGGATAGGGAGGCCTGGCGTGCTGCGATTCATGGGGTCGCAAAGAGTCGGACACTATGGAACGACTGAACTGAACTGATCTGAACTGAAACATTGTTCTGAGTTCATGTTTTCTTCAGTTTCTTTTCTTTGTAATAGACTTTCAAGCATCATCTCCTCTGTAACTCATATTTCCTCCTTTATAATAACACCACATTTTCCATCTATCTATTCTACCCATTTTAGGTAGACTGGACCTTCCTTGTTGATGACAAATGAATGCCAGAGCAATGAAGGCAGCCCACTGTATCAATTTCTAGGGGCTGGAGCTAATTTAGTTGAACTCCACCCTGTCAGGAGAATGATTTCTAACCTTTCCAACCCTGGCATGTCCTTTTATGCCATTCTTACAACCAAATAGAATGGGCAAATGGATATAGGAGCATTTAGTCGATTGACATCGGTCAACTTATGTATCTTGGAGGTCTTTGTTCTACTTGCCTCATCTTCATTTGGATGTGGACTTGCTCTACATTTATTGTTTTATAATATTTCATGTCTTATTTTCCTCAGTTTGATAAAATTATAAAATGTCTTTTGGACATTTACCATAAAATAAGTACATTCTATATGATGAGAAATATAATTATATTTATATCTGGCTTATGCTCTAGAAGATTTCTCATAATCACCAATTAAAACCTCATAATCATATGGCATTGTAACTTATGATACATTCATTTTACAGACAAATAAAGGGGAATTTAGAGAAAGAGGTGTCAAACGCAAGTCTTCTGACTTCTGTTCCAGTGTTTCCTCAACTATTACTTCACCTTCTGAGTAAGGCATTGAGCTAGGCTTCAAGAAGCTTCTTGCTTCCTCAGAATGGATAGAATAAACACAGAATAACTACCTAATTGGGATGTGGTTAGTGCTCTGCAGAAGTGAGACAGTGTAGTGGAAATTCCAAGGTGTGGTGTATAATTGTGTGTCTGAATCCTTGCTCAAAGTAAACATATAAGAACCCCACTGCTGGGCATACACACCAAGGAAACCAGAATTGAAAGAGACACATGTACCCCAATGTTCATTGCAGCACTGTTTATAATAGCCAGGACATGGAAGCAACCTAGATGTCCATCAGCAGATGAATGGATAAAAAAGCTGTGGTACATATACACAAAGGAGAATTACTCAGCCATTAAAAAGAATACATTTGAATCAGTTCTAATGAGGTGGATGAAACTGGAGCTGATTATACAGAGTGAAGTAAGCCAGAAAGAAAAACACCAATACTGTATACTAATGCATATATATGGAATTTAGAAAGATGGTAACGATAACCCTGTATGCAAGACAGCAAAAGAGACACAGATATATAGAACAGTCTTTTCGACTCTGAGGGAGAGGGCGAGGGTGGGATGATTTGGGAGAATGGCATTGAAACATGTATAATATCATATATGAAATGAATCGCCAGTCCAGGTTCGATGCATGATACTGGGTGCTTGGGGCTGGTACACTGAGACGACCCAGAGGGATGGTACGGGGAGAGAGGTGAGGGGGCATTCAGGATGGGGAACACGTGTATACCTGTGGCAGATTGATGTTGATGTATGGCAAAACCAATACAATATTGTAAAATAATTACCCTCCAATTAAAATAAATAAATTTACTTAAAAAAAGAAACTCATTGATATTTATAAGGAAGAAGTATCCTAAGAAATAGGCCTTGGTATGTGTAATATTTGGAAGATAGATGCTGAATGGAATTTGATGGCAGACAAAGGCATAGACTGTAGAAACAAAGACTTGTACAGTTTGATACAAAGTACACATAGGGGATTTGTGAGGGATTAGTAGAGATTTATGGTATATTTCTAGGAGAGTTGTGATGAGGATAATGTCCTTAAAACTGTTTCCTATTTATAGTGTATTTGATTTAATGGTGAGAGATGGCTTTAGGCATCATGTTATAATGAATTCATTTTTTTCCTTGGTTGGAGAAGTGGTGAGAGCCACATGTAAGCTTTTTGACTGAGAGGCGGATACTAATCAATTTGCTCTTGACTGTGATGTTCCAGGTAGCATTTGTTTATGTGCTGGTGCATGGGGAGTTTAGAAGTTGTTTATGTAATCCAATATTCTTGTTTCCACTCCAGATATGATTTTTTAACAGTCACTAGATAAGAGATCAGTAGTGCTATAAAGACCCCTAACTGGGATTTTAATTAAAGATAATATATTTATGCACCAAGAAGAAGGTTATTAGAAATTATTAATAGCACAATTTAAACTCCACAGGAATAAGTTCATATTTTTCAATAACTTGTTTTTAATATGGGTAAAAGTTACATCATTTTCACTTTCATTTTCCCTAAAACTTTGGTAATGCTCTTGTTTTCCTAAACAATTGTATTGACCAACTTCTTACTTTAAAAATTTGTCTCTTTAAGATAAATCATTAAGATCAGTTACTTGACTAGCTTCTTGGTTGATCTGTTAACTCAGGTAAAAGAAACTCTTTAGTCCTTACAGAAAAAAGTCTACAATACCTGAAATATAGTAAGGTGTCTGTCTTCCTTTCCACTTTAGTGGATGCACTAACTGTGCAAAGGTTTTTGCTTTGCCTTATCTTCCCGTGAGACTTTAAGGATTAAACAATTCCTAGGAAAGAAACAAAGGCAAAGTCATGCTATTTCTCAAATAATTCAAGTGAAACCTGGAAATAAGATGAAGTATAAGCCCAGGACACTGAGAAAAACCAACTGAAATTGCCAAAATAGCCCAAAAGTCGGGGAACATTTTTGTGCTGTATTGAATTCAAGCCAGAGAGATACTCTGAAAATATTTTGACGCTTTTGTTTTTTTAAGAAAAATGTCAGGTACAGAAGATTAACTTTTATTCATGCATTCAATAAAAAAATTGGAAATATACATGTGGGCTGTGGATTGTTTTGAATTAAGAATAAAATCTGAAACATTTTATTTGACTTTTGTAATCAAGTTTCCAAATTAGAATAAACATTTTGAAGCTCAAATAATCCTTTGACTATGATTAGATTTAGTTCTATTGGTACCTAATATTTTTAGGCTTTAGTGGATAATATAAAAGAAACTTGATTTTCTCTATGAATCACTTTAAATTTTGAGCCATGGGTTTTAGTTTCTAAGAGCTAATATCAGAAAATACATCATGTGCCCAAAGAGTGCCATCTATCTCTATTTAAGATTTACGGAAAAACTATTGTATCTTACTATTATAGCCAGAAGCACCATGTTTGCATTATTTGACAACAAAAAGTTATATCCATATCCTGATGTAAATTCATTGTATGATTCTATTGGGCTTCCCAGGTGGCGCTAGTGGTAAAGAACCCGCCTGCCAGTGCAGGAGACATAAAAGATGCGGGTTTGATCCCTGGGTCCGGAAGATCCTCTGGAGGAGAGCATGCAACCTACTCCAGTATTCTTGCCTGGAGAGTCCCCATAGACAGAGGAGCCTGGTGGACTACAGTCCATAGGATTGCAAAGAGTTGGACATGACTGAAGTGATTTAGCGTGCATGTACGCACACAC
The DNA here is from genome assembly GCF_014754425.2 of Oryx dammah. Lineage (NCBI taxonomy): Eukaryota > Metazoa > Chordata > Mammalia > Artiodactyla > Bovidae > Oryx > Oryx dammah. The sequence continues at coordinate 74,384,476 of NW_024070202.1, read as the reverse complement.
ACATGATTCTATTGTTGCTTTCCAGAATACAGCTCTCTGTAAAAGTAAAAAAAAATTATGTAAAATTTTTCATCTTTTATATGTAGTCACTATAAGATATATTTGTGTTCAAACATTGTCTCTCTAGTTCCTTGCAAGTGTCAGACAATGACATTTCTGAATTTTGGATTCCATCTATTCACCAATAATCTCAAATCTGTTTCTCTACACTGAGTTACTCTCCTGAGTCCATAGCTACACATCCAGCATCTTATCTGACATCCTCATTTGGAGATCTAATAGGTATTTCAAACTTAATGTATCTAAATAAAAGTAGAGACGCTCTCATCTCTCACCTCAATCCCAAATCTAATTCCTTACAAGCCATTTTATGTCAGATTATAAAAATTGCTCAATCAAAAGAAAAAAGAAAGAAAATCAAGAAATCATTCTTGGCTCTTTTTGTTCTTTTATATTTGCATCCAGTATGTTGTTAATAAGCTATCCCCCTATTCTCTAAAATAACTGTATTCAAAATCTGACCTCTTCTCTTTTTTAACCTTGCCACAGCCAGTCTGAAAAGCCATAAATTTTGCACTGACTTCTGCAATAATTCTGCTGAAAACCTTCCAAAGACTTCACATTGTATGTGAAAAAAGCCAGTGCCAAAGAATCCTAGTACTCACTAATATCCTAGTTTCTTTTTCAAAAATAAAGAACAGAAATTTCTCACAGTTCTTTTAAAAATTTGAAGTGTAGTTGATTTACAATCTTGTGTTTGTTTCAGGTGTGTAGCAAAGTGATTTGGTGCTATACGTATTTTTTCCCATTTCTTGGCTATTGTAACTAGTCTGTCTGTGAACACTGAGGTGAATACAGTTTCTTTTCCATTGTCTGTGTATGTACATATACACATACACATTTTTCTTATCCATTCAAAATGCAACACTTAGGTTGCTTCCATATCTTTACAATATACATATTCTTTTTATAATATATATATATTCTTTTTAGATTCTTTTCCATTATAGATTGTTACAAAATATTGAGTATAGATAGTTCCCTGTACTGTTATCTATTATATATATAGGTATTGTGAATATGTTTGGAGAAGGCAATGGCACCCCACTCCAGTACTCTTGCCTGGAAAATCCCATGGATGGAGGAGCCTGGTAGGCTGCAGTCCATGAGGTCACTAAGAGTCAGGCATGACTGAAGCAACTTAGCAGCAGCAGCAGCAGCATTGTGAATATGTTAACCCAAACTCCTCATTTATCACTGCACCCCCCACCCCACACGTTTCCCCTTTTGGTAACCATTAGTTCATTTTCTATATCTGTTTGGATTTATTTCTGTTTTGTACATAAATTCATCTGTATCCTTTTTTGTTTTGAAGATTTCACATGTAAGCAATATTACATGATATTTGTCTTTCTCTCTCTGGCTTACTTTACCTAGTATGATAATCTCTAGGTCTAATCATGCTGCTATGAATGGCCTTATTTCATTCCTTTTTATGGTTGAGTTACATAGCTCAGTTGGTGAAGAATCAGCCTGCAATACAGGAGACCCTAGTTTGATTCCTGGACCGGAAAGATGGGCTGGAGAAGGGATAAGCTACCCACTCCATGATTTTTGGACTTCCCTAGTGTTCAGCTGGTAAAGAATCTGCCCGCAGTGTGGGAGACCTGGGTTCAATCTCTGGGTTGAGAAGATCCCCTGGAGAATGGAAAGGCTACCCACTCCAGTATTCTGGCCTAGAGAATTCCATGGACTGTATAGTCCATGGGATCGCAAAAAGTCGGACATGACTGAGCGACTTTCACTTCTACAGTATTTCATTGTATATATGAGCCATTTTGTCTTTATTGAGTCATCTTGGACATTTAGGTTGTTTCCGTGTCTTACCTATTGTAATAGTGCTTCTGTGAACAATGTGGTGCATATAGTTTCTTCTCTTTCAATCTGTGCCTAAACACACACACACACACACACACACACACACACACACACTGTCCCTGTCCATTCAATAAGCAATGCTTAGGTTGCTTCCATGTCTTGGCAGTTATAAATAATGCTGCTATGAACATTGGTGTTCATATCTTTTCAAATTAGTGTTTTTTGTTTTCTTTGGGTAGATATCAGGAAGTGGAATTGGTAGATCAAATCATAATTCTATTTTTTATTTTTTGAGAAACCTCCATACTGTTTTCCATAGTGACTGCACCAACTTGTAATGCCAGCAAATGCATGAAAGCGTTCCCTTTTAGCCACGTATTTGTCAAAACTAGTTGTTGTTTTTTGATTATAGCCATTTTGACAAGTGTGAGGTGATATCTCACTGTGGTTTTGATTGAGCATATTTTCATGTCTTTCTTGGTAACCTGTATGCCTTTTTAAAAAAATGTCTATTCAGGCTCTTTGCCTGTTATAAAATTGAATTGTTTTTGATGTTAAGGTTTATGAGTTCTTTGTATATTTTGGGTATTAATCCCTTATTGGGTATATTGTTTGCAAACAACTTCTCCTATATTTAGTAGGCTGCTTTTTGTTTAGTTGATGGTTTCTTTCACTGTGCAAAAGCTTTTTGGTTTGTTGTAGTCCACTTAAACATTTTTCGCTTTTTTTTCCTTTGCCTTAGGAGACAAATTGAATATCATTAAGACCAGTGCTCGGAGAATGCAATGGCACCCCATTCCAGTACTCTTGCTTGGAAAATCCCATGGACGGAGGAGCCTGGTGGGCTGCAGTCCATGGGGTCGCTAAGAGTTGGACACAACTGAGCGACTTCCCTTTCACTTTTCACTTTCATGCACTGGAGAAGGAAATGGCAACCCACTCCAGTGTTCTTGCCTGGAGAATCCCGGGGACGGGGAGCCTGGTGGGCTGCCATCTATGGGGTCACACAGAGTCAGACATGACTGAAGTGACTTAGCAGCAGCAGTAGCAGCAGCAAGACCAATGCTAGAGATCATACTGGGTATATTTTCCTGTAGGAATTTTATGATTTTAGGTCTTATATTTAAGTTTCCATGTTGAATTTATTTTTGTTTATGGTGTGAGAAAGTAGTCCAGTTTGATTCTTGTGCATGTAGCTGTCCAGTTTTCCCAACACTATATATTAAAGAAGCTATCTTTTCCGTATTGTATGTTCTTGCCTCCTTTGTCACAGACTGACTATGCATGTGGGTTTATCTCTGGCTCTCTATTCTGTTCCATTGATCTAGGTGTCTGTTTTTATGCCAGTATTATAAAATTTGTCTGTTTTGGTTATTGAAGCTTTGTGGTATAATTTAGAATCAGATAGCATAATACCTAAGAAAAGGGATTCTAAATGTTCATTGTTATGGCCTAAAGTATTGCCTGGCATGCAGCATTTTCTAACTGTTTGACTACTGTACGTGCATGTGTGTTCAGTCATATCCAACCCTATGGACCGTACCCGCCAGGCTTCTTTGTCCATGGGATATTACAGGCAAGAATATTGGAGTGGGTTGCCATTTCCTCTTCCAGGGGAACTTCTTGATCCAGTCATCCAACCCATATCTCCTGTGTCTCCTGCACTGCAGGCAGATTCTTTACCGCCTGAGGCACATGGGAACAAGATGTATGATACTTGAGAATAGGAATTGTATCCTGTAGCTCAAATGTATATAAAGCATACATCTCATATAAATTATAATATTTCTAGTATCATGTCTCATTTAATTGCATGTAAATAAGGTAATAATAGAAGGGCATAAGATTTGGACACAGAAATATCCATTTCAAGTTGTGAACCTACTGCATGATCCTAAGAAATTCTTTCTTAGGCTCTATATCTACTATGTACACAATGGCATACTATGTACACAGTAGTATATACTTCATTCTGATGGCAATATTATGAGATATAAAATTTGTGAATGAATAGCATAAATTGTTTAGAGTATTTACAGTGTAAAAGATAAAGCCACAAAACTATTTTAAAGTACTTAAAAGAAATACTTTGTGTGTTGGATAGAGTTGGGTAGGTACCTTGTAACTATACATACTTTGTGGGTAGACAATGCTGATAAGTGTTATGCATTTTAATTAGAAATATTATCCCATATTACTGTAACACAGGGTTCACTAATATGTTTAACAGTGTCTCTCAGTTGTCACAGTTTCCTGGGACTTCAAAATAAAGAAATTGCTTTCCATTCAACATGTATTCCTATAGTTCAAAATTTTCTTTAATGTGCTATTTTTCTTATCTGGTGAAGGTGAATTAAGTATCAATGCCTGGGTGAAAACTTGCTTTTTTTTTCTGATACAATTAGTTTCTCTTCAGTGGTTCATTTTACCATCATTCTTAGGGGCCTGTCCTCAATTGTCCCTAGATCTTCCTAGATTCATCAAAGTAGAACAAAGCAGCATCATGGGATCAAATATTTATTGTCCATAAGCAAGACGTACTGTCAAGCTTTTATCTGTGCGTACTTTTCCCAGAAAAGAACATATACTATAGCAAATAGAATATGTAATGCTTGTTAAATTCCTATGGGAAAGTTCTTTGGAACATTAGGCATAGTTGCTGTTAAACATTACTATTGAAAAGAATAGGGACTTTTTCCCTGAATCTGCCTCAGTGAAGAAGTGGGCTATGATTGGTTATTATCACTGTTCCTAATTCTGCTTCAGCGTATGTAATAAAATGATCAGAATAGTCCTGCCTTTTAAGAAGTCCTTATTTGATCCTCAAATGGAGTTGTAGCTTGTAAGGCAGTTCTTTCTGTATCTCCTTTGTAAGACTGAAAGGCCATGCCAACTCAGATTTGGGGCTGGAAAAAGCAGTGTATACTACTCAGAATTTTTCCTCTTCAAGAAGAGGACTGAAATGCAATGCAAGGTATATTGTAATTGAATTTTTTAAAAGCATTGCCTTAGGGGAAGGAGTAAAGGGAAGAGTAGAATATTCCTTTGACTGGTTTCTGTCTCCAGGTGTGCTGAAATATCCATCTTATTGCTTATTAAAAAGACAATAGGCCTAGTCCTGAAAAGAGATCATTTCTGCTTTTGACAAGTCTCCTAGATAAAGTCATTTTTAAATGCCATTATGTAGATTTTCGCAAAGCAGAAGTTAACAGCTTTGTCCTATTTGGTAACACTAGCTAAAATTTTTTTTCTTGATTTTGTTAATGAAATCTACAAATCAAGGAACATTTGAATAGAGACCTAGAAGGGCACTTCTATTAATGTTTTATGATACTTATTTAAGAGAACATAAAGGAACCCAAGAGATTTTGTGTCAGGATGGAATTGAAATGCATTATTGCATATTAGTATGTACAATACTGAGAATATACAGGAGGTTTTTTCATAAACTGGATTCTAGCTAACCTAATACTCTACTATATAAGGGCTTTTACCTCATGGATATGTATTATGAGCAAACTTTATGGTGCTAAGTATATTGCATTTATAAGTCTTGTACAGCCTGATCCAGCTTTTTAAAATTGTGCTTAATTAAACATTACTGCTTCATTGAGCATTCTTACTCTGGAGGTGGGGACAGAATGTGATCCTGTGAGCCAGTACTGTGGATATATTGTGAGTTAGGTATGAGTTTTGTTTATGCTTCATTTTGAGTGAAGAAACTCTATCATGGCTAGACCTAATCTTTCTCTTTCATACTTGACAGTTGTTGCTGCAGTAAAAAATTAACTTTTATCAGGAAAATAACAAAAACAAAATTCAAAGTGGTCTCAAATCCCAGCTGCTAGGATAAATCCCATAGACATTTTGAAAACATTTGTAAATGCACATGGCCAAAAAATTTAGATGCTACAGTGTGTTCTAGGGAACAGCAAGGAGGACTTAAATGTGTCTTCAGATAGTCAGAAGAAATTTTTCTTGATATCTGCCATGATTTTTGAATTGTTTTCTAGCCAATTCATTTTTATTTATTTATTATTATTCTTAACCTTTTGCTTCAAAGGAAATTGGATATTATAGCTACTGCTGCTGCTGCTAAGTCACTTCAGTCATGTCTGACTCTTAGCGACCTCATGGACTGCAGCCTACCAGGCTCCTCCATCCATGGGATTTTCCAGTCAAGAGTACTGGAATGGGTTGCCATTGCCTTCTCCCATTATAGCTACTAGAGCTTCATATACTTTCTAGCTTCATATACTCTGTTCTTGATAAAGTGTCCAGCAAAATAAGAATAAATCTCTTTATACCAACAGCTATAAAATGAAGAACTTTACAAAAATTTATTTTACTCCATGGTTTTGTTTATTTTAATTTCCAAGTGAGCATAAAATCTTTCCTTCAAAACTGACTGGTCTTTGAGTTGTTCCATTGTTGTTGCTAAGTTGTGTCTGACTCTTTGTGACCCCATGGGTGGTAGCCCACCAGGCTCCCCTGTCCATGGGATTTCCCAGGCAAGAACACTGAAGTGGATTGCCGTTTCCTTCTTCAGGGGATCTTCCCAAGCCAGGGGTAGAACGCCTGTCTTCTGCATTGACGGGTTGATTCTTTACCACTGAGTCACCACAGAAATGAAAATTATTTCATTATTCATACAGGCTGGTTCCAAATAGGGAAAAGAGTATGTCAAGGCTTTATATTGTCACCTTGCTTTTTTAACTTACATGCAGAGTACATCATGAGAAATGCTGGGCTGGAAGAAGCACAAGCTGAAATTAAGATTGCCGGGAGAAATATCAATAACCTCAGATATGCAGATGACATCACCCTTATGGCAGAAAGTGAAGAGGAACTAAAAAGCCTCTTGATGAAAGTCAAAGAGGAGACTGAAAAAGTTGGCTTAAAGCTCAACATTGAGAAAAAGAAGATCATGGCATCTGGTTCCATCACTTCATGGGAAATAGATGTGGAAACAGTGGAAACAGTGTCAGACTTTATTTTTCTGGGCTCCAAAATCACTGCAGATTGTGATTGCAGCCATGAAATTAAAAGACGCTTACTCCTTGGAAGGAAAGTTATGACCAACCTAGACAGCACATTGAAAAGCAGAGACATTACTTTTCCAACAAAGTTCTGTCTAGTCAAGGCTATGGTTTTTCCAGTGGTCTTGTATGGATGTGAGAGTTGGACTGTGAAGAAAGCTGAGCACTGAAGAATTGATGCTTTTGAACTGTGGTGTTGGAGAAGCCTCTTGAGAGTCCCTTGGACTGCAAGGAGATCCAACCAGTCCATTCTAAAGGAGATTGGTCCTGGGTGTTCTTTGGAAAGAATGATGCTAAAGCTGAAACTCCAGTACTTTGGCCACCTCATGAGAAGAGTTGACTCATTGGAAAAGACTCTGATGCTGGGAGGGATTGGGCAGGAGGAGAGGGGGACGACAGAAGATGAGATGGCTGGATGGCATCACCGACTCGATGGACGTGAGTCTGAGTGAACTCCGGGAGTTGGTGATGGACAGGGAGTCCTGGCGTGCTGCGATTCATGGGGTCGCAAAGAGTCAGACACGACTGAGCGACTGAACTGAACTGAACTGAACTTCAGTGAGTAGTCTGGCTTTGGATAATTGGATGGTTGTAACGTGGTTCTTCATCCCAGGAAGGGTTTCTTTGTTATTATTATTGCTTGTATTTGTTCATATTTTATTATTAGAAAAAGAGCAGTAACTATCCTTGTGACTTTTTCTTTTCAAATGTTTCCACTAAATCTAGGGAACTAGTGGGGTTTTAAGATATTTCTCCTTAAGCTGAAATGAGTTTCAGGGTCACTTTTATTTCTAAAAATGGTGATATTATGAAAAACGTTTCATTTTGGATTTGTTTTGGAAAAACAAATGTTTGGAAAAAACTGCATTCATAGGAAGCATTTGCATTTTAATCACTTGGAGGGTTGGCCTGTGAGAACCACCTTTTGTTCATAGTTAACTTTAGTGGGTTCTTTCATTTACTGTTCCCTAGACAGGCATTTACACTTGGCTGGCTTCTGTCTCTTCTCTCATCTGGCCTTTGATGAAGCCTGGTTGCCCTGAATGGGCTCAGTTCTCTGTCTTTTATTTCGTAAGTGCTCCCATGACTCGCTCTGACAGTTGGTCTTGGTGGTGAGCGTTTATTTTGTTTTTAGCAGAATTCCTTGTGTGCAGTTGTGGTGCGGTGCTCATATCTTCTGATGACAATGTTGAATCTCCTCCTGAATCTATTCAGCTCCACTTCAGCCAACCTTCACATCAGGCCAAAAAAACTTTTATTCAGTGGCAACTGGGTCATTTTATAGCAGGAACTGCTTTAAAAAATTTTTAGCTCTGAAAGTTAACTCTAGTGTTGAAATAAAATAAGATAAAGACTCAACTAGTAAAATTTCCATATTTTCTGACTTTTTGGCATGCATAACATTTAGTATTAGACCTAGTTTTGATGAAATAAAATGAAACTAGAAGATAAATTCTGGTGATAATATGTCTTCTAAATATCAGATATCTGTTTTTTCCCCTCAGTTTTATTACTGAGATATAATTGACAAATAGAAACTGTACATATTAAAAGATGACAACTTGAATTTTTAAAGAAACTTTTAATTTTGTATTGGGGTATAGCCAATTAACAATATACAACTGATGTTTGATATATGTATGCATTGGGAAATTATCACCACAATTGAGCTATTCACATATCCATCAACTCACATAGTATTTTGTTTCTTTCTTGCTTCATTCCTTTCTTTTACTTTTTTTTTTTTTGGTGATGACAACACGTAAGAGCTACCCTCTTAGCAAATTTCAAGTATCCAATACTGTATTGTTAACTATAATCTCTACTCTTCAGGAATTATCTAATTATATAGATTTGTTCAAGATATGAAAGATGAGGTATGCTAAAATATGGTAGAATTTTTAAGCTATAATATTATTTGATTTTTATGTTATTATATGGTATAGAGTTGACACTAGGACAACATGAGATTGAAGACCACGGGTCCACTTATATGCAGATTTTTTTCAACAAATGTATTGGGAAATATTTTGAAGATTTGTGGCAATTTGAAAAAAACTTGCAGGTGAAACATATAGCTTAGAAATTAAAAATATTAAGCAAATGTATGTCAAGAATGTATAAAATGCATTATATAGTAGTCTAACCTTACATAGGTTTAAGGCAAGTGATATTGAATATAAAATTAATAATGTGTTAGTTTTTATTACTGTTTTATAGTTTTTCTTTCAAAGAATTACATTACCAAACAATATGCCTCTTTCGCGCTCTCTCTATGGTTCAAGAAACTGTTTATCAGCCTATCAGCCTATCACAGGGAAGTTTTTTATTAATATAACAAGTTTTCAGTACTGTATTATGACTAGGGCTGTGTATTATATGTCATAAAAATTCTATGACAATTTATTCACTAGTGTATAGGCTAGGCTATCATGAAGCAGTTGTATCAGTTATACTAGGTAACCATAAAGCAATCATATGGCTACTTCTTTGAGAAATAAATGCTATATATATTAAAGGGTTACAACAAGTGCATTAATCATTATACCTGTAAATAGATACAAATTTTTTCATATTAAATTTTCATGGTTGATGTCTAGTGTTAGTAATGGGAAGAGCATTATAGCATTTTGTATCATATAAGACATATTGGCATAGGTACTAACAAGTGATCTTGTAGATAGACAACATAAACTTATGGTGTCAGTAATTATAGTACGGACTGTAAGTGTATTTTCTCTTCCTTATGATTTTCTTAATATCATACAGAAACCAGCCCTTTGTATGAATATTTATACCAAGCTGTGTGAGAAGTTCTGCAGAAAAGAAAACACCTTAATTTATATAAGCTGGAATTTTGCACACATTGGGCTATGACATCTTTAAAAATGGAAACAATAATCCATGTGAGATGCTTTGTGAAGCAGTACATTAATGAATTAACTGTAAAACTCTGATGAACATGTTCTTTAGTAATTCTGAAGGAATTCCATATTCTTAAGTAAATTTATTATATCAGTTATGATATGGTCTCTGACCACCTCAAATCAAAATAATCTCTCTGGGGATTATTACTGTAAACCAGCCTTTGCATAAACCTTCTCAATCTTCTCAGACTGTTCTTTGCTAAACACATCATATGTCTAATAACCACTCATTTTTCATTTCTCTATTGAAATTTCATTTCCCCTCAAAATTCATTATTCTATTTTATAGAACCCTGTTAGTTTCCTTTATGTAATTATATTTGATGCCTTTGTTTAATGTTTGTCTTCCTCATTAGACTCTATGCCAATATTGGTCATAAGTATTTTGCTCACCATTTTCACCCAGCTCCTAGTCAAAACATGAGTTTAAGAAATACTTATTGAATGAAGATAAATATATTTATTTTTTAAAGTGATAAATGTTTGTCTCCTCCTTTAGATAATAAAGTGCAGGAGTTTAGGGATTGTCATTGCCAAAATCACAATAGGGATATTAGGGATATTTTGCCAAAAATATGAGTGCAGTAAGTAGTGTTTGCTAAATACTTGTTAAATAAACTAGTTGTTTATTCTACCAATTTGAATAAACTATTTAATAAGTTGAATGATGTCCTTTGAATTGTAAGTTTTTTTAAAAGTACATGACACGAATCTATATATGTATATATTGTGAGATAATCCCTCCCATCAAGTTGATTAACACATGCCATAACCTCACACATTTATTTCCCTTTTTATTTGTGGTGAAGACATTGAGGTTCTATTCTTAGAAAATTTCAGTTATACAATAGAGTGTTAAAACTCTAGTTACCATGTTATATGTTAGAGTTTATTCATCTCATAACAGAGTTATTCATTGTATAACAGAAAGTTTGTACTCCTTTACCAATGTCTCCTCATTTCTCCTACCACATACCGCCTGGAAATGACTTTTTTACTCTGTTTTTATGATTCAAACTTTTTTTTTTTAGATTCCTCATATTAGTGATGCCATGTGGTATTTGCCTTTCTCTGTCTGGCTCACATCACTTCACATAATGCCCTCCAGGTTCATCCGTGTTGTTGCAAATGACAGAGTTTCTTTCTTTCTTTTTTTTTTGAGAAAGATGAATAATATTCCATTGTGTACAGCTTTCTGTAGCCATTCGCCCACTGATGGACTCTTAGGTTATTTCCATACCTTGGCTATTGTGAATAATGCTGCTGCAAATATGAATATGGGAGTACAGATATCTCTTTAGGATAATGATTTCATTTCCTTTGGATATATACTCAGAAGTGGAATTGCTGGACCCTATGATAGTTCTATTTGTAATTTTTGAGGAACCTCTATATTGCTTTCCTCTGTGGCTGTACCAGTTTACATTCCTACCAACAGTGTAGGGGTTTTCTCTATATCTTCATCTCTAATGATGAACTTTAAATGGTGAACTTTGGGTGATTTTTTTATTCTTTAAAATATTTATTTAGAATTCTAACTGATAGAAGAGCAGAAAATAGGATTTTCGTGGAGTATGAGAATAGAAAAATGAAGCAAACAAGTTGTCTGGTTTATAGCTTAATAGAATGGAATTTTGTCATTAGAACAGAATTTAAATAGAACCCCACAGTTTGGAAGACTTTTTATGTTATTTCCATACTAAGAAATGCCTATGTGAAGGTGCAGGAAATAGAGAATTCAGAACTGTGAGAGCTTTATTATTTTATCAAATATTTGTTGAGACTACAAGGAATTTTACAGTGTGTTCAGATAGATTGGGTAGAGGGTGAGTATCCAGACTACAAAGGATCACAGTTTGTTTTTCATCATTATCAATGATAATATAAACAACAAAGTATCAAGAGACTATAACAATTTTTTCGAATATAAGTGTCAGGAATTTCATTGTTCCTGAGGCAGGTTGGTATGAAAACAGGTTAGCCCCTTTGAGGAAGAGGAAAGCTTGGGCCCAGAGGAATTGTGACTTCGTTCTTATCAGCAGTGCTTACGGGTACAATTGGAAATAGCCATGTATTTGCTGATCTGTTCTTTTTCTGCTCTACTGATGAGTTTCTCTCACTCTCCAGCCTCCCCATGCCCTAACCTTTCTTATCAGCTTGGTACTTCAGAAAATATTTTAGCCCAATATTTTAGTCAGGGTGGAAAGTTCAGGAGCTCTTATTTCAAGATTTATTTCCTGGGGAGAATGATGGAATTATTGTAGGAAATTTCTCTTGAGACAGCAGACAGTTGGGAGTGGGGTGGATGCCATTCTGAGTGCTTTAAAGCAATTGTTGCAAGTGACAGCACTTCCATAATCATGTTAAGCAGCTTCTAATACCCAAGATGAGGAATTTGCAAAGAAAATATTAAAAAAGTATTTATGCAAGAGAGAGGTTAAAGTCAGTTTATTTTCAATTTCTGGGGAATTTTATACACACAGTTTCTGGAGGTTTCTAGACGTCTGGTCCCGAAAGCCCTGAATGCCCCATGAAAGAAAATATGAGCTTTTCTCTAGGGGTTTGTTTTGTCTAAAGGGTGAGGTGCAGAGAGCTTATCACTATTTTGCTGTGAATCACACCTTATCTGGGTTGTTTTCATTTAACCAGTTTTGGTTTAGAATGTACTTAATGATGATGATCGTGACTGAAGTCTCATTACTGGTTCTTCGATGCTGACTCAAAGCTCTTTAGCAGGGTTTTTATTACTTGAAAACATCATTTGTTTATTTAGTAAACATTTCTTGAGCTCTGGCTCTGTGACAGGCACTCACAGTTTCATGAGTGGGGGCCCTGCACTTAATGAACAGGCAGAAAGCCCTGTCCTTGTGGAGCCTAAGAAAGAAAAAAAGTATACTCTCTTTTGGATAGCGACTGTTGCTGAGAGTCTAAATCAGGGAATGGAGCTATAAAATGTCAGGGGTGGACATAATAGAGGTCACGGAGGAGTAGACTTTTATGTAAAGACCTATAGAAGTAAAAAAACTAACTTTCTTGGAGAAAGCAACCCAAGAAGATGGAAGAGCCAATGTACTGGCCAGTATGGGAGTTTGTCCTTTGGCTTCAAGGAACAGAGAGACGCAGCTGGTGTGTCTGGAATGGTGTGAGTCATGAAGCACAGCTAAGAGATGAATTCAGAGGGAATGTGGACCTCATATTGGGACTTAAGATCTGATCTGGGAACTCAGGGCACGTCCTGGACCAATTAAATTAGATCTGTGGGGGCATGAACCCAGGCATTTAACTGAGTTTGAAGTCACTCAATGTGCAAACAAAACTAAGAAACAATCACTATTGGGGTGAAATGACATGATCTGAATGGCATGATGGGATGTCCATTTAAAAATGTTCATTTTAGCTGCTAGAAACTAGAAACTAGTTTCTAGAAACTCACAGCTAATACATACATTTTAAAATGGACATCCCATCGTGCCATTTGTATCATAGATATGATGGTTTAACATAGGGAGAAACTGCCATCAAAGGTTCTGACGACATCCTGATTCCTGATCTGGATAATGATCACAGGTGTATCAGCTTCTGAGAATCCATCAAACCATACATTTATAATTTCAGCACCTTTCTGTATGTATTTTATAATTTTATATTTCACAAAGTAGAAGATCCTATCCTAGATAAAAGAGAATAAAGATGTTTAAAAATACACTGGTTTGCAGCAACATGGATGAACCTTGAGATTGTCATACTGAGTGAAGGAGGTCAGGCAGAGAAAGATATCAGTTATATGTGTAATTTTTAAAAATGGAACAAATGAACTTATTTACAAAACAGAAATAGAGTCACAGATGTAGAAAACAAATTTATGGCTACAGGGGATAAGGGTAGGATAAATTGGGAGACTGGGATTGATATATACACACTGCTGCTGCTGCTAAGTCGCTTCAGTCATGTCTGACTCTGTGTGACCCCATAGATGGCAGCCCAATAGGCTCCCCAGTCCCTGGGATTCTCCAGGCAAGAACATTGGAGTGGGTTGCCATTTCCTTATCCAACACATGAAAGTGAAAAGTGAAAGTGAAGTCATTCAGTCATGTCTGAGTCTTAGCGACCCTATGGACTGCAGCCTACCAGGCTCCTCTGTCCATGGGATTTTCCAGGCAAGAGTAATGGAGTGGGGTGCCATCGCCTTCTCTGATATACACACTACTATATATAAAATAGAAAGTAGGGAAAACTTCTAGAACATTCAGGTCAGGTACGACTTAAATCAAGTCCCTTATGATGATACAGTGGAAGTGAGAAATAGATTCAGGGATTAGATCTGATAGACAGAGTATCTGAAGAACTATGGACAGAGGTTTGTGACATTGTGCAGGAGGCAGTGATCAAGACCATCCCCAAGAAAAAGAAATGCAAAAAGGAAAAATGATTGTCTGAGGAGGCCTTACAAATAGCCAAGAAAAAAAGAAAAGCTAAAGGCAAAGGAGAAAAGGAAAGATATACCCATTTGAATGCAGAGTTCCAAAAAATAGCAAGGAGAGATAAGAAAGCTTCCTCAGTGATCAATGTAAAGCAATAGAGGAAAACAATAGAACGCTAAAGACTAGAGATCTCTTCAAGAAAATTAGATACGAAGGAAACATTTCAAGCAAAGATGGGCACAATAAAGGGCAGAAATGGTATGGACCTGACAGACGCAGAAGATAGTAAGAAGAGGTGGCAAGAATACACAGAAGAACTGTACAAGTGAGGTGAAGTGAAGTCGCTCAGTCGTGTCCGACTCTTTTCGACCCCATGGACTGAAGCCTACCAGGCTCCTCCATCCATGGAATTTTCCAGGCAAGAGTACTGGTGTGGGTTGCCATTACAAAGAAAGATCTTAATGACCCAGATAACCATGAAGGTGTGATCACTCACCTAGAGCCAGACATCCTGGAATGTGAAGTCAAGTGGGTCTTAAGAAGCATCACTACAAACAAAGCTAATGGAGGTGATGGAATTCCAGTTGAGCTATTTCAAATCCTAACAGATGATGCTGTGAAAGTGCTGCACTCAATATGCCACACATTTGGAAAACTCAGCAGTGGCCACAGGACTGGAAAAGGTCAGTTTTCTTTCCAGTCCCAAAGAAAGGCAATGCCAAAAAATGTTCAAACTACCACACAATTGCACTCATCTCACACGCTTTCAAAGTAATGTTCAAAATTCTCCAAGCCAGGCTTCAATAGTACATGAACTGTGAACTTCCAGCTGTTTAAGCTGGATTTAGAAAAGGCAGAGGAACCAGAGATCAAATTGTCAACATCTGTTGGATCATCAAAAAAGCAAGAGAGTTCCAGAAAAGCATCTACTTCTGTGTTATTGATTACACCAAAGCCTTTGACTGTGGATCACAGCAAACTGTGGAAAATTCTTAAAGATATGGGAATACTAGACCCCCTTACATGCTTTCTGAGAAATCTGTATGCAGCTCAAGAAGCAACAGTTAGAACTGGACATGGAAGATCGGACTGGTTCCAAATTGGAAAGGATTACGTCAAGGCTGTATATTTTCACCCTGCTTATTTGGCTTATATGCAGATTATATCATGTGAAATGCTAGGCTAGATGAAGCACAAGCTGGAATTAAGATTGCTGGAAGAAATATCAATAAGCTCACATATGCAGGTGACACCACCCTTATGACAGAAAGCAAAGAAGAACTAAAGAGCCTCTTGATGAAAGTGAAAGAGGAGAGTGAAAATGTTGGCTTAAAACTCAACATTCAAAAAACTAAATCCTGGCATCTGGTCCCATCACTTCATGGCAAATAGATGGGGAAACAGTGGAAACAGTGAGAGGCTTTATTTTTGGGGGCTCCAAAATCACTGCAGATGGTGACTGCAGCCATGAAATTAAAAGATACTTGCTCCTTGAAAGAAAAGCTATGACCAACTTAGACAGCATATTAGAAAGCAGAGGCATCACTTTGCTGACAAAGGTTCATCTAGTCAAAGTTATGGTGTTTCCAGTAGTCATGTATGGATGTGAGAGTTGGACTATAAAGAAAGCTGAGTGCTGAGGAATTGATGCTTTTGAACTGTGGTATCGGAGAAGACTCTTGAGAGTCTCTTGGACTGCAAGGAGATCAAACAATCAAGAGTAAAGGAAATCAGTCCTGAATATTCATTGGAAGGACTGATCCTGAAGCTGAGACTCCAATACTTTGGCCACCTGATGCAAAGAACTTACTCACTGGAAAATCCCCTGATGCAGGGAAAGATTGAAGGCAGGAGGAAAAGGGGATGACAGAACAGGACAGGGAAGCGTGGTGTGCTGCAGTCCATGAGGTCACAAAGAATCAGACACAACTGAGCAACTGAAATTGAACTGAATAGGAGCCTTCTTTATAGCACAGAGAACTCTTTTCAGTACTCTGTAATGACTTATATGGGAAAAGAATCTAAAAAAAAGTGGATATATATATATGTATGTATGTATGTATATATTACTGATTCACCGGGAAGGGAGTCTGGGGAGGCCAAGATTGGAGGATGCCTGTGAGCAGAGGGCTCTCCAGCCTTACTGCCTCCACTGTCTGTCCTGGGGCATTTCTGCTGCCTGAGTGGCCCAATGCCAGGGGAGCTCTGATTCCCACCTTTCCTCCGGGATATTGTCCAGGCCTGAGGAGACTGCCCCCCGCTGAGGGGGGTGGCACACAGTGCTTCCTAGGCTCCTGCCCTGCCGCAGTAGGTACTTGGGGCGCTGGTCATTACCCTGCCCTGCCACCACCATCATCTCTGTGAATCCACTTCCCATGCATTGCCACCTCCTCAGCTGCTCCTGTCACGTTATCCCACTGCCACCATCATCCTTCCAACTTCCCCAAAGGGAATGATATATCCAACTGAATTCAGGGTTCCAGAGAATAGTAAGAGATAAGAAAGCCTTCTTAAGTGAATAGTGCAAAGAAATAGAGGGAAATAATAGAATGAGAAAGACTAAAGATCTCTTCCCCAAAATTGAAGATACCAAGGAGACATTTCTTGCAAAGATGGATATAATAAAGGACAGAAATGGTATGGACCTAACAGAAGCAGAAGATATTAAGAAGAGGTGGCAGAAATACACAGAACTGTACAAAAACAGTCTTATGATCTGAATCACCACAACAGTGTGATCAGTCACCTAGAGCCAGACATCCTGGAGTGTGAAGTCACGTAGGCCTTAGGAAACATCACTATGAACAAACCTAATGGAATTGATGGAATTCCAGCCTAGCTATTTCTAATCCTAAAAGATGATGCTGTTAAACTGCTGCACTCAATATGCCAACACATTTGGAAAACTCAGCAGTGGCCACAGGACTAGAAATGGTCAGTTTTCATTCCAATCCCAAAGAAGGGTAATGCCGAGGAATGTTCAGACTACTGTACAGTTGTGCTCCTTTCACACGGTAGCAAGATTATGCTTAGAATCCTTCAAGCTGGGCTTCAGGAGTATGTATATCAAGAACTTCCAGATGTACAAGCTGGATTTAGAAAAAGGCAGAGGAACCAGTACCAAATTGCCAACATCTCCTAGAATATAGAAAAAGCAAAGGAATTTTCAAAAAATATACCTTTGCTTCATTGACTATGCTAAAGTCTTTGTGTGGATCACAACAAACTGTGGAGGATTCTTCAGGGAGTGGGAATAGCAAACAACCTTACTCATCTCCTGAGAAGCCTGTATACCGGACAGGAAGCAACAGTTAGAACCAGACATGGAACAATAGACTTTCAAAACTGGGAAAGGAGTACATCAAGGCTATATATTGTCACCCTGCTTATTTAATTTACATGCAGTGTACATCATGTGAAATGCCAGGCTGGATGAAGGACAAGCTGGAATCAAGATTGCTGGGAGAAATATCGACAACAACATATATGTAGATTATACCACTTTAATTGCAGAAAGCTAAGAGGAACTTTCATGCATTGGAGAAGGAAATGGCAACCCACTCCAGTGTTCTTGCCTGGAGAATCCCAGGAACAGGGGAGCCTGGTGGGTTGCTGTCTATGGGGTCCCACAGAGTCGGACACAACTGAAGCTACTTAGCAGCAGCAGCAGCAGCAGCAGCAGCATCAAGAGGGACTAAAGAGCCTCTTAATGAGTGTGAAATAGGAGAGTGAAAAATCTGGCTTAAACTCAACATTCAAAAAAGTAAGATTATGGCATCCAGTCCCATCAGTTCATGGCAAATAGATGGGGAACAATGGAAACAGTGACAGGTATTATTTTCTTGGGCTCCAAAATCACTGTGAATGGTGACTGCAGCCTCAAAATTAAAAGATGCTTGCTCCTTGGAAGATACACTATGCCAACCTATACAGCATATTAAAAAGCAGAGACATCACTTTGCTGACAAAGGTCTGTATAGTCAAAGCTATGGTTTTTTCAGTAGTCAGGTAGGATATGAGTGTTGGACCATAAAGAAGGCTGAGCACCAAAGAATTGATGCTTTTGAACTGTGGGGCTGGAGAAGACTCTTGAGAATCCTTTGAACAGCAAGGAGATCAAACCAGTCTATCCATGAAGGAAATTAACTGTGAATATTCTTTGGAAGGACTGATGCTGAAGCTGAAGCTCCAATACTTTGGCCACCTGATATGAAGAGTGGACTTACTGGAAAAGGCCTCAATGCTGGGAAAAACTGAGGGCAGGAGGAGAAGGGGATGACAGAGGATGAGATGGTTGGATGGCATCACTGAATTAACAGACATGAGACACTCTGGGAGACAGTGAAGGTCGGGAAAGCCTGATGTGCTGCAGTTCATGACGTCGCCAAGGGTTGGACACGACTTAGTGACTGAGCAACAACAAATAACTGACTCACTTTGCTTTCACACCTGAAACTAACACACTGTAAACCGACAATACTCCAATGAAAATGTAAAAAAATGTACTGTTGATGCTTCTCTTGTTCAGTTATGAACACTTGGACATCCTTGTTTTACACCCCCCTGAATAGTGACACCTTTCTGTGTGTCAGTTTTCCACAAAAACTTTTGCCATAGTAACAAATGTGTAAGATGTCTGCTCCTTTGTAATATGGTTACTGCAGTGAAGGTATCTCTCTGTGTGTTAGTGTTGGACCTGGTGGGACTGAGATCCTTGTCGAAGTGAGATGAGTCTTGGTGGGAGGGAAAAAGGGATATGTCAAAGGTCACCAGAAGGGCAGAGAAATCAGTTTATTTGAGAATGTTGCTGTCTTGACTGCTGACTTTGTCATACCTAGAGTGACCTTGAACTTTACTAATATTGCAGTCTTAAAAAGTAACTCTGTATTTTGAGGGAGTTCAGCAAAAGTTAATGTTTAGAAACAAGCAATGGACCCCAAAGACTTAACTAGTGCAATTGGTACACCTTCTGGAATGTACTAATGTGCATTAAAAAAAAATAGATTTAAGCAGAGTTTGCATTTATAAGCAAAAATAAATAGACTGAAAGATTCTTCTTTTGTAGAAAGAAATTGACATGCAAGACATAATTCACTGGGACATTCATTTGTTGGTGACTACAGTGAATTAAAAGAGATTACTTGCAAGGAGCCAAGTCACAGCAAATACCTTGGCACAATTTCATGACTTTATTGCCTAGAAAGAGTAAGCTTGGAGAGACCTGCCAGCATTTGCTTGGCACTGTGAGTAGGGCCCTTGAAGGGGCAAGTTGGATGTTAGTGCTTTGTTAGATATTAAGGAGAGTATCATTTGGATAATGGCACTCAATTCTGTGGTGTTCTCTATTCAAGGACCTTAATGCTCGATTTTGAAGGTAGAGTTCTTTAGGGCCTAAAAGGAATGCCTGTTGCTGCTGCTAAGTCACTTCAGTAGTGTCATACTCTGTGCGACCCCATAGACGGCAGCCCACCAGGCTCCCCCATCCCTGGGATTCTCCAGGCAAGAACACTGGAGTGGGTTGCCATTTCCTTCTCCAATGCATGAAAGTGAAAAGTGAAAGTGAAGTCGCTCAGTTGTGTCTGACTCTCAGCAACCTCATGGACTGCAGCCTACCAGGCTCCTTCGTCCATAGAATTTGAAAGGAACATGTGCCTAATTACCTTCCACTGTAATATCTGATAATCATTACATGTCAGCTAATCACCTTAAGAGCAGTCTCAAAGAGGATTTTTCTGCTGTTTTTTTAACCTTGCCTTTAAAACCTTCAGAGGAAGCAGAAAGGAGATCTTTTATATATTGAAAGAGATACAAAGGTACCAATCATTGGCCTTTGCTGGGCTGACAGTGCACTAAGCTTCTACTGCAAATGCATTTTATTATAATAGGATGATGTGAAAAAAAGATGTTGTGCCCCACACATGCAGGCAGGTATTACACCACAGGGCTTGTATTAATTGCCATCCAGACCATGTGCTCTGCTTAATCAAATGCAGTGCCTTGTGAAAATTGCTTTCCCTGGTAAACCTGCTGTAGCCATCTTTCATTTATTTCCTTTTTAGGATTTAGTCTAGGCACTCAAGGTAACTGGTAATACTAAAATTTAATATATTGAAAACATTGTCATTTCCTAGACCTTTGTAGACTTGAAACATATAATAAAGAAAACATCTGAGGTTTTGAACATGATTTATATTTTTGCTTAACTGCTTAATTGAGTGGGTTTTTGTAAATAACTTTGAAGGTTAAATTAATTTCCTATCTGTTTTTAACCCTCTACCTACTGAGTAAACTTTAGATCTTTCTGAACAAAATTCAAAATAGAAGCAGCGTTTTTCCCTTCAGTTCTCAATCAGGGATACCAAATGTGGTCTGTGTTTTTGGATCTTCTGTAGTAACAGAAACTTGAAGACAGGGTATCTACACTGGTTCTGGATTATCTGAAAGTATTTTTCGGATTTGATAAAATTCAATAGCATTAATGGTAGCATTGCCAGTGACAAAGGGGACACTCGTGATCCATGACATGCTATGGCAGGATGTTCATGCTGAGTGTTTGGAAAGGCAGTTTGGTGCCCAAGTTTTTTGACTCCCACTCAACCTCTGCACGGAGAAGGCAATGGCACCCCACTTGAATACTTTTGCCTAGAAAATCCCATGGACGGAGGAGCCTGGTGGGCCGCAGTCCATGGGGTCGCTGTCCATGTGGTCGCTAAGAGTCGGACACGACTGAACAACTTCACTTTTACTTTTCACTTTCATGCAACAGAGAAGGAAATGGCAACCCACTCCAGTGTTCTTACCTGGAGAATCCCAGGGACAGGGGAGCCTTCTAGGCTGCCGTCTATGTGGTCGCATAGGGTCGGACACGACTGAAGTGACTTAGCAGCAAAAGCAGCAACCTCTACAAGATGGCCCTGGGCCAGGAACACTTTCATGCCAGAAGAAGGAGCTCACATAGCCTATTCCCAGCTTATCATTTTGTATGGGAATATCTTTCTCTGCTTTTAGCCCAATCAATATACACACTTTCGTTCTGCTTGAGTGCAAGCATCATATAAAACCTGGCTGACCCTAGTGCTATGTCTGTTCTCTGAGAGTATTGGGATAGAACCCATTCGCAGAGGCATGGGAGGGTGCATGTGAGTCCAATGCCTGCATCAGCTGACAGGAGAAACCCTTTGGCCATGAGTGACTGATGTCCACTGTTGAAGCTTATCTTGTTCTGTCTCTTCTCTGTATGAATAAAACATTGTTCTGTCCAGTGCCTGACCCTGTTGTTTTCTCCCTAGTCACTTTGATACCAAGATGTAATGAGCAGAGTGTTTGGAGTCCTCCCAGGGATTGGTAACTGTTCTGCTAGACTCTAGGCTATTTCTATGTGTAGGAAAGAACTTGAAGAAAGAAAATGGTGCTCTCAAGATTCAGAGAACAGATTAAAATGTGTCTATGACTGCCCTAAAATAAACTTTTATTTTCTGTAAGGATAGGGGTGAGATTTCTGAAAATCAAATGTGAAGTCTAGTCTTGAAGTTGCCTGAATTTCAATGCAAATTGAATTCATAAACTTGCAGAATTTCTTTTTTTTTTTTAATTTATCGGAGTATTGTTGTTGTTCAGTCACTTAGTAATGTCTGATTCTTTGTGATCCCATAAACTGCATGCAGCACATCTGGCCTCCCTGTTCACTATCTCCCAGAGTTTGTTCAAACTCATGTCCATTGAGTTGATGATGCCATCCAGCCATCTCCTCCTCTGTTGCCCCCTTCTCCTCTTGCCCTCAATCTTTCCCAGCATCAGGGTCTTTTAAAATGAGTCAGCTATTCGCATCAGGTGGCCAAAATATTGGAGCTTCAGCTTTAGCCTCAGTCCTTCCAATGATTATTCAGGGTTGATTTCCTTTAGGATGGACTAGTTTGATCTCTTTGCTGTCCAACGGACTCTCAAGAGTCTTCTTAGTACTACAATTGTAAAGCATCAATTCTTCAGTGCTCAGTCTTTTTTATGGTCCAACTCTCACATCTGTATGTGACTACTGGAAAAACCACAGCTTTGACTATACTGACCTTTGTTGGCAAAGTGATGTATCTGCTTTTTAATATGCTGTCTAGATTTGTCATAGCTTTTCTTCCAAGGAGCAAATGTCTTTTAATATCATGGCTGCAGTCACCATCCACAGTGATTTTGGAGCCCCCCAAAATTAAAGGCTATCACTGTTTCCATTTTTTCTCCATCTATTTGCCATGAAGTGATGGGACCAAATGGCATGATCTTAGTTTCTTGAATGTTGAGTTTTAAGCCAGCTTTCTCACTCTCCTCTTTTACACTCATCAAGAGGCTCTTCAGTTCCTCTTTGTTTTCTGCAATTAAAGTGGTATTATCTGCATATCTGAGGTTATTTATATTTCTCCTGGCAATCTTAATTCCAGCTTGAGCTTCATCCAGCCCAGCATTGTGCATAATATACTCTGCATGTAAATTAAATAAGCAGGATGACAATATACAACCTTGATGTACTCCTTTCCCAATTTGGTACCAGTCTGTTATCCAGTTCTGTTGTTTTTTGACATGCATACACATTTCTCAGGAGGCAGGTAAGGTGGTTTGGTATTCCAGTCTTTTTCAGAATTTTCCACATTTTATTTTAATCCATACATTCAAAGGCTTTAGTGTAATCAATGAGTATAGTTGATTCACAATATTGTGTTAGTTTCTGCTGTATAGCAAAATGAATCAATTATACACATATCCATTTTTTTTATTACTTTCCCATATAAGTCATTATAGAGTATTGAGTAGAGTTCCCTGCGCTATACAGTAGGTTCTTGTTAGTTTTTTATTTTGTATATAGTAGTGTGTGTATGTCAGTCCCAGTGTCCCAATTTATCCCTTCACCCTTCATCCCTGGTAACCATAAGTTTGTTTGTTTTGGTTCTCTATGTCTGTGACTCTATTTCTGTTTTGTGAAAAAGTTCATTTATACCATTTATTTTTAGATTCTGCATATAAGCAATATCATATGATATTTATCTTTGACCTTCTTCATTTAGAACAACAATCTCTAGGTTCATTCATCTTATAGAATTTTTTAATGTTGATTATATTGACTTGGAAGAAGTGAAAATCAAAAAATTTGAAATGAGGGCACATGGACAGATCCTAATAAAGTGTAAGACATTGGGCTCAAAATTCTGCTGAGCATCCTTTGCTAAAAGAAAATCTTTCTCCATTGTCTGTAGAGGATAGTCTCTATTTGTCTGAAGAAGCTGAAGTCTCCTTGGAGGTAAAAGCCTTACAAATCTCTGCTGATTCTTCTTAGGACCTACGTCCATCCAATACCTTCTAGATCTGTAATCAGACTAAAATTCCTGGTGCCAGTTGAGAGGGTTAGATGCAAGAGATGACACATGAAATATTGACATACACACCAAGATAGTTGCAATTTTATTATTATATTGACATAATCCTGGAGCACACATATAAGAATTAATTCTAAGGTAGTTGGAATAGCATGGGAGAAATATAATCTTGTTTTGGCTAAATTTTTTGATATGGAGGATCTAAGCAAGATTCTGGGTTTAATATTTTAGCCTAAATAGCTAGGATGGTTCTAAGAGTTTGCCTGATTTGTTTACTTATTTATTTTTGGCTGTGCTGAGTCTCTGTTGCTGCACATGGGCTTTCTCTCATTGCAAAGCATGGGGGCCACTCTCTAGCTGTGGCACATGGGCTCCTCACTGAGCGGGCGGGCTTCTCTTGCTGTGAAGCACAGGCTCTAGGTGCATGGGATTCAGTAGTTGTGACTTGCTGGCTTTAAAGTACACACACAGGCTTCAGTCCTTGTGGCATGTGGACTCAGTAGTTGTGGCACATGGGCTTGTTGCTCTGTGGCATGTGGAATCTTCCCAGACAAGGGATCGACCCCGTGTCCCCTGAATTAGCAGGCAGATTCTTATCCACTGCACCACCAGGGAAGTCCTGCTTGGTTTGTTTACCGAAATATGGTCCCAAAGATGACCTTCATTAATTGGAGTTCACATTTCAGTAATTCCTTGATGTACTGTAGAGAAAGATATTCAAAGGCTTAGAATGAAATGCAAGAGTGGATCTGTTATGTAGGACCTGTGAACCCAACCTTGAACTATGTTCACAGGAAGGTCCAGGGGATACTCCCTTCATCTAAGCTCTAAGAAATATATTTGTAAAGGTGTTCAGTGTCTCTGGAGAGTTCTGTAGTGGCAATTCTTTATAGGTTAGGACTGACAGTGTGATTATGTCATCAAACTGGACTCCCTGAATTCAAAGAGAATATTGAACTTCTTGGGGGCAGTCTGTGCATGCCAAATTACTTCAGTTGTGTCCAACTCTGTGGAACCTATGGACTGTAGCCCACCAAGTTCCTCTGTCCATGGGATTCTCCAGGCAAAAATACTGGAGTGGGTTGCCATTTCCTCCTCCAGGGGATCTTCCCAACCCAGGGATCAAACTCGTGTTTCTTATGTCTCCTGCATTAGCAGGCAGGTTCTTTACCAAGCGCCACTTGGGGGTAATAGTCCTTGGGGTTGCAAAAGAGTTGGACAGGACTTAGCAACGAAACAACATGATCAATAAGAAATGATAACTGCAATAGTTATGATAATTCCTGCTTATCTTGGTATGAATTTATTTGCATATTTTCTTATCAATTTTAATCTGCATGTTAATCCATTTTTTTCCATTGCTTCCTTTTCCATTCCTTTACTATCTAACATAAGACACATTCACAAGAGGTTAACCCTTACTCCTGAGCATCAAATAGGGAGTATGATGCTGACCTCTTGGCTCATCTTGTTGGAGCTGTGCTTGCAGATTCTCCAGATCTCCTCTTTCACTGTCTCTGAGTCCTAGGCCAGACCTGTGTGTAGCTCTTTAGTGAAGGGTGCCAGCTTCCTATGTAGGTCACCAGTGTGATTGAGGTTAGAAACATTGAAAGACAGACATGCATTATACTGGCTTCATTGTTCTAAATTTGTCTTTCCATATTGTAGTCTGTCTTTTTCTCATTTTTCGATCTATATTTTCTTCCACACTGTAGGCCTTGGTGACCTACAGTGACTATGGGCTCACCAACAAATGCAGCATCAACAGTCATCAGTAGATTTCTTCATTAGGTCCCCTTATTTCCTTAGGCTCCAAAATCACCTGGATGGTGATTGTAACCATGAAATTAAAAGATGCTTTCTCTTGGAAGAAAAACTATGACAAACCTAGATAGCATATTAAAAAGCAGAGAGATCACTTTGCTGACAAAGGACCATATAGTCAAAATTATGGTTTTTCCAGTAGTCATGTATGGATATGAGGATTGGACCATAAAGAAAGTTGAGTGATGAACTGATGCTTTCAAACTGTTGTGATGAAGACTCTTGAGTCCCTTGAATAGCAAGGAGATCAAACTAGTCAATCTTTAAGGAAATCAGCCCTGAATATTCATTGGAAGGACTGACACTAAAGCTGAAACTCCAGTCCTTTGGCCACTTGATGCAAAGAGCCAAGTCGTTGGAAAAGACTCTGATGTTGGGAAAGACTGAGGCAGGAGGAGAAGGGGTTGACAGAGGATGAGATGGTTGGATGGTATCACTGAGTCAATGGACACGAGTTTGACCAAACTCTGGAAGGTAGTGAAGGGCAGGGAAGCCTGGTGTGCTGCAGTCCATGGGGTTGCAAAGAGTTGGACACAACTTAATGACTCACCAACAACAACTGTTCATGGAGCTCGTCCCAGCCTTTTCCTTCTGGACTTACATGCCCCTATCTTCTCCCACAGTTGGGTAAAGTCCCATATCTATAAGCCCCCAATTAATAACACTCAGATTGCTGGAACCCTAACAGAGCAGTCATTCTGATTGTTTTTTTTTTTTTAAATTATTTATTTTTAATTTTTACTTTACAATTCTGTATTGGTTTTGGCATAGATTGACATGAATCCACCACAGGTGTTAATATTAACATTTATCATGTTACCGGTGCTGCTGCAGTTTTACTCTTTTAGTGCTGAAATTTAAACTATAAAAAAAATAGATGTTTTAAGTACTGTATTCAAATTTGGGTTTAATTAAAATATTGTTGGCTTTAAGAAAATGCTCTGCATTTATAACTGCGAGTCTCAAATTGGGTTTTATTAATTCTTCATCCCTCACCTGCTAAATCAAACACAATTGAACACAACTCAAAGTAGAAACAGGATTTTTTTCTCACTCCCTGGAACCAACACTGGATTGTCATTTTCCCTTTTAGCTATGTTGTTGACTTGTGGGTGCACCTGGATGTATCTTTTAAGGTGTCACTGAGTCCAGTATTACAGGATCATGGGGAGAAAGTGTTGGGTTTGCTGTGGGGGCTTTTTGTACCTACATTGTTAGAGCAAATTTAAATGTTAATAGTTCTGCTAAGTACATGCGTTTCATTGTGCCTGGAGCATAGTATCTCTGCTAGGCCATGGACCACACATTATAAAAAGAGATGAAGAGAATTTCTTTATGCTTTCATCCACTATAGATTTAACATGTTACATTACATGCTTTAAAATTAAATAGAATGTAATACATCTCTCCTCTGTATCTTTCAACTAAGAAGTAATCTAAAAAAATAGGCTTATTTGGGTACTGGAGAGAGAATCTTAGGTAGCTTCATCACAGCAGAATCTACTTTTGACTCAAAACTGGTATATTCACATTCAGTTCAGTTCAGTTCAGTCGCTCAGTCGAGTCCGACTCTTTGCGACCACATGAATTGCAGCACTAGGCCTCCCTGTCCATCACCAACTCCCGGAGTTCACTCAGACTCATGTCCATCGAGTCAGTGATGCCATCCAGCCATCTCATCCTCTGTCGTCCCCTTCTCCTCCTGCCCCCAATCCCTCCCAGCATCAGAGTCTTTTCCAATGAGTCAACTCTTCGCATGAGGTGGCCAAAGTATTGGAGTTTCAGCTTTAGCATCATTCCTTCCAAAGAAATCCCAGGGCCAATCTCCTTCAGAATGGACTGGCTGGATCTATTGTAATAAAAGAATTGGGCTGTGTGGAAGTTGTTAAATAGATGTTATAATGCAGGGATCCTAATGGTGATTAGAATTATATCAGATAAGCTTATGATAATGATTGATTTGCACAAAACTTCATATAGTTTATTTGCACAAAACTTCAATAGCCTCTGTATATCATTGTGAATCATACTTACTCATATAAGAAATTTAAAAAAATACATTCTATTGCATGGTGCTTTATGTAACATTTTATCTTGGACTACAAAAAAAGATAAAAGATTTATTATTTTTCTAAAAGGTTAAGTTTGAGACAGTTTTTAAGAGGTCAGGGAATGTATTATTTTTGCCATGCATATAGGAAAGAAAAATGTCTGCTTTGCACATTCAGAATGGAAGTCCTTCAAATGTCAGAAAAAGCATTTCTTGAGCTTTGGCCTGATTAGATGCAACTCTCATTTGATGTAGCATTCAGCCATTTACTGTGAGAATCTGGCTGGATGGAATTCAGATAAAAAACAATAAAACTGTAAAAAAACCCCATAATAATAGTTGTCTGTAATGTTTATTAAATTGGTCAAGGACTTGAAAGTAATATCTTTGATAGGTCAGGTCATAAATTCCCTAAATTTGACAGTCCACTCAAAAGAAAAATGCAGGCTTTCAGACAGCTGCCTACTGTTCAAGAATTTTTATCAGTGACTAATCTTACCTTGTGATTTAGGAGATGCTAGGGATTACATGAGGCTTAAGTCAGGCCAGCTTCCATTACTTTATCTCCTGTATCCTCTTTTCAGTATGCTGCCATCAAGAAGTTACAGAAATATTCCTGGGGTATAATCAGTCAGGCAGCCCATCTTGTCCTTTCAGCTGGCTGTGAGGTCATTCTGGGGAAAATGAAGGCTTTAGAGGATAAGGCTATGCATTGCAGAAAGCATTAAAAAATGGTGTCTCCTCATGTGCTAAAATATATTTTACTAAAATGATAAAATTAATTTCCCAAATTGCAGATGTTGGACTTTATCCTCTCTGGGCTTACACAGATTGTGAAAACATGATTGCTTTTCTGGACAGATTCTTGCTTCCTGTTCATCTTTTCAAGCTCTGAGATGAGAAGAAAATGAAAATCTTATTCCATTTTCTTCCCATTTCAATACTAAGAGTATATGAATCAGTTTCTGTTATGATAGATCAACTTACTTTTATAACAACCATTTTATACCTGAATTCTCTCTGTTTTGCACACATACATCCTGCTGTTTCTTTTTTCTCAAAAGGAAGCACTGGGAAATCAGGTGTATTGTCTTCTTGCAGATAAATCAAGTATACATGTGCTGAAAGATAGTCTTAGTATTTACTGCATCCACTTTAAGACATGGGTTGCTTCATAGTTAGGGTCTTGTTTATCCCTTTTATATACAGTAGTGTGTCTCTGCTAATCTCAAACTCTTAATTTACCCCTCCCCCATTTCCCTTTTGACAAGCAGAAGTTTGTTTTCTATGTCTGTGTGTCTTTTTCTGTTTTGTAAATAAGTTCATTGGTATGATACTTTTGATTCCACATTTAAGCCATATCATATGATATTTGTCTTTGTCTGACTTACTTTATTTAGTATGATATTCTCTAGATCATCCACATTGCTGCAAATGGCATTATTTCGTTCTTTTTTAATGGCTGAGTAGTAAGGAATTTGTTCCTTTTTATTGTTGAATAGTCTCCTGTGGTATGGATTTGTCAGTTTGTTTACTCATGCTACAGGTGAGGAATGTTTGGGTTGCTTCTGTGTTTTGATGATTATGAATAAAGCCACATAAAGTATTTGTGCAAGCTTCGGTGTGAACACAGGTTTTCATTTCTCTTGATCTAGAGTCTGTCAGAGATAATACTTGTGATTTTAATAATATCACACAACTTTACATGTAATGCAAAGATCCTCCAGTAATGTATCACTAATCTTCCCTTCCATCTTTCATGCTAGTTTTACCACACGTAATACTTTTATCTCAGCTTCCCAAGTGGCTCAGTGGGAAAGAATCCCCTGCAGTGCGGGAGACATAGCTTCAATCCCTGATTTGGGAAAGATCCCCTGGGAAAGGAAATGGCATACTGCTCCAGTATTTTTGCTGGGAAATCCCATGGGTAGAAGAGCCTGGTGGGCTACAGTCCATGGGGTTGCAAAGAGTCAGACACAGCTTAGCAACTGAGTACACACGCATACTTTATTGTCTGTGCTGGGATTCCACAAGCCATGGCTATCATTTTGTTCAGACAATCATTAGACTTGGGAAACGTGAAATTTCATTTTTAGATAAACTTTGTTTATACCCATTTTAAGGGCCTCCCTGGAAGCTCAGATGATAAAGATCTGCCTGCAATATGGGAGACTGGGGTTCAAGCCAAGGGTTGGGAAGATCTCCTGGAGAACAGAATGGCAACCCCCTCCAGTATTCTTGCCTGGAGAATTCCGTAGACAGAGGAGCCTGGCGATCTACAGTCCATGGGGTCGCAAATGGACGTGACTGAGTGACTGATATGCACACACGTGCCAGTTTTAGTGCTTTTTGTTTATTGTGTAGATCAAAGTTTCTTTCTGGCATTGTTACTTTTACCTGAGGAACTTTAATCTTTTTTATAGCGTAGGTCTGCTAGTAACAGACTTTGCTTACGTTTATTTGAAAAGTATTTCTCCTTCATTTTGTAAGATATTGAATTGGTCAAAAGGTTCCTTTTTCATAATGTCTGGCTTCCCAGGTGGCTCAATGGTGAAGGATCTACCTGTTAATTCAAGAGACTTAAGAGATATGGGTTCAATCCCTGGATTGGGAAGATCCCCCAGAGTAGGAAATGGCAACCCACTCCAGTATTCCTGCCTGGAAAACCCCATGGACAGAGGAGCCTGGCCGGCTACAGTCCATGGGGTCACAGAGTCAGACCTGACTTAGCGACTAAACAGCAGCAGTAGCCGTAACATCCTGTGGAAAAACCTGAACGAACTTTTCAGCCAACCCAATTTATTCACACATACATGATTCAGTGCTGAGTTTCTTTTCCCCGTCAGCACTGTAAAGATGTCACTCCTTTAGCAGGTATATTTGATATGAAATGTGACTTGTAAGAGTGTTTAATAGCTAAAATGAGTAGAAAAGGGAATACAGGACTTGCTACAACTGTACAGCCCAGGGAGCAAAGTCGAAGAAGGAACAAGGGACGGAAGCCGTTGCTGCCCACACAAGATACGCAGACATCATGGGAACGGTGTGGCTGTAGATCTCTAGACAGTGGAGAAGTTGTCTCTGACGATGAAGGATGAAGTGATCTTCAGAAAGCTGCTCTCTGAGGTGTCAGAGAAACTGGCCGGAGAGTGATTCCCCTGGGGCCTGCTGCCATATCAGAGGAAGGGGAAAGATCACCCTAGAACTGGAAAAAGAAGCCCATTTCTGTGCTATTTCTTCCAGTGTCTCTCTAACCCTCTTGGTTGACAGAGCCTAACACTGTGCCAGCTAACAGAGGAGAGATAGTCATAGGGGTTTTGCATGCTAAGTTGCTTCAGTCAGGTCTGACTCTTTGTGACCGTATGGACTGTAGCCTACCAGGCTCCTCTGTCCATGGGATTCTCCAGGCAAGAATACTGGAGTGGGTTGCCACTTCCTTCTCCAGGGGATCTTCCTGACCCAGGGATCAAACAGTATTTTCCCTGCATCACAGGTGGGTTCCTTACCACTAGCGCCACCTGGGAAGCCCTTAGGGGTTTTGCTTTACTATAAAAATGAAGGTGAGGAAAAAGATACTTTCAACTCCTTAGTAGAGTGTGGCTGGAGGTATATAGGATTCCAGTTTGGGTGACGCTGCAACCCCCTTCTGTCTGCTGCGAAAGTCCATCCTGAGTATACAACACTGTGTGTTATGCTCCGTCTTTCCAGAATCTCTTTACACATCACCTTGTAATTGCGTACATCTGTGTCCCTAATAGGCTGTCAAGAACTCTTTCATTTATCTTATATTGTAGGCACCTGAAGTGGTTGGCCCTAATTCAACGTCTAGGTGAATTAGTTCACAGTCCAGAAAGATCAGAGCTGAACATAGAATTCAAAATTAACAACTGCAGGACCTACTGGCTGTCATACCACTGTGTTCTCATAATAGGGCTTCTGGCAGAACATTCAGGTCAAGTTGAAATAAGAAAGAATCAGAGTAACAAAGGGTAAAGTGGTTTATATCTCAAGCTGAGTTATTTTCAGTTCAGTTTAGAGCTCTAGGAGATGATGTTTGTTAGTCCTTCGATATAATCTAAACTGGCCAATTCCATTTTGGGGAAAAATTGGCATGTAAGTTGCCAATTTTGCTGCAGTCAGCTTCACCTCTGATACCTCTTGATCAGAATATAGTAACAGGTTGCACCTAAGCTAGCAAACTGCTCGGAAGTAGAAGCTGCTAATATGCATTTATTCTGTTGAGCTGTATTTCCCCTATAACTCCATGTTCGAGACTCTGCAGTGGTTGCATATGCCCTCTGGGGAAGTTCAGAGTACTGACTTGAGTCTGTGGAGTTTCACTTGACTGAGGGTCTAGCCAACCTTGGAAAGCACACAAGCATCTATTTCCTAGTGCTTTATTATGCCAGCAGGGAGGTCATCCAGGAAGCTGCTGCTTAAAATTGTAAAGTTGAAATTCTGAATTACTTGGGGAAAAAAAGGGAAACTACTTTCCTTGAAACATTCAATTGAGCCAAACGTTTTGACCTCCGGTATAAAAAGGGTAGTTGTGGCAGCCACTTTTCGTTGTCTGAAAGCATTCTCCCTTCTTCTTTGTTAGCAATGCCCTGATTCTGTTCGGGCCTCAGTGAACTAGTGTCAGCTGGAGCTGGTTTGTCCGACCCAACGTGATAATCCCACGTTCTTTGCCACTGATTGGTCGCAGTGTGAGCATATGATTTACTTCTAACCAATGAGAAATAACAGGGTCATCTGCTAGGGGTGGTATTTAAGGAAAATGCTTTTCTCCTTGATGAGAGAGGTGGCTGCACAGGGCGGGTCAGTGTGCTTCTCCTCTTCTTTCCTCTTCCTGTGGACACCGGTGCCTGGAATGCATTCCCTGCCCCTGTGCTGCCCTGGGAAGACTGTATACGCATACCTCATCTCTCAGTGGGATATCCTGCTTGAAGATGGAGGCCAGCACCTTGAGGCTGTAAGGAGAAGGGTGAGCAAATCAGTCTCTTGGACTTAAGGGCTTGGTATCTTTGTGCTATTGAAACAGTCCTAGAATTGTGACTTCAAGCTTCTTGTTACATGACTTTATCATTTAAGCTTCAGATGGTCAAGTATTTTGTTACTTGTGGTGGAAAGCATTCTGACCATGGGATCATTGCTTCATACAGATGCTTGGTTTCCTTCTGTCCTTCTGTCTGCTTGAATAGAATGGCAACCTCACTGTATAGCTTACAATTGAGTTTCAGTAAAAAGTTAAAGTTGCTACATCTTTGCTCTTTTGAAATTTTTAAAATTCTTGAGCATCTTTAGAAGATGGAGTGAGTACAAAGTAATTATCTAATTAAGCATTTCTGGAGTGTCATCACTCAGTGAAGATGTGTTCAAATGATGAGCCCATAAGCCATTGTTTATTTTCCATGGTTACATTTAAACATTGCTATTCGTGTCCTTAGAGTCTAAAGTGACAAGAAAGAAATAGAGAAATGAATAATTAGAACCTAGTATTTCACTTGATGTTAGCAAGAATGTGTGCGTGTGCGTGCTTAATTAAGGCAACTTTAATACTTTGAATATACCTTCACTTGGGCCCTGTTTCATGTAATACTTGTTCCAAGATTTCCTTTTATTTTTAAGGGAATGAACTAGTTTTCCAAAGCCTTTAGAGACCACTGTAAATAACTTACATCCTGACAAATGCCTGGCTGGTGTGCAGAGAGCAGAGTGTGGTGGGGGTGTGGTGGGGTCACACACTTATTAGTATCACCTGCTGGCGGCCCAGCTGCACCTGGGGGTCCAGGAGAAAAATCCTTTCCCTCAATTATGTATGCTTAAAACGGGACAAGTACCTTTTGAATATTTGGAAGATTTATTATTCTGCTAGATATAGATGGCCCCCATTGATATCTTAAAGCCTTCATGGTCCTTGGTATTAAGGCAGAGTTATTTACATGAAATGCATTCTGTTTTATATCCCCCCCACCTTTGGTATGCATGCTCTTTCTTCAAGTAGCTGGAGTATTCTGTAATATGCAGTGTGTCTATAAATACTTCATTTTTGGAAACAAAAAAATTCAGTGCCTTTTTTGTAGGTCAAGTTTACCAGTGGCTTTGTATGGCTCTACAAACCTTCTAAGGATAGTTGGTTAATTAGGGAGTTGAAGTAGAGTTCACAGTGATGTTAGTTTGACACATCTTTGCTCAGATTTCATTTGGAGAAAACTCTCAGAATTACTTAACATGTACTTTCATTCTAGTCTCTGACCACATGAACTTCCTTATTAATTATGACTTTGAGGCATATGCTTATAGATTTTACACAGATTTAAAATGCACAGAATTTTTTTTTAACAAGAGAAAATTTATATTAATCCTGTGTATATATAGCACTTAACATAGGAAGTAGGAAATGCTAGAGTCCATTCATTCCACTTCATTTCCCTAACTTCAGTGACACCTGATGGAGTGGGGTGCACTTTTAAATTTTTATTGTAGTTGATTGCTAATGTTTTAGTTTCAGGTAAAAATAAACAATTTTTAAGAGAATTTTTTATTAGTAAAATATGCAGAGGAATATCTCATATAGTTGATACTTCTAGTCCATTATCTAAGGGGTAATTAACTATTATATTGAATGTTAGCAATTTGAATATCATACTAAGTTTTTAAAGCTTTCATTGAGTTTTAACCTGAATATTACTACTTCAGGCTAAAATAGAGTGATATAGTCTTTATTTTTTGATGTCTAAACATGTCTAATGATCTCTTTTCTCTTAAAAGGGGGCTGTGAGTTTCCAAATAAAGTGGTAGTTAAGGTTTAGATAATGGGCAAGCATCTCCAGTATCCTAAACATGATAAATAATGTAAATAAATAAAGTAGGAGAGGCTGCACCAGTGCTTTTGGAAGGAAAATGGAGAGTTGGGTTTTACCAGGAAGAATGAAAGAATGTGGTAAAGTGAGAAGTTCAAAGAGATGATATGATGACTTAAGAATTTTCATTTTTAACATTATTTTTGCATTTGTTGTTAGTTGCTAAGTTGTGTCCTGTTCTTTCGTGACTTCATGGCCTGTAGCTCGCCAGGCTTCTCTGTCCATGGGATTTTCCAGGCAAGAATACTGGAGTGGGTTGCCATTTCCTTCTCCGGGGGATCTTCCCGATTGATCCAAGGATCGAAAGTGCACCTTCTTTATTGCAGGTGGGTTCTTTACTGCTGAGCCACCGGGAATGCCATTTTTGTATATAGTTTGATGCTTACCACAAACCCTTTTGGGGGCTTGAGATAGAGGCTATTTACTTAGAATTATGGGAGTATTTCAGAAGTGGATATAGTTACTCCAATGAATGCCAACTATATACTTGCACTGCCTTCTTGTAGTAAGTCTCTCTTAGTGCTGAGAGCTCAGAACTTGGGGTATAACAGAATAGAGGCTGCTAATGTATCTGCTCTACTACTGTCCTTTTGATTCTTGAGCCAACAAATGCATTGTTTTCGTTTTCATTATTATTTCTGTTGGCCCCCTAGTTTATGCAATATTTTATCTTTTTTTTGTCATGGTTATAATTATTTAAAACTATTAAGGCAGGGTTGAGTAAGTGCTTAAAGTATAAATTCAAAAGTGCCAAACTAGACAGAAATCTCTTGACTCTATTTCTTAAATACTTTCTTTCCTGTCAGTGTTATGTGTTTGGGGCAAAATCATTTCCCATCTCGGTCATCAACCTGATGTCTCATTCTCTCCTCAGACCACCCGTATTTTATGTCCCTTCCTACTCCTTCACCAAAATAATAGATGACCAGTGCTCCTGTTTTTAAAGCCAGGAGACAATTTTAAGTCATGTTCCTGTACTCCTGGCTACATTTAACCAGTTGACCTTCCACTCATCCTCCAGATGCTCTCTTCTCTTAGCTTTGAACACCATGATCACACTTTTCTTAGTATTCATTGTCACTTTCTCCTTCTATTCTTGACCTTTATATTTTGGAAGGTTTCACGACTACTCTTTTGCTGCTCACTCTGCAGTTTCCCCGCGCCCCCACCCCAGGTGATTCTGACTACTTCCTCAGGTTTCAACACTATATTTTCATTCCTCCCAAATTCATATAGAAGTCTTCTGAGCTTCACATTTTTATACCTCACGTGTGACATCTCTGTTTGCTGCTACTGCTAAATCACTTTAGTCGTGTCCGATTCTGTGTGACCCCATAGACGGCAGCCCACCAGGCTCCCCCGTCCCTGGGATTCTCCAGGCAAGAGCACTGAAGTGGGTTGCCATTGCCTTCTCCAATGCATGAAAGTGAAAAGTGAAAGTGAAGTCGCTCAGTCGTATCCGACTCTTAGCGACCCCACGGACTGCAGCCTTCCAGGCTCCTCCATCCATGGGATTTTCCAGGCAAGAGTACTGGAGTGGGGTGCCATTGCCTTCTCCAGACATCTCTGTTTAGGTAACTCCAAATAACTTTCCTCTTAACTGAAACTGAATTTTTAATTTTGTAGTTTTGGATTTATTCTTCTTTTAGTTTTCTGTATCGCAGAAAATTCTGCTAATACTTTGCATTTTCTCTTGTTGGAAATGAAGGCTCCAACCTTGATGCCAGTTTCCCCCATGCTCTTCCTATAAGTGTATCACCAAATTCCATAGATGTTGCTGCCAAAGTGTATCTGGAATCTGACCATTATATCCACTGCTACCACTAGGGTACTGAAAGCTAGAAGTGTGTCCCCTTTAGCTGCTTCATTAGCTTCCTGTTGGTCCTCTAATCTTGCTCAGTAATAAAGAATCTGCCTGCCAATGCAGGAGATCCCCAGGTCAGGAAGATCCCCTGGAGAAGGAAATGGCAACCCACTCCAGTATTCTTGTCTGGAAAATCCCATGGACAGAGGAGTCTGGTGGGCTACTGTCCATGGGGTCGCAAAAGAGTTGGACACGACTTGATGACTAAACAACAACCCCTATTCTTGTCCAATTGGAATCCATCTCCAGAAACCTAGGCAAATAAATCTATCTTATAGTCAAATTTTGTAACCTGCTTTTGGGTTTTTCTGGGTTCTCCAATGAGTATGCACCAATATTCAATTAAATGTGTGTTGATTTTACTAGGAAAACTCTTAAGAAAAAAATTGGGAATGGAGCTAGGGAAGGTTAAAGGGTCATCAGACTATGATACAGGCTGATCCCAAGAGGAGAGAGGGGGGAAAAGCTTTGGTGTCAGAGTCTAAGGGCTGTAGTCAGTTTAATATGTCAAGGCTATTGAAGTGTCTTTAAGTCAAAATTGCATATCAAGTGTTTATGTCTCCCCAAATTGATCTGCTTTGTATGTCTGCTACACTCTCATGGTTTTGAAGCAGTCTATGGAAATGTGTT
The DNA here is from genome assembly GCF_014754425.2 of Oryx dammah. NCBI lineage: Eukaryota > Metazoa > Chordata > Mammalia > Artiodactyla > Bovidae > Oryx > Oryx dammah. Next base: position 74,347,624 of record NW_024070202.1, on the reverse strand, counting down.
CAGGGTGTATACTGCTGTGGTTAGTAGAACGTCGCAGCTGAGGTCTTTGGACAATGACCCCAGTCATTGGTCTCGCCACCTATAGTTGAGCTGTGAGCTACATTCTCATGGCTGCCTGTATTAGTTTCCTAGTGCTTCTGTTAACAAATTACCACAAACAGACTTAAAACAACAGGAATTATTCTCACAGTTCTAGAGGCAAGAAGGCCAAGATCAAGATGTCAGCAGAAGTTGGTTCCTTCTTGAGGCTCTGAGGGAGAAACCCATCTCATGCCTCCCTCCTAGCTTCTGGTGGTTGCTGGCAATCGTTTGAATTCTTTGGCTTGTAGATATGTGATTCTAATGCTTGGTACTATCTTCACACTTCTCTCCCTGTTCTTCGAGTCTGTGTCATCTGGTATTCTTATAAGGACAAAAGTAATTGGATTTAGGGCCCACCCTGGTCCATTATGAGCTTATCTTAACTAGGGATCTACAAAAACCCTATTTCCTAACAGTTCACATTCTGAGTTTTGAGATGGACATGAATTTATGGGGAAACTTAATCAATCTGTTATATTGACATACCTCCTTAAACCTTAAGTACATAGAGCACAAATAAATGAAAATCAGTGAGTTTTAATGAAAATGGGTCTTATATGAAAGATGCCGTTAAGATGATGTAGGAAGGAAAGAGGATGCCTTGAGTCAGTGGGAACACCAGCAAAAAAGACTCTGGAAGTCCTTGAGATAGAATATGAAAATTCTGAATGGAGTGGGATAGGTGATTTTAAATGAAAATATGCAGAACCTGATAACTGACTAAGTGAAGGAAGTGAGGGAAAGCTGTAAATGATTAATCTGATGTAAGACAGCAAACAGGAGTTCTCAGCAAACAGATTGAGTATGAGATGTTTTGAATTTGTGGAGGTGAAAGATATCTGGAGGAAATAAGAATAGATGAGTAACATGGGTTTAGATTAAAGATGTTTGAAATAATAAAGGAGCTCCCAAGAGAAAGAAAGATTGAGGTTTATTAATCTTACCAGTCTTGGATTAGAGACTAGTTAGTATCCCCCTTCCTTAGTCATGTAGGCACATTTTGAAAGGTGAAAGTCATCTTTGCCCTTCTATTTATAGCTTATATATAAAATAAGGCAAGGCAGCAAACACAAACCAGTTGCGAAACTGGAGATGAGGATTCAGGGTTCCTATAAGGCAATTTTGGAGAAGGAAATGGCAACCCACTCCAGTGTTCTTGCCTGGAGAATCCTAGGGACGGGGGAGCCTGGTGGGCTGCCGTCTCTGGGGTTGCACAGAGTCAGACACAACTGAAGCTACTTAGCAGCAGCAGCAGCAGCAGCATAAAGCAATTTAATGGTTCTTGAAGGGGAAATGCTCCCTGGGCAGTGATCAGAGGCATCTTTCAGTTCAGTTCAGTCGCTCAGTCATGTCCAACTCTTTGCAACCGCATGAATTGCAGCACACCAGGCTTCCTGTCCATCACCATCTCCCGGAGTTCACTCAAACTCATGTCCATCGAGTCAGTGATGCCATCTAGCCATCTCATTCTCTGTCATCCCCTTTTCCTCCTGCCCCCAATCCCTCCCAGCATCAGAGTCTTTTCCAATGAGTCTCACATGAGGCATCTTTAATTCCCTATATTTCTGCACTGTAGAATTATGCAGACTCTGATGTCCAGTGCAAAATCCTAACACAGATCTGCTCAGTGGATTTCAAATGAAGCAAAGCTCTGTTGCCCTGTGTATGTATATTTTGTACAAAGCTGAGCTGTTTTGTAGTATTTTCTTCCATGGTACTTCTTTTGATATGCTCTCAATCAGAGTAAGGTCTACATCATTTTTCAACCTTGGCCCAATTGATTCTTTGAGTGTGGGGAGAACCATCTACTGTGCAGTAGAATGTTTGGCAGCTTCTCTACCCAGTAGGGCCTTTAACACACCCCCTCCCCCAGATGTGACAAGTTATCTCCAGATGTTGTCAAGTGTTCCATGGGATGAAAGTTATCCCTGGTTGAGAACCTTGGGTTTAAATCATAACTGTCACACTCCAGATGTATTTGGTCTGTGTGTTGGCCCTGCAGTCAACAGGGCCAGTGGTGTGGATATGCTTAAGGGACAGAGTCCTATGCTGCATTCTGATAATGGGCTCCTGGATGCTGCTGCTGCTAAGTCGCTTCAGTTGTGTCTGACTCTGTGCAACCCCATAGACAGCAGCCTACCAGGCTCCCTCGTCCCTGGGATTCTCCAGGCAAGAACACTGGAGTGGGTTGCCATTTCCTTCTCCAATGTGTGAAAGTGAAAAGTGAAAGTGAAGATGCTCAGTCATGTCCGACTCTTAGTGACCCCATGGACTGCAGCCTACCAGGCTCCTCCATCCATGAGATTTTCCAGGCAGGAGTACTGGAGTGGGGTGCCATTGCCTTCTCTGCCTGGATGCAAAGGTGATAAAAAAGGCAAGCTGATCCTGAAATACAGTTCACCTGAAGTTTTTTTTTGGATGCTGTAAGATTTAAAAAATGCTTAGGATTGCTATGGGCTTCTCCTGTGGGTCAGCTGGTAAAGAATTCACCAGCAATGTGGGAGACCTGGGTTCAATCCCTGGGTTGGGAAGATCCCCTGGAGAAGGGAAAGGCTACCCGCTCTAGTATTATGGCCTAGAGAATCCCACGGACTGTGTAGTCCATGGGGTCGCAAAGAGGAGGACACAACTGAGCGACTTTCACTTATGGGCTTCCCTGGTGGCTCAGACAGTAAAGCGTCTGTCCACAATGCAGGAGACCCAGGTTTGATCCCTGGATTGGGAAAATCCCGTGGTGAAGGCAATGGCAGCCTACTCCAGTATTCTTCTCTGGAGAATCCCATGGATGGAGGAGCCTGGTAGGCTACAGTACATGGGGTTGCAAAGAGTCAGACACGACTGAGCGACTTCACTTTCACTTTAGGGTTGTTATAAATCAGTATTTATGAACAAGTAAAAGTGCATTTAGAATAGTTTTGTGTACCTGATTAAATATCTGGGTTTTGTTTTGTATAAAAAACAAACATGCTAACATAATAAAGGAAATATGTATCAGTTAAAGAGGATTTGATTTATAAGCTCTGAACACTGAGAGCTTTGCTGAGGACAGCTATATGGCAGCCAGGGTACAGTTGTTATACCTGAAGTCTTTTGATCACCAGCAAGTTTTGCAAGAAGGACACGACAAGAAATGGCCACCACAAGAAATGTCCAATCTGTTCTCATCTCCTAGACTTTAGCTAAACAATGCCTGCCAACTGTCAAATTAGCCTATTTCGTGTGTCATCCTGTTTGCAGTTTGCTAAATGTCTTGGATAAAATCTCCAAAGGTTGGAAGAGGCCAGGAAGGCTCTTTGATTTACTTAGCACTTTTAATGTTCAGTCTCATTAATGGAAATGTAATTGACATCCACTTCTTACCAGAATTGAATGCTGAGTTTTCGAAAGCTTTTCTGAGCTGCAGTTGGGATTTCTTGGTGAGATTTGTTTATTTCTTTTCTCTCACTTAAAAGTCTCATCACAGCAGGTTTTATGTCCCCCCCCATTGTGAGTTCAGTGGAGCTAGCACCCCAGCAAAGCATGCTTTCTCCTTCCTAATTCTCTTTTAGCTTTTATTTGTAGCTTTGTTCTGTGGGGATCCTGAACCCACAGCGAATAAAATGTGGCAGATATCAAAACTGCTGACACTCTTTCAAAGCAGATTGAGCGAGCAGCCAAATTTCAGGGCTGTGCTTAATTTGAAAAATTGGTGAGGAAGTCTTGCATGCAGTGAAGCATCTGGGAGATTTGAAAAATGGCCTTGGTGTTCCCGGTTGGAGAGAGGAGGTTGTTGACCAGTGTGGGATGAAGTGGCCATGCTGCTTTGCCTTCAAGCATTGTTTTTCATTCTCTTCTTTTTTAAGTGTGTATCTTCTGCTCCTTCTATCACCGAGGGACTTTAAAATATCATCATGTGTATTTTTGCCTCTCTGGACTTGACGGAAGGAGAGTGACTAGAGTGGATCAGATGCAAAGGTCCCTGGCATAAGGTCCCCATTGTCCATCACGCTCATTCCCCACTGCTGTTGCAAGTGCTGAATGGCAGCCTCAGAAGAACATTCCCTGTGGTGTCTCCAGCAGGAGTTTCCTTGACTGTATGATAATCAGATCTGACCAGATGGTGACGAGTCCGGGAATGCTTTCTGAATGGATGCTTTTTAATCATTCCTGCTAGGCTTCCTCATTCTAAGTGGACCAATCCACTCTAAGCTGTTCAAGTAATACGAAATCTCATGATTTGGACTAAAAGACTGCTACCAGTAGTGATTTACCATAATTCAGTGGGAGCGCAGTTTTCCCAGTCTTCAGTAATTGTGGCTGAAGTGACAGATTGTGACAGATTGACAGCCACTGTCTGGGGACCTACCTGAAAACATAGTGTAAGACCCTCTTGGTGCCTTCATATACATCTAGCCCCTATCAGAAGGATCATTGCTAGGCTCTCAGGTCTGTGTATGATTCCCGTGCACTCTGAGCTGCTGTGTGAGTGAACTTCACAGTTGTGAGTGCTGTGGGGCATCACCTGGAACCCTCTTGAGAGTCATTCTGCTTGTTAGCAGAACTGTTGGCTGCCCATGGCTCACAACTGGGTCCTCTCCAGAAGGGGGTCACCCTCAGCAAAGGGGACTGCTTCTACCAAGATCCCGTTACCCCCATCAGCTCCCTGAGACACCCATCTTTAAGGATTGGGCCAGGCAGGGTGCACACACAAGTAGGTCCTTTGTCTCAAATCCTGGACCTCTCTAAAGGACCGCTCTTACTCCAGAGTGCCGTCAGAGGTCACCTGATATTTCTGTGACAGCTGTCCTGCGGTTCAGCCCTTCTCCCTGCTGTCCTTACTCCAGTGCAGTTTTACCCTCAGGACTCTCCTCAACTATCTGCACACATATCTCCGTCTCAGAATCTGCTTCTAGAGCCTAAGCTAAGGCAGCTGCTTAGAGAAAAACAGCAGTAAACGCTGCCTCCTCTGTTCATTTCAGGGACATTTTTCTGTTGCAACCCAGGAATGATTTATTAGAACATTGACAGTATTTTTCTTTTAATGTTAGAGGTAAGGATTTTCCTCCATTAAGTAAAAGGTTATAATAATCATTCTGCAAGCATGAATTTAGCATCTTATTCATGCTAGGTATTAGGCTGGACATAAAGATGATGGGGGCTCTATTCCTCAGGAGCTCACAGTCTAGGGAGAAGACAGTAAAAACCTTTCCCCCTAAGCCTACAATGGACTGTGGAAAAGGCAGTGGTGAGGAGAGGACAGTGGAGGAATACACCCAGGGCCGAATCACATAATCACAGTCCATAACTGTCCTTCCCTGGCCCCCCTCCCCGTCCCCCCTCCCCGTCCCTCTCCTCTCTCTGTCACACCCCACCCCATCTCCAGTGTGTTTTGAGTTGTTGAGGATATTCCCGTGTTCTTATAATTGTTTTATTACTTAGAAATTAACTAACTTTGTACTGGCTGGTTTTCACTTACTCTAGATTACAAAAATGCCATTATGTGTTCTACAGCTTGAGATTCTGCTCTATCCTGGAATGAGCATAGCGTTTCATTTCAATGCAAATGTTCCCTCTACTCTGGTCCTTTATTACAGTTTGCTAGAACAAAAATTCTTATTCCTTGTTGATTATGCACAATGCTTATGTCTTTATGAAAATAGTTGTCTAAATTTGTGTTTAAGTTTTAAATTGAAGTTTGGACGTTTTAAAGATATAATGTTCTACAGAATTCTCCTTGCTCTACTCACATGTGTATCATCTATTTTATATCATTAACTTCAGAATGTTTTCAGTGGGAGTGAGACTTAAAAATACTAAAGGCTATTTAGAATGAAAACTGAGTCTAGGAAGTTATAACTCCCCTCAGATTCTACTGCATTTCTCTTCTAAACTAGTTACATGAACACATTTGAAAGCAAATTGTGTATATGTATGTAACACATACAGTCTAATGAATTTGGCAGTAAAGAAAAGTAGAAAGTATAAGTTTATCAGAGATTAGTGAGAAACAATGGAAATGATGTCCTTTCAGATTTTTTTTTTTTTTTGGAGGGCCAGTATAACTTGTTGACCACACATTTAAAGTAAGAATCATTTTTGACTCCATATTGAAAGAGGTCAGGTATGCAGAACTGATGGGGTAGAAGATCAATCACCTTTTGAAATAGCAAAGGAAGAGAACATTTTTCATGCAAGTGCATACTCATAGCAGAGTCTGCATAATGATCTAAGGCACTCAGTTTTTATTTCAAAGTAAGCAGAGCAGTGTGGATTCACAGTAAGTTAAGGCTTCTGTATTTTTTATCTCCCCCATGATTTTTCATCATGCTGTCACATTTTATGCCCCCTGCCTTGCTTCTGGCTTGTGATGACTAGGAGCTGGTGAGAGCACATAGCCCTTTATGGCAGAAGACATTCTGCTGATCGGATAGTATGGTCAATTGTGAACAGCCCTCACAGGTAAGGGATCTGATGCCACACTTGGGATGTATTCCTTTACTATAGAGCATTAGGATGGTAGGCTTGGGGCTGGGGACAGGGAAGAGAGCACAGAATTTTGGAGGAGAGAATGCTAGTTCCAGGCTCAAATTAATCAATCACTTGATGTGTGTGTGTTAGTTGCTCAGTCGTGTCTGACTCTTTGTGACTCCGTGGAATATAGTCCACCAGGCTCCTCTGTCTGTGGAATTCTTCAGGCAGGAATACTGGAGTGGGTTGCCATGGCCTTTTCCAGGGGATCGGGGTTGAACCCAGTCTCCTGCATTACAGGCAGATTCTTTACTGTTCAAGATACCTGGGAAGCCCAATCACTTGATGTGAGTGAGTGAAGTCGCTCAGTCATGTCCGACTCTTTGCAACTTCATGGACTGTAGCCTACCAGGCTCCTTCCTCCATGGGATTCTCCAGGCAAGAATACTGGAGTGGGTTGCCATTTCCTTCTCCAGGGAATTTTCCCAACCCAGGGATCGAACCAGGGTCTCCCGCATTGCGGGCAGACGCTTTAACCTCTGAGCCACGAGGCAAGCCTTGATAGGCAATAGCAACTTAGCTTCACCCATTTCCTGTAGGGCTTCCCTGGTGGCTCAGAAAGGTAAAGAATCTGCCTACAGTGTAGGAGACCCAGGTCCGATCTGTGGATTGGGAAGATCCTTTGGAGAAAGGAATGGATATCCACTCCAGTATTCTTGCCTGGAGAATTCCACAGACAGAAGAACCTGGCGGGCTGCAGTCTAGGGAGTAGACTTTTCTTTACAGTCTTGTTAAAGTATTTTCACAAAGAACAGCTCTCAAGAGCTGAAGCACGTGCTAAAACTTCACAGGTTAATAGTGAAACATTTAACTGGATTAAATATAAACATTTAAAATTGTATTTAATTAGCAAATTTCCCAGCTGGTGCTAGTGGGAAGGCAGGAGGCATAAGAAATACAGGTTTGATCCCTGGGTTGGGAAGATTCCCTGGAGGAGGGCCTGGCAACCCATTCCAGTATTCTTGCCTGGAGAACCCCATGGAGAGAGGAGTGTGGTGGGCTACAGTGCGTGGATTTGCATAGAGTCAGACACGACTGAATGACTTAGCATGCAAGAATCCTGCACAGAGAAACAAAAACAAAACAAAAAAATCAGTGCTTTTCAAACTTGAGTTATTTCAAGGACTTCAGGACTTCTGGTATGTTAGTATACCACCTGTAGTATTGATTATTTAATAGTTCTTTTTGAATTGGCATGTTTTTTCACTTATTTTGAAACAAAACTTTGTATTAGTACTCTAAAAAGAAAATTATATTATTCAGCATAATAAATGGAACAAGACCATAAAATTAAATTGTAATGATGTGTCAGTATAGGTTCATCAGTTGTAACAAGCTCACCACTGTGGTGGGGGATGTTGATTGTAGCTGAGGTCATGCATGCTGGGGAACAGGAGGCATGTGAAAAATCTCTGTACATGCCTCTCAAATTTGCTGTGAACCCAAAACTAAAAAATGAAGTCTATGTGTGTGCTAAGTTGCTTCAGTTGTGTCTGAAAACTCTGTGACCGTATGGACTGTAGCCTGGCAGGCTCCTCTGTCCATGAGATTCTCCAGGCAAGAATACATGGCAAGTGGGTTGCCGTGCCCTCCTCCAGGAGATCTTCCCGACCAAGGGATTGAACCTGTGTTTCTTATGTCTCCTGCATTGGCAGGCGGGTTCTTTCCCACTTGCACCACCTCGGGAGCCCAGGCATTCTTGAGTGAATCTCATTTGTCTCCATGGCTTTAAATGCTGCCATTTGTATTGAAGTCTCTCAAATACACGTTAGTCTTCTGAGATTCAGGGTCATTATTATAGGACAGTGTTCATAGGCTCACCTGATAAAATGCAAAGACATTTTCTTAATTCTAAACTTCCGCCTCCCCTGATATTCCCAGACACTATTGGCATCCCTCCTCCTTCCCCCACAAGTCAGCAACCTGAGAGACTTAACTGCCTCTCCACCATTCCCATGCTTCCCACATGGAGTCATTTTCCAAATTCTATGGCTTCTTCCTCTTGACTCTCTTTTGAATCCATTCTCTTGCATTTATATCTGTCAGCAGTGCCATAGCTCTGGCCCCTACAATCTGTTTCTTGGACCAAAACACTTGCTTCTTAACTGAATTCTCTACCTCCTTTTATTGATTCCCCTCCCATCCACTCTGCTTACCACTTCCTAAGTTATTTTTGTACTGTATAAATCAATACATGTCACTCCATTGTTTAAAACCCTTTGTTGGTTTATACCTTCTTTCCTGAAAGTGGTATAACCTCCATTTCCTGGTATGTGAAGCCTTCATGGTTTGCCTTTTGACTACCCATCCATCTTCTCTCATTTCCTGACATGTCTTTCTAACTTTGCAGCTCACACCATATATTATAGTAGCATATGGCTTCCTTCTGTACTGTTGTAGGTGATGCCTCTTTGCTTCTGTTACACATTACTTCGTCTACTGAAGTGAATCCATAGTGTTTGAGAGCAAACTATTTGGGTTGGATGCACATTGCTGTCATTTATACTTAGGCAGTCATGGTCAGATTACTGAACTGCTATAATTGCTTTATCTACAAAGTGAGGATTTGTGCTAAGAATAATAGACATCTCATAGGTTTGTTTTGAGGATGTAATGATTTAAAAGTCTAAAGTGCCTAACACAGTGCTTGAAACAGGAAGTGATGTATGTATTTAAATAGAACTTATTACTGTCACTCTGAATGATTTTCCCTCATGTCACCTGAGTGAACTGCTGTAAATTCTTAAAGACAGATGGGTTGTCAGCTCCTCCGTGAACACTTTCCTCATGCCTCCTGGGGCACATTCTTCGCCTTACCCCGTGCCCTCACTGTGACTGCAGTGTGCTCACTTGTGCAAATAGCATGCTTCATTGCAATCCCCTCTCCCCATTTCTCTCAATACTAGACTGTGAGCTTCTGGGGAGAAAGATTGTTATACTCATTTTGGTCTGCAAAGTGTATGTGTTCAGTTTGTCCAATGAAAAAATAAATAGTTACATGATTTTTTTAAGCAAAAATTTTAACTTGGAAAATTTCAAACACATTCAAAAGTAGAGATGCTCATACAATGAGCCATCGTATATCCTAAACTTAGCTCCAGCACACTGCCATTTTTGTAGAGTATGATAAAGCAAATCCCAAATATATTTTATACTCATAAATATGTCAGTAGGTATCATGAATAGATAATAAAATAGTTATGCTTAAACTAATTACTTAGGAGCGGCAACATGTTGATTGCCTAATTCTATGTCTTTTGGGCTTCTCTGGTCACTTAATCAATAAAGAATTTGCTTGCAATGCAGGGGACCAGGGTTTCATTCCTGGATTGGGAAGATGCTCTGGAGAAGGAAATGGCTACCCACTCAGGTATTCTTGCCTGGGAAATATGGACAGAGGAATCTGGAGGGTTCCAGTCCAAGGAATCGCAAGAATTGGACACGGCTTATCAACTAAACCACCACCACCACTGTGTCTTTTGCATTTACTAGCTGTGATACTTCTATAATCTTTCCTTTATTCATTATTATTATTCCATTCCTTTAAAATACAGTTCAGAAAGGAAAGGAAGAGTCAATGCATAAACCTTCCTTTTGTAAATTTTCACAGTGATGGGATGGTGCTCTGATGATACCAGTGACGGCGTCTAAAGGTGATCAGTATAATTTTTAGACCATGGTTTTGATTTCAAGGAATTTTATATATTAGATATAGTTTGTTCAATTGCAATTGGTTTTATTAATGATGCTAAAGTTGTTCCAGCTTTGGCCTATGGGAGCTGTTCAAGGTATTCCTGAGTCCTTTGACATGTCTTCAGAAGTCTTTCTTAGCATACTTGTTTTCAGGTACAGCAAGATAATACCTGTTCATTTCTTGCCCCAGACCTAAAATGATTCATTTATCTAAGAAGCTCTACTTTCCATAAGCAAGCTCCCATATTGCCCTTAGGTAAACTCTATTTGCTTTTTATAGTTGAGTTTTAAGTGTTTTGTGTATTATAGATACTAGGCCTTTATGAGATGTGTTTTGTAGATGTCAATATTTTATCCCACTTTGTAGCTTGTCTTTTCATCCTCTTAAGAGTATTTTGCAGAGTAAAAGTTAATTTTGATGAAGTCAAATTTATTAATTTTTTCTTATGAACTATACATTTGATAACACATTCATGAACACATTGCCTAGCCCTTGACACCCAACTTTTCTCCTGTATCTTTCTACATATATCTATAGTTTTACATATTTAAGTCTATGGTCCATTTGGGGTTAATTTTTTTTAATAAGTTGTGAGAGTTAAGCAAAGACATTTTTGTCTTTCATCATTTTTTTTTTTTTTTTGCTAACCATGTTTTGGAAAAGACTATCTTTATTCTACTGTATTACTTTTGCATTTCTGTCAATCAGTTGTGCATATTTTTATGTACCCATTTCTGGGTTCTTTATTCTGTTCTATTGGTCTGTGTGTTTATTCTTTGGTTAATACCACATCACTTCAGTTCTTAAGTCTTAAACCTGGGTAGACTGACTCATCACTTTATTTCCTATCAAAATTGTTTTAGCTATTCTAGTTCTTTTATCTTTCTATATAACATTTAAGGTAATCTTTCTTGTCTGTATTTTCAAAATTCTTGCAGAGATTTTGATGCAAATTGCATTAAGACCTGTATATAAATCTGAAGGGGAATTCACATCAATGCTATTTGTCTTCTAATCCATAAACAAACATACTACTTTATTTAGATCTTCTTAGATTTCTTTCATTAGTGTGTTGTAGTTTTCAGCATGTTAAGTTCCAGATATGTTTTATATTTAAATCATTTTTAGGGGGGGCAGTTATAAATGCTGTCTTTTATTTCAGTTGTTTACATGTTTATTGTTTATAGAAATACAATTGATTTTTGTATGTTTATCTTGTATTCTTTGACCATGTTGAACTCTTATTAGTTCTAGAAGGGTTTTCTGTGCTGAGCTCTTGAGATTTTCTACATAGACCATCATATATATTAAAAAAATTTTTTTTCTTCTTTATTTCCACAATAGTTCATTCTGTGGTGTCTTGTAATTCAATCTAGTTAAATCTTTTTTCTCTTTTTATCTACATTTGTTTCTAACTGTCCTTAAATGACTCCACATTTATGATGACTTAAAATTCAGATTTATGTTTTATTTGGTAGCTTCTATAATTTTCCTTAGATTTTTGGGGATAATATTAGGTTCTGCCTTTTGTTCTATAACCATATCTTTTTCTTGTGAGTTCATTTTCATAAGTATATAATTTAGATGTTATTTATCCTTGTGTATCTTATATCTTAAAATGAGTTCGATTGCAATTCTCTTAACTGTTCATTTTAAGTGAGAAGGACTTTCATGTTTTTAGGAGAAAGTGCTTGTGTAGCAGAGGTGAAGATTGTTTTTTCCAGCTTCTTAACTAAGATTCCTCTTTTGTTTCACTGTGATATGTTAAAGATTTATCTGCATATCTATATCAGTAATATTTTGAGACTCAACTATTTTGCTTTTTCTTATCCCGTCTAGAATCTCTATATCCTCTTTTACACCCAAGATTGTTACCCTAAATGTGGTATTTTGTTCAGACCAGTTTCTCCTCTTTGTATGGTTTTAACTATTTTTGAGATCCCAGAAGGCTGATACCCCCAGTAAGTCTCCCAGTCATCACAGCTATCCTGAGTTTCGCCATTTGAGTCCCCAGCTTTGAATGGAGACCTCTTTTTGAAATGAATTCCTAAGTTTCTTGGCTTTCCAAACCCACTGGAATTCTCTTTGCTTATTCCTGCATAGCTGCTACTTTTCTAGGATCTTGCTGCTGTCTGTGTTTTAAATATACTTGCTCTCATACTAGGATTTATGGAATAATTTATCACCTTGTTTTGCAGCGTATTCTGTTTACTGCTACATAACAAATCTGCCCAGAGCCTATTGCCTTAGAACAATAATTTATTATTATATTTCATATTTTGGGGTCATGGATTCAAGCATGACACAGTATGGGTGTCTTGTCTCTGTTTCACAGTGTTGCAACCCCAGGTGAGATAACTTGAATGGTTCAGAGTTGGAATATTTGGGGGCTTGCCAAGCATCTTTTCTTTTCTCTCTCCCTGTATTGCTAACACAGGCTTTCTCAGACTAGAGTAGCCCTAGGGTATTTAAAGTTCTTATAAAGCAGCTAAAGTTTCCAAGAGACCAAGATGGAAGCATCCTGTTCTCTTAAAGGCTGGGCCTGGAAGTGACATGGTATCACTTTCACCTACTGTATTATTTAAAATTGTCACAGGTAAACCCAGACTCAAGGGTAAGGGAAACAGACCTGGCCTCTTGATGGCAGAACTAAGAACTGTGACCTCTTTCAACTTACCATGATATGCAAGTTACTCTATTAGTTTTTTTGATAAGAGCTTTATTGAGGTACAGTTCACATCACATACAATTCATCCACTTAAAGTGTACAATTAAATGACTTTTAGTATATGAACAGGGTTGTGTGGCTTTTGTGAAATCAATTTCAGAGCATTTGTCACCCCCCAAATAAATCTTGAACCATTTAGCAGTAGTGCCCCATTTCTACTGCTTTTTGAACAAGATTTTTAAAAATGTAACATTTTTTACATTTTTGTAAAAATGTATTGAAATTGAAAAAGTTGAAAAAAAATAACATCAAGTCTCGCCATCATTTTACTCAAAATTGTATAAAGATTTTTTGAAAAGGGAATATTATTGGTTTCTGAGATATGTATTATTGAAACTAAGGCAAAGATATCATTTTTAAAAACACATCCATAATATGAGATTTTATGGCACGCTCTGCGTGCCGTCGAGGTCAGGGGCATCAGCTGAGAGGAGCTACGCCACATCCGAGGTCAGGGGCAGTGGCCAAGAGAGCTAGGCTGCAACAGTGCAGGAGCAGCCTAGAGGAGCTATGGCGGCCCGAGGCCAGGGACAGCGGCCCAGAGGAGCAACTCCTCGTCCAAGGAGTGGTGGCTGCGTGGGCTCAGGAGGGCCTAGAGGAGCTATTCCACATTCAATGTCGGGAGGGGTGGCTGTGAGGAGATAACCCTCGTCCAAGGTAAGGAGCAGCAGCTGCACTTTGCTGGAGCAGCCGTTAAGAGATACCCCGTGTCCAAAGTAAGAGAAACCCAAGTAGGACGGCAGCTGTTGCAAGAGGGCATCAGAGGGGAGACACACTGAAACCATAATCACAGAAAACTAGTCAGTCTAATCACACTAGGACCACAGCCTTGTCTAACTCAATGGAACTAAGCCATGCCCTGTTGGGCCACCTAAGACGGGCGGGCATGGTGGAGAGGTCTGACAGAATGTGGTCCACTGGAGAAGGGAATGGCAAGCCACTTCAGTATTCTTGCCTTGAGAACCCCATGAACAGTATGAAAAGGCAAAATGATAGGATACCAAAAGAGGAACTCTCCAGGTCAGTAGGTGCCCAATATGCTCCTGGAGGTCAGTGGAGAAATAACTCCAGAAAGAATGCAAGGATGGAGCCAAAGCAAAAACAATACCCAGCTGTGGATGTGACTGGTGATAGAAGCAAGGTCTGATGCTGTAAAGAGCAATATTGCATAGGAACCTGGAATGTCAGTTCCATGAATCAAGGCAAATTGGAAGTGGTCAAACAGGAGATGGCAAGAGTGAATGTCAACATTCTAGGAATCAGCAAACTAAAATGGACTGGAATGGGTGAATTTAACTCAGATGACCATTATATCTACTACGGGCAGGAATCCCTCAGAAGAAATGGAGTAGCCATCATGGTCAACAAGAGAGTCCAAAATGCAGTACTTGGATGCAGTCTCAAAAATGACAGAATGATCTCTGTTCGTCTCCAAGGCAAACCATTCAATATCACAGTTATCCAAGTCTATGCCCCAACCAGTAACGCTGAAGAAGATGAAGTTGAACGGTTCTATGAAGACCTACAAGAACTTTTAGAACTAACACCCCAAAAAGATGTCCTTTTCATTATAGGGGACTGGAATGCAAAAGTAGGAAGTCGAGAAACACCTGGAGTAACAGGCAAATTTGGCCTTGGAATGAGGCATGAAGCAGGGCAAAGGCTAATAGAGTTTTGCCAAGAAAATGCACTGGTCATAGCAAATACCCTCTTCCAACAACACAAGAAGACTCTACACATGGACATCACCAGATGGTCAACGCCAAAATCAGATTGATTATATTCTTTGCAGCCAAAGATGGAGAAGCTGTATACAGTCAACAAAAACAAGACCAGGAGCTGATTGTGGCTCAGGTCATGAGCTCCTTATTGCCAACTTCAGACTGAAATTGAAGAAAGTGGGGAAAACTGCTAGACCATTCAGGTATGACCTAAATCAAATCCCTTATGATTATACAGTAGAAGTGAGCAATAGATTTAAGGGCCTAGATCTGACAGATAGAGTGCCTGATGAACTATGGACAGAGGTTTGTGACATTGTACAGGAGACAGGGAACAAGACCATCCTCGTGGAAAAGAAATGCAAAAAAGCAAAATGGCTGTGTGGGGAGGCCTTACAAATAGCTGTGAAAAGAAGAGTGAAAAGCAGGAAAAGAAAAAAAAAAAAAGGAAAGATATAAGCATCTGAATGCAGAGTTCCAAAGAATAGCAAGAAGAGATAAGAAAGACTTTCTCAGCAATCAGTGCAAAGAAATAGAGGAAAAGAACAGAATGGGAAAGACTAGAGACCTCTTCAAGAAAATTAGAGATACCAAGGGAACATTTCATGCAAAGATGGGCTCGATAAAGGATGGAAATGGTATGGACCTAACAGAAGCAGAAGATATTAAGAAGAGGTGGCAAGAATACCCAGAAGAACTGAACAAAAAAAGATCTTCATGACCCAGATAATCACGATGGTGTGATCACTCACCTAGAGCCAGACATCCTGGAATGTGAAGTCAAGTGGGCCTTAGAAAACATCACTACGAACAAAGCTAGTGGAGGTGATGGAATTCCAGTTGAGCTATTTCAAATCCTGGAAGATGATGCTGTGAAAGTGCTGCACTCAATATGCCAGCAAGTTTGGAAAATGCAACAGTGGCCACAGGACTGGAAAAGGTCAGTTTTCATTCCAATCCCAAAGAAAGGCAATCAAAGAATGCTCAACTACCACACAATTGCACTCATCTCACATGCTAGTAAAGTAATGCTCAAAATCCAAGCTAGGCTTCACCAATACGTGAACCATGAACTTCCAGATGTTCAAGCTGGTTTTAGAAAAGGCAGAGGAACCGGAGATCACATTGCCAACATCTGCTGGATCATGGAAAAAGCAAGAGAGTTCCAGAAAAACATCTTTTTCTGCTTTATTGACTATGCCAAAGCCTTTGACTGTGTGGATCACAAGAAACTGTGGAAAATTCTGAAAGAGATGGGAATACCAGACCACCTGACCTGCCTCTTGAGAAATCTGTTTGCAGGTCAGGAAGCAACAGTTAGAACTGGACATGGAACAACAGACTGGTTCCAAATAGGAAAAGGAGTGCGTCAAGGCTGTATATTGTCACCCTGCTTATTTAACTTATATGCAGAGTACATCATGAGAAACGCTGGACTGGAAGAAACACAAGCTGGAATCAAGATTGCCGGGAGAAATATCAATAACCTCAGATATGCAGATGACACCACCCTTATGGCAGAAAGTGAAGAGGAACTAAAAAGCCTCTTGATGATAGTGAAAGAGGAGAGTGAAAAAGTTGGCTTAAAGCTCAACGAAGATCATGGCATCTGGCCCCATCACTTCATGGGAAATAGATGGAGAAACAGTGGAAACAGTGGCTGACTTTATTTTGGGGGGCTCCAAAATCACTACAGATGGTGACTGCAGCCATGAAATTAAAAGACGCTTACTTCTTGGAAGGAAAGTTATGACCAAACTAGATAGCATATTGAAAAGCAGAGACATTACTTTGCCAACAAAGTCCAGCTAGTCAAGGCTATGGTTTTTCCTGTGGTCATGTATGGATGTGAGAGTTGGACTTTGAAGAAAGCTGAGCGCTGAAGAATTGATGCTTTTGAACTGTGGTGTTGGAGAAGCCTCTTGAGAGTCGCTTGGACTGCAAGGAGATCCAACCAGTCCATTCTGAAGGAGATCAGCTCTGGGATTTCTTTGGAAGGAATGATGCTGAAGCTGAAACTCCAATGCTTTGGCCACCTCATGCTAAGAGTTGACTCATTGGAAGAGACTCTGATGCTGGGAGGGATTGGAGGCAGGAGGAGAAGGGGATGACAGAGGATGAGATGGCTGGATGGCATCACTGACTCGATGGACATGAGTCTGAGTGAACTCCGGGAGTTAGTGATGGACAGGGAGGCCTGGTGTGCTGCAATTCATGGGGTCGCAAAGAGTTGGATACAGTTGAGCAACTGAACTGAATATGAAATTTAATCTTATTACCTATCACATGTTATAGGGAACAAATGAAATGATAGTTTTAAAAAGTTAAATCCATTCTGCATATATTTATTGTAACTTAAACATAAGAGGAAAATGAAATGTTTTGAGAACATTACCACAGATTTTATATATTTCTCAGCAGTTATAGTGTCAATCTTCCTGTATTAAATTATGAATAAACATATTGCATATATGCATGCTTCAGTTCAGTGCAGTCGCTCAGTCGTGTCCTACTCTTTGCGACCCCAAAGACTGTAGCCCACCAGGCCCCTCTGTCCATGGGATTTTCCGGGTAGGAATCCTGGAGCGGGGTGCCATTTCCTCGTCCAGGGGATCCTCCTGACCCAGGGGTCATACCCACGCCTCCTGTGTCTCCTGCACTGGCAGGCAGTACCACCGAGCCCCCTGGGAATCCCGAATATATATATTTCTCACACTTAAACCAGTGAGTTCTAAAATTTTTCCAGTATGATGAAGCTTCACCCATATAGTTTTCTCTTTTGAACCAGTTTGCAAATGTATACACTTAAAAATCTAGAGAACAGAGAAGCAGATTTAGAGAGCATGAGTTTTGCGGCAGTGCCTTGGTAAGCAGAGCTTGGTCCTCCGGTGTTGCTGTTCCTGCCCTGCCTCTCTCTGCACACTCGCCCGCATCCTGGTCTGGACCGCTGCAGCATGGCCACCTGGGTCACAGGTTTAGATGAGGCTCTGACTGACAGCTCTCCTAAATGGGGGCCCATCAGGGGAAAGATGTGTTTCCCTCACTTGTGATTGGGGTGATCATACAATACATCCTATCAAGTGTGATGCTTTTATCTTAGAGAAACTCTGAACAGGACCTACCACAGGAGTAGCAGGTCTACACTGAGCCTCTCCTGAGCCATCAGGACATGTGGTTCCTGCTTAGTGTGTCTAGATTTTCCTTTCTTTTGCGCTGCCTCTGAGTTGCTTGGTAACTGAAGAATTGGGTGTTTTTTCTCTCTGGGTATATTCTTTCAACAGAGATGTGTCAAGTTCAGCGGTGGCAGCTGGGGAAGAAAATGGATTTAAGGAAAGTTATACCTCCATCAAAATGTAATGTGAATACAGCATATATCCAGATATATGCATTAGTCATTTGTAGCTAAAGGGCCAGCAATGCAGTCACTAGATAAATTATTTAGCTAAGTTTGGAAGATGTATTTTTCTTATTGGATTAACATATAAGTTATCTAGCCTTCTTTAAAATTATGTATAAAAAATCTCCAATAAAACATGAGTGTCCACTGTGAACAGTCAGCTTAAACTCTCCCTCCTAAACTTATTCTGTTTCTCTCTTGTTGGAGATGATCTTGGGTTCAGTGTCTCTCTTCCATTTTCTTTAAAAATGGGAATACTAGTCCCTAATTCATAGGGTTAAGTCATACAGGGAAGGTATAAAACACCTTCTATTAATATAAACCTGCTATTAATATAATTAAAGTCTTACACAAATGCTAACCACATGGAAGGTGTTATTCTTTACCAGTGAAGCATTAGAGCCCTAAAATGAAGAGTCTTGGTCCTAAATTCCTGTTCCATAACTTATTCAGTGAGTATCATACAGATGACTTTATCTCTCTAAACCTCAGTTTTATCTGTAAGATGATAAAACCAGTAAGTTCCTCATAGGATTGTTGTATGAATTGAAGGAGATAGTATATGTAAATACTACTGTAGCCTAGTGCCTTAAAAGCACTCAGCACTCATAGATGTTAGCTGTGGTTATTAATAGGGTCATTAGTCCTATTAACAAAGACAGTGGGAAATAGGATAAGAACACTTATTAATTTCAATGAGGTTTAATTGGGATTGTTCTTGTCAATTTTTCATTTTATTCTAGAAAAGTCTCACACATATTTAAATCCCCCTTCCACCCTCTTCCTCCAGCCCCCCTCCACCCTCTTCCTCCAGCCCCCCTCCCACCTCCAGCCCCCCTCAACCCTGGGCTTTATTTCTGTCCTTATCATGTGTGAATATGGTTTTCTTTGCCACATTATGGGCTTAAATTCCAGAGTAGAAAGACCAGTAGGTGAAAAAAGGATTCTGTTTGTTCTTCTGTCAACCTGTGCTACATTAAACCCCACCGTCAGGGAAACGGGGCTTGTTGGATGCACCAGAACAGAGGACACTGTATTTGCTCTATCTCCACCCCTGGCCCCAGCAGATTTTTGGCCACTGAACCTGCAGGAGCCTGGACCCTTGACCCAGATAGGATTCAATTCCCAGAAGGAAGAGGTGGCCTCCTGCCACTGACCTAGAATTGTGGCATTGTAGTGTTCTACCATTTGATCTTCTGATTTTTCTTAACCACGTCGTGATCACATCTTACACTCATTACTACAGTGTGGTTTCATCTGTTTCATACCACTGACCTAAATCTTCTTCAAAACAGACCATAGTGTCAGAACTCAGTTTTTAATTCAAGGTTGAAAGACTGATTTTATAGCTGGGTTGAAGCTAATTTGAACTCCTCTAGCTAGAAAAGAATCTGTAGATAACTGGAAAGATCGTTCTTTATTTTATTTTAGTTTTGTTTAAGCACTCAATGTATGTGTTACAAAAGGTCTCTACATTCAGATATATAAAGAAACAGCTTGTTCATTTCTTATAAATGATCTGATCTTTGTCACATGCTACTGACTAGGTTAAAACAGTTCTTTTCAAGTATATATTCAATTTTTCAGAATTCTGCTTTCTTCTCATATTTCACCCTAAGATGGAGTCTGAGTATACAAAGGAGTTCACTGTTTCCATTGGCTTCAGAGAAAGGGCCATAGCTCTGTGTCCTTGTGGTGCTCTCTGGAACTTTATTGAATTCTGCAGCAATGATGGCTCTTATCAGCCTGTCAATCATACCTCAATTTGTTGGCATCCTCTGCTGAAGTTTGAGGATGGACATGAGTCTCTTCTCTCATGGCTTGGATGGGACCTACCTTAACACTTGAAAATACAGTGGCTGCCAATAAGGTCTGGCTATGATTCCCTTTCCTCTCTAGCCAGTGTGATCTGCAGCTCTCAGATACAGGTGATGGCTCCATTTATCATCCCATCAATTAATTACTAGACATTCCTTCAGTTACCTTCCACAGCCCTCCTTAGGTCATATGAAAATTTCTGGATTCCTTCCATGCCACTAGAGCCAAGCTACAGAACTAAACTCAGCCCCTTTCTCTTCTTAACAGTACTAAGCCACTGAGTTCACTCTGAAAGAGCTTCCCTAGGTCGGCTAGTCTCTTCCCCAAAGTGGCAAAGCCAAAGTGGGGGAGAAGCTGTCTTAAGCTACTGAAATGGAGGAGTGGGATTTTTCTTAATTGAATGAAAGTGAAAGTGAAGTCGCTCAGTTGTGTCCAACTCTTTGCAACCCCATGGACTGTAGCCTACCAGGCTTCTCAGTCCATGGGATTTTCCAGCCAAGAGTACTGGCGTGGGTTGCCATTTCCTTCTCCAGGGGATCTTCCCGACCCCATGATTGAACCCGGGTCTCCCGCATTGTAGACAGACGCTTTACCCTCTGAGCCACCAGGGAAGCCATGGATATGGACTATTTTATTTCCCTCCCAAAGAAGGAAAGGAACCTCAGGTTTTGAATCTGTTAGCACACTCTGTCACTCATTATTTCTTCTTTTTGAAGTCATCTACTCTGTGTATTTCACTTCCCTACATTTCCTGAAAAAATTGAGCTCCTGTATCAGTTTCTTCCTCCTGTACAAGTACTGTCATATTTGTGGTGATGTTATTCATCCAATATTCTAACCTCTCTTGTCTTAGCCTTATATCCTCCACTGATATTGCCTCTATATTACCACTCTTTTTTATAGCCTGGATTTTGTTATTACCTACCTCCAGTCTAGCAGTTCAATTTCTAGCTTCCTATTCTCTGACCACCACTTCCTGCTTTTCCAGCTGACTCCCTTTACTAGTCCAACTCAACAATCCTTTTACCTCTATTTAACCTATCACCTTTCCATATCCTTAACTCAGCAAATGCCCTCACCCCCTTATTTCCCTGGTGGCCCAGAGGGTAAAGTGTCTGCCTGCAATGCGGGAGACCTGGGTTCGATCCCTGGGTCAGAAAGATCCCCTGGAGAAGGAAATGGCAACCCACTCCAGTACTCTTGCCTGGAAAACTCCATGGACAGAGGAGCCTGGTAGGCTACAGTCCATGGGCTCGCAAAGAGTTGGACAAGACTGAGCGAATTCACTTTCACTTTCTAGCAAAATCACAACTAGAGTCAGATCCAACTGTCTGCCTAATGTGTGTTCATACCTGAAAAGTCAAAGGTGACTGGAGAAAAACTTACCATCATGCTCATTGGTCTCATTTTAAATCTATGACCAATAATCTCGAGTGGGTCAACGTTGTGTAAGTTTAAGACGTGCAGCATAATGATTACCTTAAGTATGTCATAAAATGCTGATCACAATAAGTTTAGTGAACATTCTTCATCTCTGTAGAGACAAAATGAAAGAAATAGGAAAAAAGGTATTTTTATTTCTTGATATGAGAGTGCTTTGGATTTATTCTTTTAACAACTTTCATATATAACATTCAGCATTGTTAATTATCTTTCATGCTGGTGCTTTGATCTCTAGGTCTTATTCATCTTATAACTGGAAGTTGATACATTATTGACTGCCTTCATCCAATTCTCCCCCTGTGTACTTAGTCACTCACTCCTGTCCAACTCTTTGCAACCCCATGGACTGTAGCTCACCAGGCTTCTCTGTCCATGAGGATTCTCCAGGCAAGAATCCTGGAGTGGGTTGCCATGCCCTCTTCCAAGGGATCTTCCCAACCCAGGGATCAAACCCTGATCTCCCGTACTGCAGGTGGATTCTTTACCATCTGAGCCACCAGACGTCTTCCCCTGCCTTCTGTCCAATTCTCCCCCTGCCTTTGCCCCCTGCCTTTGTCCAGTGGCCCCCACCGCCTCCCCCCACCTTCATCCACCCGCACTTTTGGTGACCACAAATCTAAGCTCTCTTCAATAAGTCTGTTTTTGAAGTGTAATTGACCTACAATACTGTTAGTGCCAGTATACAACATAGTGATTCAGTATGTATTTCTATGCATATCAAACTGATCACCATGATGTCTCAGTCAGTTCCATCACTCAGTTGTGTCCAACTCTTTGTGACCCCATGGACTGCAGCATGCCAGGCTCCCCTGTCCATCACCAACTCCCGGAGCTTACTCAGACTCATGTCCATCGATTCGGTGATGCCATCCAAACATCTCATCCTCTGTTGTCCCCTTCTCTTCATGCCTTCAATCTTTCCCAGCATCAAGGTCTTTTCCAATGAGTCAGTTCTTCGCAGCTGGTGGCCAAAGTCTAGTTAGCATCTTAACTCCTTTGTATGAATGGACTATGTAAATTCCTAGCAAAGGAAAGCCATCTATTCATACACAAGGTCTCATTCCCTTATCCTCTTCAGAACTTCACTGTAACAATTCACCTATCTGTTCTTACATCATCAGATTTCTCTTTATTGAACTTTTTCATGAACATATAGTGGTTTATTTTAATGAAACAAACCGACCACTACTTCTTCCAGCTACTATCTGTTTCCTTTCATTTATATAAAAACTTCTAAAAATATCTAGCTCTATGCATTGACTGCAATTCATTTTTTTTTCTCTGTTAGACTGAATCTATTCCAGTCAGATTTTACTTTATACCCAAGACTATTTTAAGAGTGGTTTTGCAGGTCACCAGTGATCTCCAGGTTGCTTAATCCAATGACAGTTTTCAGTCCTCACCTTTCTATAGGATTTGAAATAGTTTATTACTCCTTCATCCTTGTAGTACTTCCTTGCTTTTCTTCCCTAGATATTACACCTTTTGTTTGCCTCATATCTCAATGGCTGTTTCATTTGTGTCGCTTTTGCTGTGTTTCTCAAGCTTCTCCAACCTCCTAGGCTGAGTCATTTGACCTTTTTTTTTTTCCCCATCTGTATAGAATCCCTTGGTGATAATATCCTACATAGTGGCTTTAAATGTCATCTATATGCTGACAGCTTTCAAATTTATATATCTTAGGCCAAGACCTTCTTCTTTTCTTTATAATCATACATTCAAATGCTGGCTTGTTATTTGGATGTCTTATAGACAATTCAAAATTAACATTTATATGTTATCCTGAACTACTCTTCCTGTCATTCCCATCTCAAATCAGCATCCTCCTTTTATTTCTTTAAAGTAACTTAGACTCCTCTTTGTCTCCTCTCTTTCCCTTGTAATGTGTGTCCACTCTGGCAATACAGCAAGCAAGCTTATCCTGAAAATTACCTACAGAATTCAGAAAATTCAAACCACTTCCACTGCCACCATTGTGGTCCATGCCACGTATCACCCATGATTTTCTTCCAGCAA
This sequence comes from Oryx dammah, assembly GCF_014754425.2. Taxonomy (NCBI): domain Eukaryota; kingdom Metazoa; phylum Chordata; class Mammalia; order Artiodactyla; family Bovidae; genus Oryx; species Oryx dammah. Next base: position 74,324,219 of record NW_024070202.1, on the reverse strand, counting down.
CCTCCTAACTGGTTTCCCTGTTCATATCCTTGACTCAGCAATCCTATTTGTAGTGAAGCTACCAGACTGAGCTTATAAACCACATAGATCACTCTTCTGTATGGTGCTGGAGTGGTGAATATATGACTCTTATGTGTTTATTAAAATCCTTATAAAATATTTCACTCTATGCAAATTTTAAAAAATCAGCAAAAATTAGTACAGATTTTTTTACTTCTGTCTCAAGTGTGAGCTGAAGCCCTTCTAATGGTCCCCAGGTTTACTCTGCTTCAGTCATAATGAACACTTCATGTTTTCAAACACACAAGGTATTCTCTAGCTTCAGGATCTTTACACCATAGTCAAAGAATGTAGATCCTAATATTGTTAACTTTAAAAATTTATGTTTTTATGTTTAGTCTAATATGCGGCCAGATTTTATATATGGTCAAAGAACATTTAAAAATGAATATTAATATTATTTCTTTTCAGATCTGTGCATAAATCTCTAAAACGAAATTTATTAGTTATATTTGTTACCAGTCATTATCTCCATAGGGTCATTTTACTTTTGACAGATCTATCAAATACTAAGAAAGGAGTATTAAAATATTGTGGAACAGTAAATGTTTATCTAACACGATGAGGACTGGAGCAAATCAATTAATCCAAAATGCCTGTTATAACAGGGGATAAAGAAAAAAAAAACATAGAAGACATTTTATTTTGGTTTAAAACACATATATTTATTTGCAAATCTTTTGATGAAGAGTCAAAGTCTCTCCTAGGGTACGGACTCTGTATTGGAGTTCTATTTGTCTGGCTTAAACCACATCCATTTGAAAGGTCTATCATTTTTAAATGTTGATTTTTTAAAGTAGAAAGAGATTTTAAAGGCATTTTTGTAAGTGATTTGGATATAGAATAATATCTAGGTTTTTACAATTAATATCTGAACTCTTAATAACTTACCTTTGTGTCCCCACATGTAATTTGAGAGGAATTTTTACAGTCACACTGATAGAAGCTTTACAAGCTCTTTAAGTTGTAATGAAGTATAAACCCTATTTTCACATTTAATATATGGTGTTTAATATACAATATCAGATCCAATGTCAATATCAAGTACAACAGACATAAGCATATTTGGAAACAAATATGACTGACCCTTGGTAAGCATCCAACTCAATTTGTGGGAGTAGAAAGGTATGAGCATGCAGAGAGGGCAATGCATTGGTGGTCAGTATTAAGACTGCTAAGGATATGCCAGCATATTTTGCAGAAGAATATAAATTGTCAGTTAATTTATAGAGACGGTTAAGAGCTCTTACTGTATTACTATGTCAATTTCTCTTTCCAACTCTTTTTTGCTTTGTTTTAGTCTTTATCTGATGCATAAAACTGATGACAGTTATAGCCTTTGAGCATTGTTCTTTTGTTCATAAAAGTAATATTCTTTGTCCCTTTGAAGCTTTTAGCTTGAACTTGTCTCTTAGTGCTATTGCAACCTTTTTTTATTTCTTTGATGCTTCTTACCTCTCTGCTTTGTTTTCTTTTATGGCAGGAGTTCCTTTGATATTTTTCTCTTCTGTAATGTGGAAAGCCTCCAAATTGAGATCGATATTAAGACTTGAAAAAACTTTTTGGATTCTGTATTACTCAAGATACCAACTTCAGTAACTGTTCAACTTCTTAAGATGAAGTATTGGCAAACTTTCAGTTTCTTCAATCTCTTATTTAACTTGCTATATGTTTTCCATAATCATCATGATTTTGCACACATACACACGTGTGGGTTTATATATTTAATGGCCACCACCAAATTCCTCATTTATGGGCTGTTTGTTTTTTATTCATTTTTAGTTTATTGGTATATATCTTCAAATATCTGCCTTCCACACTCACCCACTTCAGTGGCGCATAAATGATGTACTTTTCACATCATGTTTTTATCTGAAAGTTTTTTCCTTTGCCTGTTTTCCAGAATGACAGTTTATCAGACTATAGATCTCATGAGTCAGAACCCTTCTACTTTGATATTTACAAATGTTGATAGAAGTTATATAACATTTAATGTGGTCATTGAGAAAAAACTATGTGATTAAATTGCTTTCCTTTTTCTTTATAGATGAAAAATTTTTTCCCTTTAGATGCTTGCAGCCTTTTTTCTTTGCTCTTAAAATTGAATATTTTCACTAGGTTGAAATGAAGTGACAGTTCTCATTTAATAATTTCACCTAGAGCAGGGTGAATACTTTTTGGCTGTAGATTTGATCAGATATATGTTCTTTTAATACACTTGTGGTTATTATTTCCACCCCATCTGTTCTGTTTTCTTGTGCAGGAAATCATACTCCTAAATGTTGGATTTCTTCTGTCTATTCTCAATGTCTCTCATATTTTCCCCTTATACCATATTCTGGGTGAATTTTAAAGCCTCTCATCCAAAGCAGTGATTGGATTTTTGACATGTTGATTCTACTTTTCTTTTCAATAGTTTCTAAACTTATATAGCTTCTAATACCACTTAAAACTCCTTGGAGATTACAAAACATTTTTCTTTTGGCTTAACTCTATCATATTCTTTTTTTGACTTAACCTTGTCATATTCCATTTTATGTGAGTTTATCACTCATTGAGCCTATTTAATTTTCTTGGGAGAGCAAAGCAGTTTTTACTTAGTTTTCTTTTTTAAAAATTTTTTATGTTATTGAAGTATAGTTGGTTTACAATGTTGCTATACACTAAAGTGACTCAGTTATAGAGAAAACTGACTCAGTTATACATATAGATACTTTTTCATATTCTTGTCCATTATAGTTTATTTTAGGGTATTGAATATAGTTCCCTGGGTTGTACAGTAGGATCTTTTTGCTTATCCAGTATATATATATATTCTTAAAAGTTTTCTTTTGCTTCCTGTAATGTAGCTTCAAAAGCACACCTTTACATCTGTACTTGGCATGTTATGTTTACTTTCACTTTTATGTTGCAGTTTTTCTTCATAAGTTTTTGTCTGACTGACATTCTCCTGGGTAAATTTTTAATTAGATCTGCTATTTGCTTCAGCATAGTAGAAGTGAGGTGGATTCTCCTTTTTCTTTACCAAGGTCTTCAAAATTTAACGTAATTACTGTAACTTTGTAGTATAGTCTGAAGTCAGGGAGCCTTATTCCTCCAGCTCTGTTTTTCTTTCTCAAGATTGCTTTGGCTATTTGTGATCTTTTGTTTTTCCATACAATTTGTCAATTTCTTTAATTCTAATTCTGTGAAAAATGCCTTTGGTAATTTGATAGGGATGGCAATGAATCTGTAAACTACTTTGCGTAGTATAGTCATTTTCACAATATTGATTCTTCCAATCCAAGAACATGGTATATTTTTCCATCTGTTTGTGTCATCTTTGATTTCTTTCACCAGCATCTAATAGTTTTCAGGTCTTTTGCCTCCTTAGGTAGTTTTATTCCTAGGTATTTTATTGTTTTTGAAAGGAGTTTTCCAGGTGGCTCAGATGGTAAAGAATCTGCCTGCATTTCAGGAGACCTGGGTTTGATCCCTGGGTCAGGAAGTTGTCCCCTGGAGAAGGAAATGGCAACCTACTCCAATATTTTGATGTGATGGTAAATGTGATTATTTCCTTGATCAGTCTTGTGATTGATTTCTTGATGTCTTTCTTAGTGTATAGGAATGCAAGAGATTTCTGTGTATTAATTTTGCATCTTGCAACTTTACAAAATTCATTGAGCTCTAATAGTTTTCTGGTAGCATCTTTTGTGTTTTCTATGTATGGTATTGAAAGGTTGTTGCTGAACCATGAAAGACGCCAGGATTCTTGGCCTCTGGAGGAAAAGAATTCAATCCAGGGCCAGAGACGAGGCTTAATCACTCAGAGCTTTTGTGTAATAGAGTTTTATTAAAGTATAAAAGGGATAGAGAAAGCTTGTGACATAGACATCAGAAGGGGGCAGAAAGAGTACCCCATCACTAGGGTTAGCAATAGAGTTATATACTTTTTAATTACTTATTACAGTGAATGAATCAAAAGAATGTGTGGAGGTTGTAAAGAGCTCACTAGACCCACTCCCATAATTTACATTTTAAGATAACAGGATTAGCCAGAAGGTTTTTTTTTTTCCCAGAGACTGTCCTCAAGCAGGATACATTATTGTTATATAATCCTAAGGAACGTAGAGAGAAAAAAAAAAATTTGTTCTTTTTTTCCTCCTTGAGAATTCCAGAACCCCTCTCCTTGAGGACTCCTGGACTTCTTATCAACCTGCCTAGGAATTGATTCTCTCAGTATCATGTCATATGCAAGTAATGGCAATTTAACTTTTCCAATTCAGATTTCTTTTATTTCCTTTTCTTCTCCGATTGTCATGACTAGGAGTTTCAAAAATATATTGAATAATAGTGGTGATGGTGGACATCCTTGTCTTGTTCCTGATCTTTAAAGCAAGTGCTTTCAGCTTTTCATCATTGAGAATGAAGTGTGTTGTGGCTTTCTCATATATGGACTTTATTATGTTGAAGTAGTGGGAATGTAAACTGGTGTAGACGTTATGGAGAACAACAGGACAGTTCCTTAAAAACTAATAATAAGCCTCTCATATGACCCAGATATCACACTCCTGGGCATATATCCAAAGAAAACCCTAATATTCACTGCAGCACTATTTACAATAGCCAGTACATGGAAGCGACCTAAATGCCCATCAACAGAGGAATGGGTAAAGAAAATATGGTATCTAGATACAATGGAATATTACTCAGCCTATCATAAAAAGAATGAATTAATGCCATTTGCAGCAACATGGATGGACCTAGAGATTGTCATACTGTGTGAAGTAATTCAGACAGAGAATGACAAATATCATGATATTGCTTACCTGTGGAATCTAAAAAAATGTACAGAAGAACTTATATACAAAACAAATAGTTGCAGATGTAGAAAATAAACTTATGGTTGCATGGGTAAAGATGGGGAGGGATAAATTGGGAGATTGGGATTGACATATAGACACTACTATATATAAAATATAGATAGCTAATAACTACTGTTTAGCATAGGGAACTCTACTCAGTACTCTAATGATCTATAGGGGAAAAGAATCTTAAAGGAGTGTGGCTGTATATACGTATAACAGATTCACTTTGCTGTACACCTGAAACTAACACAACATTGTAAATCAACTATATTCCAATAAAAAATTCAAAGTAACAAACAACAGACATAATTAACCAAAATGCCAGATTTTATAGGTAAATGCCACATGTTTAGTTATTAACTAGCTGAGGAAGGGAGGGAATATCAGCATTTGTGGTAACTTTGTTTCTGTAAATTTTAATCTCAATATCTGTTGAAATGACTTTAACTAAGGGCCAGTGTTCCTTACTTGTTTTCTCTTTAATCTGTCCAAAATTGCAGAGTTTGGCTCTGGGGTTTAGCTCTTTATAATTCCCTGGTGGCTCAGACAGTAAAGCATCTGCCTGCAACACAGGAGACCCAGGTTCAATCCCTGGGTCAGGAAGATCCCCTGGAGAAGGAAATGGCAACCCACTCCAGTACTCTTGCCTGGAAAATCCCATGGATGGAGGAGCCTGGTGGGCTACAGTTCATGGGGGTCGCAAAGAGTCGGACACGACTGAGCGACTTCACTTTGCTTCAATCCCTCTACACGGTTTTTCCACTTGCTCAGATGAGGGCTGGTACATCCCTCATCCCTGAAGGGATGTGTCAGTCAATGTAAATTCTCCTGCATGTCCCTAGAGTCCTGTGAGGAAGGGAACCATTGGTATGTCTCGTGTCTTTGCCATGGCAGTGCAATTCCTCCAGCCTTTACTGCTTCAAATTAAAGCAGCTTGACAAAATTGCTTACTTCTTGCAGCACTACTGTTTTGGTTTGTTTTAAAAGAATTGTGCATCAGCCCATACTTTCTTTTATTCAGCTTGGATTATATCTTATAGGCATTCCTACATTAGGGTTTGTTACCATCTCTTGTTATTAGTGTTCTTGTATCTCTTTGGTACAAGATACAGCTTTGGTACAATCACAGCTGGTTTCTGGTTTGGGGAACTGGAGTAGACTCATGGATTTCTAATGCATTTTCTTTCCCAGAAGACACCCTCAGTAGGAATTTTGTTGCTTTCTATACATCATTTTTATTCACCATCCTCCTTCACCCATTTCAGAAACTAATTAGTCTAAATTCAATTTTCTCATTAACACCCAACTCCTCTAGATTTCTTGCAGAGAGTCACCTGAAGCTGGTGACATTCTTTACCTAGTTTTGAACATAATCATGATTGCCAAACCCACTGAATAACCACTACTGAGGGAAATTGTTTTACAAGGAAAGCATAAAGCACAGTGCATTCACATGGGACTTTCTCAATAAATGTGAGTTCCAGTCCCTTCCCTTCCCAGGTCCTTTTTGTTGTCTAGTTTCTCCCTGGTTCTCTACATCCTGAAAATAATTGCTGAATAGTTCTCTCTAACATAGCTCTCTTGGTACAAAACCACTAACAAACTGTGTAGTCAATTATTTCTGCTTCCTCGTCCTTTACTTGTTTGCTTTGTACATTTCTAGGTGATATGGCCAGACCAGTTGTAAGAATACAATAGATACTCAGGGATGGAATTCATTAATAAAGTAGGAATGATCTTTGCCTTTCTGATTATTATTCTGTATCACTATTTAATCCTCTATGGCATTTGTCTTTCTTCCACTCTTCATCATGTCTTGGGAGGGAGCAGTTGAGAATACATAAGAAACACTGAAACTATTTTTTTGATAAGAAAATCCCATGGAATACGAAAAGTAATATTTGCCTGACATGTTGGGGTTTCATCTGAGACTTTGTTCGAGTCTGAGTAAAATATTTACTGCCATTTTTGAATTGTGTGGAAAGAAAAATATATTTCTTTAAAAAGTGTACTGAGTCTTAAAAAATATGCAGAAGGCAGTTAACAGTTACATATTTCAAAATTGCTTTAGAAAAGAAAATCTGGAATTAAAGAGAATTGTTGCATTATTTTTTAAAAGATTAAGTAATGATGTCTATATTGGCAAAAAAAAGTACATCTTAACACAATCTCCATGCCCTTGTTAATGGTGAAACTGTTGAAAGAACTCCTACGTCTCAACTTATAACAAATTAAATAATCAGAAAAGGGATCTTGTTTTGCTAGTGAGAAATATATGTACTCTGAAGTAGTCTTCCTTTCAAAAGTTCTTCTTTATCAGTTGAAGGATTATTTTTTCAATGATTTCTTTGTGATCTAAGCTAAACTCTTACTGCAATTTAAAATTTTTTCCTATACTATTGTACTTCTGTGGAATTGGAGAGTCATTTGACTCAAGTAGTTGCTGTCTTCCCAATCAATGGATGCATTTAAAGGAATGTGAGAAGAATACCTCACAGAATGCCTTGCTGTAGGACTTCTATTCTCTTTTCTGGTTACAACTGCAAATTATTTTTTCTTCCTTCCTCTACTCTCTCTTATTTTAGGATCTTCTTTCTTATGTAATTTAATATAGATAACAACATAAATCACAGAAGAATTCAAATTAACTGCAGAAAAATTTTTGTTGGCGTATGTACTTCATAAAGTCATTACTGCCTGTTGATCATGATTTTCATTTATTTTGAGGTGTGCCTTTAACTTTTTTCCAAAAAAAGCATCTTTATAGACATGCCAGTAAATTCTACATATTAATATTCTGTATTTTCAAAAAAAAAACAACACAGAATTCAAATATTTGAAGCAAAACAGCTTCAGTTTTCAATAATGGGTATTATTGCCTCTGATTTTGGAAATTTCAAGCAGAGGATTTTGTACTAACAGGGTCTGGTGGTAATAGAGAAGCAAATCTAATTTTCTACTCATTGTAGTTACATGATCATAGTGAAACTTAAGAATTGAGGTCTCTGGGTTTTGTGTAAAATATATTTGAAAATAGAATCAATGTGTTTAGAAAATGTTTGTATTTATATATTCTGTTGTATTTTTAAAAGTATTATTGTAATGATAGGATAACTTAAAATAGCTCGTATATTTGAATATCAGTTGAAATCTTTTTAATGAATGAAACCTTTTACTCATTAAGATTCAGGTTGAGGTCATTGACTGTCATTAACCACAGCTTAGGTCTGGGCAACCAGAGCATTGTATTCTGTTCTCCTTACCAGCTATGGCAATTCATTTAGAGGCGGTAATGTGATCCAAGCATGAGCTCTTCTGAGGACTTCTTGGAATTATAGATGAAGAAGGGGGACACTTCTTGTCTGAGATTGCTAGTATAAATAAAACAGTGATTATGGAATTTGGGGGCCATTCTTAAACCACCCATTGGAAAAGAGCATGGTTGTTTCAGTGGCTTTGTGTGAAACCTGGATCAAATCCACCAAAAATCCATGGACTTAATGGTTATATATAACAAGATCTTTTCTATTATTATTTTAATTTTCTTGAATTAGTTGTTTGTTTCTTTCACTTTTATTAATAAAGTCCTGAGACATGCAAAAAGTTGTCAGCATAGCATGGCAGTTAAAGAATTCAGACTCTAGAGCAGTTGGTCTTAGTATGAATTCTAGCTCTGCACTCAAAGTCTGGCATGCTATATTCCATGTGGTACGAAGAGTTGGGCACAACTTAGTGACTGAACAATACAACTCAGAGCTGTGTGACCTTGACCAAGTCACTTAACCGCTCTTCCTTTGTTTCCTTACCTATAAAATAGACCTAGTCATAGTATCAACCTCAGAGGATGTTATGATTTTGATAGTTTCTATTTATAAAGTGCTTACGAGAACTTCTGGCACATGTGTACTGTATAATATTTGTTAAATATGAACATAAATTGTAAACTGGATTCTTCATATTATAGAAAAAGAGTTGACATTAAACTCTTTGATTTTTGTGATCCCTTTGGAAAGGGCAGAGAATATGCACAGAATGCTGCATTTTTTTTCTGTTGTTGATAGCCAAATTACTCTTTACCATGATAAATTTAAGCTTTGTTATTGTTTAGTTGCTAAGTCATATCTGACTCTTTGCGACCCCATGGACTGCAGCACACCAGGCTTCCCTGTCCTTCACTATCTCCCAGAGTTTGCTCAAACTCATGTCAGTTGAGTTGGTAACGCCATTCAACCATATAGTTCTCTGTCACCCCCTTCACGTCCTGCCCTCAATCTTTCCTAGCATTAGGGCATTTTCCAGTGAGTTGGCTCTTCAAATCAGATGGCCAAAGTGTTGGAGCTTCAGTATCAGTCTTTCCAATGAATATTTTGGGTTGATTTCTTTTAGGATTGACTGGTTTGATCTCCTTGCTGTCCATGGGACTTTCAAGAGTCTTCTCCAGCACCACAATTCGAAAGCATCAATTCTTTGTCACTCAGCCTTCTTTATGGTCCAACTCTCACATCCATAAATGACCCCTGGAAAAAACCATAGCTTTGACTAGACGGACCTATGCTGGCAGAGTGATGTCTCTGCTTTTGAATACACTGTTTAGTTTCGTCATAGCTTTCCTTCCAAGGAGCAAGTGTCTTTTAATTTTATGGCTGCAGGCACTCATCCACAGTGATTTTGGAGCCCAAGAAAATAAAATCTGTCACTGCTTCCATTTTCCCCCCTTTTATTTGCCATGAAGTGATGAGACCAGATACTATGATCTTAGTTTTTTAACTTTAGGCTCAGTACAATCTATAATGATTCTTTTGAATCATTAAATATTTCATTTTTAAAATATTATTTTTATATTACTTTACTGGACCATTTGAGTGTAAGACTTTGGGCACCAGCTAAACAGACTGTTTAACTTCCTGAACATTAGTTTTCTCAATCCTTTTAATTAAAGCAAATTTCTTATAGCTCTAAAATCAGGTATAGGTACATTTAAAAATTAAAAGTCAGGTCCTCGACATATACCATGTGTTAATACAAATAGTCTCTGCCTCTGTTGTTGGTCCACTGTGGTCCGTTTGATCCAATGTTCTGTAAAGAATTTATGCAAACATTTTGAAGAGAAGCATATTGTGGCAAAGACACTTTGAATGGCAAAGTCCCTCTTTCAGTGTTTGAACTTTCTTGAGTTACACCTGTGTGGTGTTTGTATCTACATATCCTTTGATTTAACATTTTTAAAAAATAAGAAAAATGTGATTGTAAATACATATATTTTGAAACTGAGAGAACACAATTCAGTTCATTTTTTAGTCTGCTGCTCTTTTTTCATGGCTTCTGTTGAAGTTATTAAATTTTAGTTAATATGGCTTGGGAGTCACATTCTATACTTTTAAAAACATTAATCATTTTATGTCCACAGGTAGGAAGCAATGTAGCTTTGCAGGTTATTAATCATTGGATTCACGTCATGAATAATACATTTATGTTCTTTGCTGTTCTTTATCAGGTAATATATGTATGCAGCTTGTTTACCCTTTGCATGCATATTGTGGCTTTTATGATGTATTATGTACATGTAGTTAGTTCTACTTATTCTTTTCGAGCTTATGATAAAAATGATGCTACAGTGAAATGAAAAACTGGTAATCATGCTCGGGGATATTGGAGTCTTTATTAAAAGACAAGTCTGTTCCTAGTCTTAACTTTTGCTGGGCTAGAGGTGCAATTAAAAATAAAGATTGATATACCATATATCTAAAGATTTGAAAGTCACAGATGAAGCAAACAGAATTATAAAAAAAATATGTGCTATCTTCCTACTTTGAATATGCCTTCACAATAAATTGTAAGATCAGTTAAAACTTGAAATTCTTGCAGCACTTGGAGCTTCTTAGGAAGAGCCAGACACGTGGCCCATGGGTGCTTACTCACCCACCAAGTTCTCCGCCTTGCATCACAAGGTGCTGGGTGCCTTGTCCAGACCCTGTAGGCAAGCTGAAGCTATAGCTGCTTTCTTGCACGTCTTCTGGCCACTTTCTGGCTTTGCGATGGTGGCTTTGGTTACCTTCTGGAGGATGTAGCAGGTCAGAGGCCTGTTCAAGTCCTGGAAACATGCTAAGATTGTTTCAGTAGCTGTTTCTAGCTACTGGCCCCAGAGTCTTGCCCGGTAGGGCGCTTATCTGTTCTGAGGGATGAAGGGGGATTAGAGCAAATTGCAAATGCAGTGGCTCAGGCCAGTGGGTGTCTTGTCTAAGTGGTACTTCTGAGAGTCCAACCTAGAAACTTAGTCATTTATTTGATGGTTGCATTTTTATGAAGGCTGAACTCCTGCAATCCAAACCGAAAAGAGTTTTGTTCCTTAACTCACATAAAGATATTTTAGAACTAGTAAAAGTGGGTTACTGAAGAAAATATGAGGGGTGCTAATACATATAATAAATCATGATATTTAAGGGAACTTTCATCATGACAATAAATACACATCTATGTTTTTTGTGCAGTGTGGGTTTAAAATTGAAATAGCAAAATTCAGCGTGATTTTCTGTTACCTGTAAGTCATTTGACATTTGTAGTTCTCACAATATGCAAGTTTGTATGCATAAGCATATATATATTTTTTCACTTTGAAAATTTTTCTAGAGGTTTACATATTAATCTGCTGAGAAAGTTCCCTTTGATATGTAATACAAAAGTTGATTCCATTGATGTGAAATAAGTAACCGAAATAATTCAATAACTACATTTAATAAGGTACTTGATTCACTTGTCTTCAAATCTAAACATGTAATTAACTAAAAATAATAAATCAATTTTAATAGAAATAACTTTGCAGTAGAAAGAATAACAATACACCTTCTCAGATTACACCATGGGAAGAAACCACATCCCTTTTAACTTTGCTAGAATAATCTATATCATCACTGTTGCCTAATTAGTCTAAGAGAAATATTTGCCCAGATGAACTATAAAGATTACCGTATTCCTTCTCAAACTGGAAATTTTATTTCAAGTAGATAATCAAGGATTTAGTCTCCTTCACTCTGAGTATTTTATGAAACCATGTTTAATATGCTTATGAAAGCATATCTCTTGTTAAATTACAAAGATGCTTCTTGCTTTATGCTTTACAAATGACAGAGAAAAAAACGTCAACTTTCTATCAGGTCAGTCAAAGGCTCTTCATATAGCTGTGCTTAGTAAGAAGACAGAAAGGCAAGTTCCTCAAGCAAAGGCAGGTTGTGGTTTCACCCGTGCAAGATACATAGGCAAATGTAAGAAGTGAGATCCTAAGGCACAGAACCCTTCACAAAAATTATTTTGGTGAGATGCTGGCTCATTATTCTTGTGTCAATTTTGCTGTCTTTCTGTGCCTACTAACTTCAAGTCCTAGAAGCATCTGCTCTTGGTATGCAAAAATTGCTTCCCAAAAGGGCACTATGTGCTACTGCAGTCTTGATTTTAAAAGAACCACTTGTATCATTTGTGAAAATATTCCAGAAATCCTGTTAAAGCAAGAACTTGGCCCCAGTGAAGTCCTGGCCTCATCTCTGTGGTCAAAGAATCTCGTGGGGGAATTTCTTACTAATAATATACACTGATTGGTGCTTCAGTCCACACGTGTGTAGGAAGAGAGAAATTTTGTTATATTTGGAAGGTAAAATCCCCACTGACGAGAAACCCTCAAAGGATATACGCAGCTGCCATTAAGTGCGTTGACAGTGCAGTGACATTTATGTGCACACATTTCCATCATGGAAAGTAAAATAAATTACATGAAGTAATTTCAATTACTCTATCAAACACATTTGCAGGATTTCTTGACATTTAAATAATTACACGTGGGCTATAGTAAAGAACATGGGTCTGAAGTGAGATTTCAGCATTAAGGGAGTAGCACAATTTTTTTCTCTGAAGAGTTTCTGTATTGAGAATGGAGATAAGTGTTTGGTCTTTGGGAATCTTGTTAGGTGCCATTACTTTTCAGCAATAGGCCAGAAATGGATTATGAGTCTTTTCATAGGACCTACCATAATTTGAGCATTAGCAGATCAAATGACAGTCACTCTGAGTGCAAGTTCTTATTACAGAATTTTTCATTTTCCATTAAAATGATTTAAGAAATAACTATGGAACTATGCATCAAGATTTTTGATTTACAGGACTGGAATTGGATAAATTTTTTTGGTGGTTGTGGTGGGATGAATCTAAGAGTCTACCTTGAGTTTGGGACCTTCTTGAATTTTTTTTTTTCCTTCTCTTTTGAATCTAAGTTGCAGCAGATGCAGAAGGTATTTTGGAGTGGGTAAAGTCAGTTGGAGAGTAGTTTGGAGAGAAATGGTAATAGTGGTGATGTAGCATCATGAGTAACTTTGACCTTTTTGAGCCTCAGCAGAGAGATGCTGTATTATTTCTCTCAACTCCAGGAGCTGAAATCAGAGTCCAACTCCAGGCCTCACACTACCACCTGCATCTGAAAGACTGCTTGGTTGATGACTTTCACTCTTTTCTCATTGATTATTTCCTCAGGATGTTCTTTTATCTAGATTTCAATTTTTATAACAGCCTCTGAAAGAGACCCCAGTAGACATTAACAGAGCTCTTAACTTCAAACAAGTGCTTTTAGAATATCAGAAAGAAAAAAATGAAGTAGTGATATTGTATAGAGGAGTAGTATTTCAATAAATAGCCTATTAGAAGAAGTAACGGTGAGCAAAATGGTTTCAAAGGCAACTTTAGAAGAAGACTTGGCTAATTTATTCATGAAAGGCTGTGTTATGGGCTTTGGATTTAAAAAAGGTCAAATTCATGATTAGTCTTCATCATGATTGCATGGACTCTTGGGTGCTATTTGATACTTTTCTTTTTTTGCTCTTTCGGGCATAGTAATAAAGAAGGTTGTTCTGTAAGTATGAAAATTTCACCAAAAGGTTTTTTAGTTTGAACGTAAAAAGTTGTGACAGCCCTTCAGTCTCAACAACCAAATTACAAACCAGTTAAACTATAAACATCATAGTTTGAAAAAAAATCCTGTCATAAAGCTGAGCACATAAAGAAATCCAAACAAAACATCAGAGTGTGAGGATCCCTTTACAGGATAAAAGAGTATTACCACTGCTGTTATCACTGGAAAAAATGTCTACTAAATAAAGGAGAGGGGAAAACCAGCTGAACTGCTAACATGTTTAATAGGCATGGATGGCCTCTTGTAATAGGTTAGAACTACAAGGGATCGCCACTGTAGAGCATGTCTCCACTCAGCACCAATTGAAAAATAACACTTTAAAAATGTATGGCAAAACCAATACAATATTGTAAAGTAATTAGCCTCCAATTAAAATAAAATTTATATTAAAAAACCAAAACAAAAAAATGTACTATAGCATATGAAAATAAGAAAAATCAGTCTAATGAAAAATATTTAAGATCTCTATACTAAAATATTACTGAGAAGTTAAATAAGACCTAAAAAAATGTAGAGATAGTCCATGTTTCTAGATTGGAAAGTAAAATCTTGCTGTCACATATCTTTACTTTCTAAATAGATACATACATTCAATGCAATCTTTATCAAAAAGTCAACAAGCTATTCTGAAGAAGTAGATGAGATGGTTCTAAATATATACAGAAATGCAAAGAAAATAGGATAGCTAAAACCACCTTGAAAAAGAACAAAAGTTGGAAAACTTTACCTGGTTTGAAAATTTATTATAAATACAGAGCAACCAAGGCAGTGGTATTGGTCTAGGCATAGACAAATAGAATAATGGAACAGAATAAAGAAATAGACCCATATATATTCTGTTTACTGGTTTCTTTCTTTCTTTCTTTTTTTTTTTTACAAAAGTGCCAAAGCTATTTAGGGGGAAAGTCTCTTCACAGACATTGCAGGAACAACTTTGTATCTTTATGGAAGAAAACGTATTTTGATTCTCATCTCATGCCATACACAAAGTTAATTCTGGATTGGTCATAGATCTAAACATAAAACCAGATTCAAAAAGTTCTAGAAAAAAAGAAATACTTTCATGACCACAGTTTAGATAGATATTTCCTGTACAGGACACAAAAATCATAAAACATAAGTTGATTATTAGACTTAGGCAAAGTTTAAAAATTCTGCCCATCAAAAGAACTCCACTAAAAATTAACACATACAATGTGAATTGAAATGATTAAGAGTATCTTACAAAGAATTTGTATACAGAATACGTAAAGAATTCCTACAAATTAACTATAAATAACCAAATAGAAATATGTGTGATAGAGCTGAATAGATACTTCACAGAAGTAGTATGTTTTAAAAGTGTTTGTCTTTAGTTAGAGGCTTCCCTGATGACTCAGCAGGTAAAGAATCTACCTACAGAGGAGACATAGGAGATGCTGGTTCTATCCCTGGGTCAGGAAAATCCCCTCAATGAAATGGCAACCCACTCCAGTATTCTTGCCTGGAAAATCCCATGGACAGAGGAACTGGCGGGTTACAGTCCAAAAGGACTCAGAGTTGGATATGACTGAATGCCAAAGCACACACGTCAGGCTATAAAAACTAAAACAAAAATGAGATACTACTAAACATGCCTTGGAATGGCTAAAACAGACTGAAAACAACAAATTTTGGTGGCAATGTGGAGTGGTAGACCCTCTCATACAATGATGATAGCAGTGTAAGTGGTAAAACTGCTTAGGAAAACTGGCAGTTTCTTAAAAAAATTAAACATACATCTCCCCTGTGACCTAGGAATAAGTAGTACTCAGAAGTATTCACCTTGACTTGTAGAAAAATGTTTATAGCAGCCATGTTTATAATAACCTTATACTAGGATCATCCCAAATGTCTAACAATATAAAAATTGATAGACAAGTTGTAGTATATCCATAGAATTGAATGTTGCTTAGTAATAAAAGGAAAAGCTATTGATACACTGAACACTGTGCATACACCTCAACATTATATTGTACAAAAGAAGCTATGTACAGAAGAGCACATGCTATAGGCTTTCATATATATGAAAACCAAACAGGTAGAAATCCTATATCAAGATGTAGGAGGAGGGAGAGAAGTGACTGGAAAGGAGTATAGGAGAACATTTGTTCTACTATATGTATTTTGAATGGTGGTTGCTTGGCTGTATTTGTCACTGCTCATCAAACTGAACATGTGGAGTTCATGCATTTTATTGACTGTTAATTACATCTCAATAAAGTGAAAACCTGCCAAGAAGAGTATCAGATTTTTGGTTTTTAAAAAAATAATCACAAGACAGTCAATTGATTTTCATCTCTGAATGATGAAAAGTTTTCCAAGAATAACATATAAAGATCACAAAACTAATCTTTTGTTTGTTGGAATAGAGTCAACCCTTAGTACAAATTCTTTTGTTCTGAAATCTCACTACCTAAGTGCAACCTTCTGTAGTTGTCTCTAATCCCCAGTGTATTATAACCTTCAGTGCAGACTCTTCGTATATCTGAATTATTAACATTTCTGCTCTCTTTTTGTAAATAAAACAAATGTTGCAGCAACTTAATGTTTTATGCATCTTAGCTTTTTGTCAGAAAGCAAGTCCTTGCAATGCAACCTGTCATGGTTTTATTATTTGGTAACCTTATTTTGCTAAATATGTGGTAATGACATGTGTGTCTTTGTGTGTTTATGTGTGTAAATATGTGTTGTGGGGCAGGAGTTAGGTTGTAGAAACTGAGAACATATTGGACTTCAGTGAGGTTGGATGAAGGATGTTTTCATCTCTGAATAAGGAAAAGACTAATGGAAGGATTTTCTCTACTTAATGGAACACGGTAAACTCTGAGTCTATAGATGTTCCATAATGGATTGATAAATAATTTTATGTACTTTTCTAACTGAGAAACAGTTTCTTACTGCAGTTTTAAAGTACTCTCAGATCTACTACTCTCAAAACATGTCATCCTTCATTTTCAACCTGTTTTAAGAGCATATAATTGTTTAAGTGCTTTGGAATAATTTTTGTTACTATCTTATAATTATGTGGAGTGCTGAAGTCAGGACTCACAGCTATGGAGGCACTTTGATAAGACTTTTTATGTAACTGTCACTCCAATTCAACCTTGAGCCTGATGAAAAAAAATATTCTCTCTTTCCTAGTTTAGCTAAAAAGCACCTAAATATATAATTTGTGGTTCTGTGCTCATTTAAATCAGATCACCTTGAAATTCAAGTTACATATAGATCTTAGCAAATGTTTTCATACAAGAACTTTAGAGAAAAAGGCATAATGAGTTCTGATGCACTGTTGGATTGAGTTCCTACAGTGACTTAGGATGTATCCATTAGGTATTGTGGAGTCATGTATATGTATATTCTGAGGGAGAATTTGTCTGGGAGAGTACTCTGCCTTGGCATCATGTTATATCAGAAAACAACAGATTTTTTTTCTCTATTACTTTTTTATTCATTACACCCAGAGTGGGTCTCTTTTCTTGTTTGAGTCCCTGATGCTCAGTGATAGATGAGTTAGGAAGGATATGAGCATAAGAAAATTCTTCCCTAATTTATCTAACCTAAAACTGAGTGGCCTTCCATATACCTGAATAGTATAAAAATGATGTGTGTGTAATATATATATTTCAATATACTTGTTGCCGCTGCTGCTGTTGCTAAGTTGCTTCAGTTGTGTCCGACTCTGTACGACCCCATAGACGGCAGCCCACCAGGTTCCCCCATCCCTGGGATTCTCCAGGCAAGAACACTGGAGTGGGTTGCCATTTCCTTCTCCAGTGCATGAAACTGAAAAGTGAAAGTGAAGTCGCTCAGTTGTGTCCGACTCTTCGCGACCCCACGGACTGCAGCCCACACGCTCCTCCGTCCACGGGATTTTCCAGGCAAGAGTACTGGAGTGGGACACATCTAATTTACATGTATGTGTATACATACAAATATGTACACATATGTATATGCAAATAGTTAATCGATCAGGTAAGAATTATCTTTCAGCCTCAGTTGGCCAGTTCGTAGAACACTTTTTGGAGAGCAAATTAGCAGGCTCAATAAAATTGGAAATGTGCATAATCTTTGACCAAGTAACTTTACCTCTAAAAATCCATCTTGTAGAGGTTTCTGTACATTCTTAAAGACATTATCAATACAAGATTTTTTTTTGACACCAGACATTTGAAAGCAACTTATATCTTCATGAATAAATTATGCCACATTCCTTTTGTCAAATATTGTGTAGTTAGAAAAATAATGGTATAGATTTCTAAGTTGGAAAGAAATATCTTCCAAACATTGATAAAAGGAAAATGTAATTCACTGAGTGCTGTGTATAGCATGATTCCATTTATGATAAAAAATACTGTGTAACTACCCTTTATGTATGCACAAAATATTCTGAAAGGAATTTTAAACTTATTTGTTGGGGAAGAGAGAAATTAGGCAAGGTATACTCAAGGAGAATAATTCTTTCTCTTCTGTATTGAATTTTAAGAATGTATATATGTATTAGTTGTTTAAACAGGAAAAAAAATGAATCACTTGCAAGGTTTCTATTAAAGAAGTAGTGATTTCCCAAAATAGAACATGGTTAACAATAATGACTATTACATGACAAAGTAGGAGATATTGATTGAAAAGATTCTTATTTAAACTTGTAAATCCAAAAGGTGTTTGAAGCCATCTTAAAGTTTCATTGAAATGCTACTTTTTGTAAATAGTTGAAAAAGTTGGTATTTGACTATTTCCTTTTCAGAGTGTGAAGTATCTATACTACTTGTATTTTATAAGTGAGTGTTTATGAAGCATTCTGTAATGGGTTCAACAATAAAACTCAAAGTTACATCCAAGAGTACATCTAGAACCTACGAGTGTGATTTTGTTTGGAAGTAATTATAGAGAATCTTTGGACATGTAACTAAAGAACCTTGGGATGAGATTATCCTGGATTGTCTACTGCTACTGCTGCTAAGTCACTTCAGTCGTGTCCGACTCTGTGAGATCCCATAGATGGCAGCCCACCAGGCTCCCCCATCCCTGGGGTTCTCCAGGCAAGAACACTGGAGTGGGTTGCCATTTCCTTCTCCAGTGCATAAAAGTGAAAGTGAAGTCGCTCAGTCGTGTCTGACTCCTAGCGACTCCATGGACTGCAGCCTACCAGGCTCCTCCGTCCATGGGATTTGCCAGGCAAGAGCACTGGAGTGGGGTGCCATTGCCTGGATTGTCTAGGTGGGCCCTAAATCCAATGACAAGTATCCTTATAGAAGTTAGGCAGAGGCAGATGTTATAGACAGAAGAGAAGACACATGGAGGAGAGGGCCATGTAAATATGGAGGCAGAGACTGGAGTGAGGTGTGCTAAGCTGTATTAGTCATGTCTGACTTTTTGTGACCCTATGAACTGTAGCCCACCAGGCCCCTCTGCCCATGGAATTTCCCAGGCAAGAATGCTGGAGTGGGTAGCTGTTTCCTTCTCCAAGGGATCTTCCTTACCCAGCGATCAAACTGAGGCCTGCTGCATTGCAGGCAGATTCTTTACCATCTGAGCCACCAGGGAAGTCCTAGAATGATGTAGCTACTAGCTATATACTGCCTGAAGAGGCCTGAAGCTGGAAGAAGCAAGGATTGATTGCCCCTAGAGCCTTCACCAGACCACATTACCTGCCTCCTGAGAAACCTGTATGCAGGACAAGAAGCAACATGTAGAACTGGACATGGAACAACTTACTGGTTCAAAATTGAGAAAGGAGTATGTCAAGGCTGTCTATTGTCACCCTGCTTATTTAACTTATATGCAGAGTACATCATACCAAATGGATGACTCACAAGTTGGAATCAAGATTGCCAGGAGAAATATCAACAATCTCAGATATGCAGATGACACCACTCTTAAGGCAAAAAGTGAAGAGGAACTAAAGAACCTCTTGATGAAGGTGAAAGAAAATTTTTAACTAGCTTAAAACTCAACATTCAAAAAATGAAGATCATGGCATCTGATCCCATCACTTTGTGGCAAATAGATGGGGAATATGTGGGAACAGTGTCAGACTTCATTTTCTTGGGCTCCAAAATCAATGCAGATGGTGACTGCAGCCATGAAATTAAAAGACGCTTGCTCTTTGGAAGAAAAGTTATGACAAACCTACAAAGTGTCTTGAAAAGCAGATATCAATTTGCCAGCAAAGGTCCATATATTTAAAGCTATGGTTTTTCCAGTAGTAATGTATGGATATGAGAGTTGGACCATAAAGAAGGCTGAGCACCAAAGAATAGATGTTTTCAAACTGTGGTGCTGGAGAAGACTCTTGAGAGTCCCTCGGACAGCAAGGAGATCAAACCAGTCAATCCCAAAGAAAATCAACCCTGAATATTTATTGCAAGGACTGATGCTGAAGCTGAAGTTCCAGTACTTTGGTCACGTGATGCAAAGAGCTTACTCACTGGAAAAGACCCTGATGCTGGAAAAGGAGGGCAAAAGGAGATGGGGCCACAGGATGAGATGGTTGGATGGCATCACTGACTCAATGCACATGAGTTTGAGCGAGCTCAGGGAGATAGTGAGGACAGGCAAACCTGGCATGCTGCAGTTCATGGGGTCACAAAGAGTTGGACACAACTTAGTGACTGAACAACAAGAGCCTTCACAGTGAATGTGGCCCTGAAGACACCTTGACTTTTGGCCTTCAAAGCTGTAAAATAATAAATTTCTGTTGTTTTAGCTAGTAATTCATTACAACAGCCACAGGACACTAATATACCATACATCTCCCAACTAACAACATGCAAGAGATGTGATGATTTTAAAACAGATTATTTCAAGTTTCCTCTTAAAAAAAAAAAAACACAAACACCAATTCATTATGATTACCAGAGAAGTGAACATTATTCCATGTGTTTCCTCAGACTACAGAATATTGGAAGATTCCTTAGGGATCTTCTGGTCCGGTGGCTATGCACAGGAGAATCCATGGCTGTCAGGAAGGAGTCATGGGTATTGGACTGGGTTAGGGCTGAAGTGTGTAGTGAGTGATAAGTGTCTAGTCTACTCAAAGGCTCTGCAAGTCAAATGATTAAACCCTGTGAAGGATGAAGAAATAGTACTGTCTGGCTCCTGTGTGCCAACTAAAAATCGGGGGGGTGGTGCATCTGCTAACAAAAGGAAGAGGAGGAAAACTGGAAGACTGTTCCTGCCACAACCTAATGAGCAACTGAGCTGAGGTGGTAATTCCCGGTTCCTCCCTCCTACTCTAGGGCCAGTCCACCTCCTGTTCTTTTTATCTCTGCAAAGCAGAGTGGAAGGGAATGAAGGCACATTGACCAGCATGCGTCAGACACCATGCTGGGTTCTTTCAGATATGTAATCTCACAACAGCCCACTGAGGCTGGTTGCCTAAGATCCCTCAACTTAGTAACCCAGGTCCCTCTGGCTGTGGTAACTCACACTGTTTCCAAGACATAACACTGCTTCCCAAAGAGGGCAGAACCAGCCATGAGACTTTGGGGAAATAGAGGTATGTTCTCTTTCCAAAGATATATCATAGTTATTTTTAATAATATTAATTTTTAATGTTTGAAATAGGAAAGTGTAATACTTTTGCTGTGATATATTTAGCATCACTATTTTTTTTTCTGTAACAGATCATGTAGGCCTTCTCTTTTTGGCTTTATAAGAATTTCCTTTCCCTTAATAAATCTGAGAGCAAACTTACTGCTTAATTTTTTCCTAGATTGTTCTCCAACTGCTGACATCATCATATTACTTTTAGAATGTGATCTGATTTTCCCCATACTTGCTAAATGAAGCAATTATCTTGTGTATATGCCGTTTTTAAACAATTGTACCTTTAACAATTGTGTCTTGTGGATTTTACAAATGCTTAAAGAGCTAAAGCTTGGCTCTCCTAGGAGACAGTATTTTGTTTTTGTTGTTGACACATGGGGAAAATATACTTTTAGGTATTCTATTTTGAGAAGGAATCTTTTGCCTGTAGTCATCCTGCAAAATGATGTAGGAATTTTCTAGTTATTGTCCTCATTTAATTAACCAATAAATATTTATTCATGGCCTATTATGTGCTCAGCATGTTACTTGTAGAGTATTTTAGATGTTTAAAAGAAATAATTATAAAATATGATTGCAGTCTTTATACATTTGCACAAGTTAGCGATGAAAATAAGGCTAACAAAGAATCAGAGATATGGATGCCTAATTGAGCATTAGGAAGTCAAAAATCAAGCTGCCCAGTATGAGCTAAAATAGGTAGAGAATATTTCATGGGGACTGTGGAATTTGAGCTAGACATTCAAAAATGAGTATGATGAATTGGTAGGAAATGAATGTGTGTGTTTTTTTTTAATTTGCTTTTGTGGGAAAAAATAGAATTAAAAAGGTAAATGTGGAGATTTATATATTTGGAACATAGTGAATGTATGGTTAATCACTAAAGTGAAATAAGGAAACTAAGAAATAAGAGGAATAAGAAATTAGGTATGGTAGCCAAATGGGAAGATAATATTAATATATGCATTAACAGCTAGACTAAGGAATCAAGATTTGAAAGCAGTAGATGATCTTATGCTGGAAAATGAAAAAAATAAAAGGAATTTATAAAGGAGATTTAGCATCAAAACATATGACAAATGGATTATAGTAGAAGCAAGGTGAATGTTATGGGCTTCCCTGGTGGCTATGACAGTAAGGAATCCGCCTGCAATGCAGGAGACCTGGGTTCAGTCCCTGTGTTGGGAAGATCCCCTGAAGGATCTTCAGTATTCCTGCCACTCCACTCCACTCCAGTATTCTTGCCTGGAGAATCCCCATGGACAGAGGAGCCTGCAGGCTACAGTCCATGGGGTTGCAAAGAGTCTGACATGACTGAGCGACAAAGCACACAAGGTCAGTGTTAGGGCTTCCCCAGCGGCTCAATGGTAAAGAATCCACTTGCAATGCAGGAGATGTGGGTGCGGTCCCTGGGTTGAGAAGGTCCCCTGGAGAAGGAAATGGCAACCCATCCCAGTATTCTTGCCTGGGAAATCCCACGGACGGAGGAGCCTGGTGGATACAGTTCATGAGGCTGCAAAGAGTTGGATACAACTAAGTGACTGAGCACCCAAGTACAGAGTCTGTGTTGGACAAGTTTAGCAGCTAAAATACTGCTGCTCTGCTAATCTGTTGGTGGAACAAGGAGGATTTGGACTAAAGTGGTGATCGTGAGATGATGGGAGAAACCACACTGTTTCAGGAAGCACTGAAGGAAGAAAAAATGGGCCTGTCTACGTGCTAGTAAAGTAATGCTCAAAATTCTCCAAGCCAGGCTTCAGCAATACGTGAACCGTGAACTCCCTGATGTTCAAGCTGGTTTTAGAAAAGGCAGAGGAACCAGAGATCAAATTGCCAACATCTGCTGGATTATAGAAAAAGCAAGAGAGTTCCAGAAAAACATCTATTTCTGCTTTATTGACTATGCCAAAGCCTTTGATTGTGTGGATCACAGTAAACTGGAAAATTCTGAAAGACATGGGAATACCAGATCACCTAACCTGCCTCTTGAGAAATCTGTATGCAGTTCAAGAAGCAACAGTTAGAACTGGACATGGAACAACAAACTGATTCCAAATAGGAAAAGGAGTACGTCAAGGCTGTATATTGTCACCCTGCTTATTTAACTTCTCTGCAGAGTACATCATGAGAAACGCTGGACTGGAAGAAACACAAGCTGGAATCAAGATTGCCAGGAGAAATATCAATAACCTCAGATATGCAGATGACACCACCCTTATGGCAGAAAGTGAAGAGGAGCTAAAAAGCCTCATGATGAAAGAGGAGAGTGAAAAAGTTGGCTTAAAGCTCAACATTCAGAAAACGAAGATCATGGCATCTGGTCCCATCACTTCATGGGAAATAGATGGGGAAACAGTGGAAACAGCATCAGACTTTGTTTTTGGGCTCCAAAATCACTGCAGATGGTGATTGCAGCCATGAAATTAAAAGACACTTACTCCTTGGAAGAAAAGTTATGACCAACCTAGATAGTATATTCAAAAGCAGAGACATTACTTTGCCAACTAAGGTCCATCTAGTCAAAGCTATGGTTTTTCCAGTGGTCATGTATGGATGTGAGAGTTGGACTGTGAAGAAGGCTGAGCCCCAAAGAATTGATGCGTTTGAACTGTGGTGTTGGAGGAGAGTCCCTTGGACTGCAAGGAGATCCAACCAGGTCCATTCTGAAGGAGATCAGCCCTGGGATTTCTTTGGAAGGAATGATGCTAAAGCTGAAACTCCAATACTTTGGCCACCTCATGCAAAGAGTTGACTCATTGGAAGGGACTCTGATGCTAGGAGGGATTGGGGGCAGGAGGAGAAGGAGACAACAGAGGATGAGATGGCTGGATGGCATCACTGACTCGATGGACATGAGTCTGAGTGAACTCTGGGAGTTGGTGATAGACAGGGAGGCCTGGCATGCTGCGATTCATGGGGTCACAAAGAGTCGGACACGACTGAGTAACTGTACCGAACTGAACAGATAGAGAATGGAGTTGCCTGGACGCAGGTGTAAAGGACCTCTGATTGACTAGGGAAGGAAATGTAGGTCTGATAATAGATGGCATAGCTAGAGTAGTAAATGGGCAATCAGCTCAGTCTTACTATAGTAAGAAAATCAGAGGGATAAACTTAATACTCTGCACTTAGGAATCTCAGAGAAAGGGAGAGAAGTGGCATCAGAGAGATGGGAGAAGCCTTTAGATAATGTACCAAAGATGCCAAAGGATGAGAGAATTTCAGGAGTGAGTGGTTTGTAACATCAAACATTACAAGATATTGAAGAATATGTCTCAGGAAAAGTCTAAGGCCATCAGTTAAGCACAAAGATACCACTGATAATCTCTAAGGAAATAGTCTCTGTGGAGTGGTGTGCACTGAAGTAGATTGTAAAGGGAGCAAGAAAGAATTAGAATCAATGAAAATGAAAGAGGAGGACTTCCCTGGCATCCAGTGGTTAAGACTGCACTTCTGCTGCAGAGGGCACTGGTTTAATCACTGATTGGGAAGTAAGATCCTGCAAGTCTCAAGGAGCAGTCAAAAAAAAATTCTTTTAATTAAAAAAGTATTAAAAATGGGAGAGGAAAGATCAAATATTTGAGTAGCCTGGAAGCAGAATCAGAGTGGGGTGTTGGTTACCAAGTAAATATATATAGGCAGAAATAACAGAAGGGTGTTATGATAGCTGGCACCAAAGGTGATACCCAGTGATCTTCATTTCCCCCTATTCGTACCCTTGTGTAGTTCCCTCTTGCATGAAATGATGCCTATTTGAAGAGCCAATAGTATATTGCAAAAATAATGACGGGTGACTTCTGAGGTTGGCTCATAAAAGATGTGGTTCTGCTATATTCTTTTATAGATTACTCATGCTGGGGGAATCCAGCAACCATGTGCTGATGATGCTGATGCAGCTTGTGGTGAGGAACCTGAGGAGGACTCCCAACAACCGGCACAAGGTAAGTGAGCTTTCTTAGAAACAGATCTTCCAGGTCCAATCAAGCCTTTAGATGTCTGCAGACATGGCAGACATCCTGACTGCAACCTCATAAGAGACCTGAAGTCAGAACCACCCAGGTAAGCCACAGCTGAGTTCTTGTCCCTTAGAAATTATGAGATGGTACATGTTTATTGTTCTAAGCCACTACATTTTGGAATGATTTGTTTTGTGGTATTAGACAATAACTATAAATTTCTTTGGATACTTTCTTTTGTGTGTTTATCTTGTTTTTTTTTTTTTGTTGTTGTTGTTGTTTTTGGTTGGTGGAGACTCGAAAATGTTTTAAGGTCCTTAGGCATATTGGAATGATTCATGATGAGAATATCAGGAAGAGAACTGCAAGGCCAAGTTCTGAGTGGCTAAAAAATTCAGGGGGACTAAAAGATGGGGAGATGATTTTCAAAAAAGCAAAAGTGGCATATTATCTGAAAGTAATGGGAAGTTTAAAATAGATGGAAATTCCATTCCATCCTGATTTGAGGACAATAGTGCCTGAAATAATTCACAGAAGATTAGTTCAATTTATTAAGCTATGTGTACATAACGCTGTGCATTTATGTTTTTACCTAAATAGGCTAGCAGATAATCTGTTTACCCTTAATAAGACATTTTCTATGATGGTGTGCTTTTAAGGTAAATGGTGAAAATGTTAATCATTCCTCATAAAGGTTAGCAATTTGATAAGTGATCTACTAAGTGCATATGTAACACTTTATAATAATCAAACAAGTAGTTTTCCTTTTGGTTATCTCCATATTTTTTCTACAGAAGTTGCTTATAGTTTTTTTAACCCGTTAACTTGGCATCAGGGAACTATGTGCTTTGGACTCTGTAGGTTCTCTGCCATCTAAAGGTCAAAAGGACTTTTGAATTTGGATCTGTGCTCTGAAAGGTTTACTTGGCTGTTAGTCTAAATAGAAGGGGTTGAAGAGCAAGTACAGATGAGATTACATACACGTGGTTTGTGAATTGATTTTGGCCCTGAACAAATTGCCAGATTCTGCTGTATGTTCTTTAATATGTATCTTTAGGATGGGAAAATTCATTTGTCAATATTTTTTAACACAATCTATTTGTAGACTGTATGAACACTTCAAAGGTGAAAAAAATCAAAACAGAATCTTTCCTCAAGTAGTTTATAGTCAAATATGGTTGCTATTGGAAGGGATGGAATGAGTGTCAGAGAAAAGATAGAGTAAGAGTGCACATGTGCCCTGAATGTCCCCTGTGATGACTACATATGTGGTCCTTAAACAGGAGTGCCCTTTAGGATGGGTGAAGAAATGTGGGAGTGTGTCATCATTCTAACGTGTGTTCATAGGCAGCACTTTATCATGTGAAATATTGTTATTGATGATCCGATGGCCTCAAAAGTCCCCTCAGCTTGATTAAACTTTAGACATACTGCTTCCTTATTACTGGTCCTAATCTACCTTTTCTTCAAGCATTTAATTTAGAAAAATTGAAATTGTGTAGTCTTTTTCTGCCTCTTTGAAATGTATATAAACCTCTTTGTAGCCTTTTGCCACATTTATAACCTAGGCAATGTCTTAAAGACCAGGGTACTGTCTCTTTGAGATATAGGCAACAAAAGATCGCCTCTGTCTCGCAGTAGGAGAGGCAGGAACTTAACTTTGATGGGCACCAATGAATAGACCCAGAGGGCCTAATCACAGCAACTGGAAATCTTGCTCCACACATTTCTTTGGTCAATTTACACCTGAATATCCTCCAGCACTTTCCCACTAGTTCACCCCATTACTTAAAAACCCTCCTGCCTTTTGTCTCAGCATAATGGAGCCTTTCTCTCCTATTGGAATAGCATAAATAGTCATTCCCTGCTTAGCTTTGGTACAGGTTTTGCTTTGGCACTGGAAATCTTCATGTCCTCTGGCCTTGCATACTAATCTTAGTAAAAATGACATTTAGAAGAAATCTCTATCAAACTTCTTTGATGTGATGAGAGACAAATAGATGCTCAATTAAGTACTGAGATGTAGATTGGTGTAAGGATTTCCAGGGAATCTGGAAATTGAATATTGGACATTATTTCACATTAATAATGTAATAATTTGGTTGCGGAAAAAAAGAAAAAGCAAACTTCATAAAAAGGTATACAGAAAAGAATGACTATGTCCCCTATGCCTCTTCTCTAGTCCACTTCTCAGGTATAGCACTTTCAACTGTTTTTAACTTTGTTATTACTGTAATGTAAATAATACATTTCTACCAATGTTCTTTCCTTTATCAACTCTTGGTATTTTATGGTATTCTATAAAATGTGAAATTAATGTATTTCAATACCTTCTTCTCCTTCACTTGTTTCACTCTTGGTTTTCTTATATGTATCTTTTTAGGGAAACCCTTGTATAGTTATTCTAGTGGTTTTTTTTCCATATAAAATAATTTTTAGACCTATTTCTTGATCTGACAAATAACAATTATTGGTTTTCAAACTTTAGCCAGCATCAAAATCACCTGGAGGCTTGCTAGAACTCAGGTTGCTGGACCCCACCCCTAGAATGTGATGAAGCAAGTGTTGTGACTTTGTTAAATTAACGTTTGTTAAGTAGAACCCAGGGCTTAAATGTTGGGCTATTGCATGGTGAGCCAAGATTCAATAAGAGACTAGAAGGGAATTGAAACGGAGAAGTTTATTACTCACAAGTCCTGAAGGAAGTACATGGGCTGCCTCACAGGACCACAAGGGGGTGGTCAAGGCAGGGTGCAGGCAGAGAGAGAGCCTGGCAGGACCTGGGAACATGCCTTCTTTAGATTTGGTGGGTGGAATGCTTGGAGATTCCTGGGCTAAGGCCAGAGTGGTCAATTCAAATCAGAAGAGCAGAAAAGCTTGAAAGGGTTCTTATGTGAGGGGTGCATAAGAGGAATACCCTGGGAGGCTGAGAAGGAAACCAATCACAAGTGCAGTGGAGGGGCCCTGTCAGTTCAAGGGTGCTTGGCCTCACAAAAGGAATGCTGAGCAGCAATACCACAGAGTAGTTCAGCTAAACCTTCAACAACAGGTGTGGGGTGAGAAGTGGTTTTCTAACACTGCTTTAGATAGTATTTATTGAGTCGCTCACTGTAGGATGAAGACATCATCCTACACTTCTCTTTACTTCTGGTTCCTTGTTGACATCAACTTCTGTCAGCTCTACCATCACTTCCACATTGTCAGTAGTGAAAGTGAAAGTTTCTCAGGAGTGTCCAGCTCTTTGTGACCCCATGGACTATACAGTCCATGGGATTCTCCAGGCCAGAATACTGGTGTGGGCAGCCTTTCCCTTCTCCAGGGGATCTTCCCAACCCAGGGATCAATTTTACATTGTCAATATGTGTGAAGTTAATTATTTCTTATTATTCTAATTTTGTGTTCTGTTTTTGATGTATAATTACTTCAAAAATTTGAGAACCAATCAACAGGATCTATAATATAGTAATAAACATAGTGATCTTTCTTCCATGAAGATGAAGATATTAATATAAGCCTATGTATACAGAACCAAATCTATGAATGTTCTGAGTCTGGATTTCACTATCGTCTTCACCTTCAAGTTTGGTCTGGCTTTGTATCTTGAGTAACTTTTCCTTCTCTACTTACTAGGCATGTTCCAGGTAGCACATCAGGTCTGGGGCCTTTGTGATGCAGACACTAAAGGAAAGGAGAAGGGTCATATGTCAAAGGGCATGTTAAGGCTAGGAAAGAGTGTTGGAGAAGTTTAAAGAGAAAGAATAGACATTCTGTGTGTGAATGGATTATCTGGAAGATTTATAGGAATTTAAAGAAGTATTATTGTCTGTATCATACTTTCACAGGGTACAAGAAATGCCCCCAAAGATTCTGACTGTGACTCTTTAATAGTTTTTTTCCCCCAAGTTCTTTATTTCTCTTTCTTTTTTTTTTTTTAATTTATTTATTTATTTTTAATTTTTACTTTACAATTCTGTATTGGTTTTGGCATAGATTGACATGAATCCACCACAGGTGTACATGCGTTCCCAAACATGAGCCCCTCTCCCACCCCCCTCCCCACAACATCTCTCTGGGTCATCCCCGCGCGTGAGCCCCAAGCGTGTCATATCCTGCATCAGACATAGACTGGCATTTCGATTCTTACATGACATTATACATGTTTCAATGCCATTCTCCCAAATCATCACACCCTCTCCCTCTCCCTCTGAGTCTAAAAGTCCGCTATACCCATCTGTGTCTTTTTTGCTGTCCTGCATACAGGGTCATCATTGCCATCTTCCTAAATTCCATATATATGTGTTAGTATACTGTATTGGTGTTTTTCTTTCTGGCTCACTTCACTCTGTATAATCGGCTCCAGTTTCATCCATCTCAGCAGAACTGATTCAAATGTATTCTTTTTAATGGCTGAGTAATACTCCATTGTGTATATGTACCACAGCTTTCTTATCCATTCATCTACTGATGGACATCTAGGTTGTTTCCATGTCCTGGCTATTATAAACAGTGCTGCGATGAACATTGGGGTACATGTGTCTCTTTCAATTCTGGTTTCCTCTGTGTGTATGCCCAACAGTGGGATTGCTGGGTCATAAGGCAGTTCTATTTGCAATTTTTTAAGGAATCTCCACACTGTTCTCCAAAGTGGCTGTACTAGTTTGCATTCCCACCAACAGTGTAGCAGGGTTCCCTTCTCTCCACATCCTCTCCAGCATTTATTGCTTGCAGATTTTTGGATCGCAGACATTCTGACTGGTGTGAAGTGGTACCTCATTGTGGTTTTGATTTGCATTTCTCTAATAATGAGTGATGTTGAGCATCTTTTCATGTGTTTGTTGGCCATCCGTATGTCTTCTTTGGAGAAATGTCTATTTAGTTCTTTGGCCCATTTTTTGATTGGGTCGTTTATTTTTCTGGAATTGAGCTGCAGGAGTTGCTTGTATATTTTTGAGATTAGTTGTTTGTCAGTTGCTTCATTTGCTATTATTTTCTCCCATTCGGAAGGCTGTCTTTTCACTTTGCTTATGTTTTCCTTTGTTGTGCAGAAGCTTTTAATTTTAATTAGGTCCCATTTGTTTATTTTTGCTTTTATTTCCAGAATTCTGGGAGGTGGATCATAGAGGATCCTGCTGTGGTTTATGTCGGAGAGTGTTTTGCCTATGTTCTCCTCTAGGAGTTTTATAGTTTCTGGTCTTACATTTAGATCTTTAATCCATTTTGAGTTTATCTTTGTGTGCGGTGTTAGAAAGTGATCTAGTTTCATTCTTTTACAAGTGGTTGACCAGTTTTCCCAGCACCACTTGTTAAAGAGATTGTCTTTACTCCATTGTATATTCTTGCCTCCTTTGTCAAAGATAAGGTGTCCATATGTATGTGGATTTATCTCTGGGCATTCTATTTTGTTCCATTGATCTATATGTCTGTCTTTGTGCCAATACC
Organism: Oryx dammah; assembly: GCF_014754425.2. Classification (NCBI taxonomy): domain Eukaryota; kingdom Metazoa; phylum Chordata; class Mammalia; order Artiodactyla; family Bovidae; genus Oryx; species Oryx dammah. The sequence continues at coordinate 74,293,398 of NW_024070202.1, read as the reverse complement.
ATACTGTCTTGATGACTGTGGCTTTGTAGTAGAGTCTGAAGTCAGGCAAATTGATTCCTCCAATTCCATTCTTCTTTCTCAAGATTGCTTTGGCTATTCGTGGTTTTTTGTATTTCCATACAAATCTTGAAATTATTTGTTCTAGTTCTGTGAAAAATATCGCTGGTATCTTGATAGGGATTGCATTGAATTTGTAAATTGCTTTGGGTAATATACTCATTTTCACTATATTGATTCTTCCAATCCATGAGCATGGTATATTTCTCCATCTATTAGTGTCCTCTTTAATTTCTTTCATCAGTGTTTTATAGTTTTCTGTATATAGGTCTTTAGTTTCTTTAGGTAGATATATTCCTAAGTATTTTATTCTTTTTGTTGCAATGGTGAATGGAATTTTTTCCTTAATTTCTTCTTCTACTTTCTCATTATTAGTGTATAGGAATGCAAGGGATTTTTGTGTGTTGATTTTATATCCTGTAACTTTACTATATTCATTAATTAGCTCTAGTAATTTTCTGGTAGAGTCTTTAGTGTTTTCTATGTAGAGGATCATGTCATCTGCAAACAGTGAGAGTTTTACTTCTTCTTTTCCAATTTGAATTCCTTTTATTTCTTTTTCTGCTCTGATTGCTGTGGCTAAAACTTCCCAGAACTATGTTGAATAGTAGTGGTGAAAGTGGGCACCCTTGTCTTGTTCCTGACTTAAGGGGAAATGCTTTCAATTTTTCACCATTGAGGATAATGTTTGCTGTGGGTTTGTCATATATAGCTTTTATTATATTGAGGTATGTTTCTTCTATTCCTGCTTTCTGGAGAGTTTTTATCATAAATGGATGTTGAATTTTGTCAAAGGCCTTCTCTGCATCTATTGAGATAATCATATGGTTTTTATTTTTCAATTTGTTAATGTGGTGAATTACATTGATTGATTTGCGGATGTTGAAGAATCCTTGCATCCCTGGGATAAAGCCCACTTGGTCATGGTGTACGATCTTTTTAATGTGTTGTTGGATTCTGATTGCTAGAATTTTGTTGAGGATTTTTGCATCCATGTTCATCAGTGATATTGGCCTGTAGCTTTCCTTTTTTGTAGTATCTTTGTCAGGTTTTGGTATTAGGGTGATGGTGGCCTCATAGAATGAGTTTGGAAGTTTCCCTTCCTCTGCAATTTTCTGGAAGAGTTTGAGTAGGATAGGTGTTAACTCTTCTCGAAATTTTTGGTAGAATTCAGCTGTGAAGCCGTCTGGACCTGGGCTTTTGTTTGCTGGAAGATTTCTGATTACAGTTTCAATTTCCGTGCTTGTGATGGGTCTGTTAAGACTGTCTATTTCTTCCTGGTTTAGTTTTGGAAAATTGTATTTTTCTAAGAATTTGTCCATTTCTTCCAGGTTGTCCATTTTATTGGCATATAATTGCTGATAGTAGTCTCTTATGATCCTTTGTATTTCTGTGTTGTCTGTTGTGATCTCTCCATTTTCATTTCTAATTTTATTGATTTGATTTTTCTCTCTTTGCTTCTTGATGAGTCTGGCTAATGGTCTGTCAATTTTATTTATGCTTTCAAAGAACCAGCTTTTGGCTTTGTTGATTTTTGCTATGGTCTCTTTTGTTTCTTTTGCATTTATTTCTGCCCTAATTTTTAAGATTTCTTTCCTTCTGCTAACTCTGGGGTTCTCTAATTCTTCCTTTTCTAGTTGCTTTAGGTGTAGAGTTAGGTTATTTATTTGACTTTTTTCTTGCTTCTTGAGGTATGCCTGTATTGCTATGAACTTTCCTCTTAGCACTGCTTTTATAGTATCCCACAGGTTTTGGGTTGTTGTGTTTTCATTTTCATTAGTTTCTATGCATATTTTGATTTCTTTTTTGATTTCTTCTGTGATTTGTTGGTTATTCAGAAGCGTGTTGTTCAGCCTCCATATGTTGGCATTTTTAATAGGTTTCCTCCTGTAATTGAGATCTAATCTTAGTGCATTATGGTCAGAAAAGATGCTTGGAATGATTTCGATTTTTTTGAATTTATCAAGGTTATATTTATGGCCCAGGATGTGATCTATCCTGGAGAAGGTTCCATGAGCACTTGAGAAAAAGGTGAAATTCATTGTTTTGGGGTGAAATGTCCTATAGATATCAATTAGGTCTAACTGGTCTAATGTATCATTTAAAGTTTGCGTTTCTTTGTTAATTTTCTGTTTGGTTGATCTGTCCATATGTGTGAGTGGGGTATTAAAGTCTCCCACTATTATTGTGTTGTTGTTAATTTCCTCTTTCATACTTGTTAGCATTTGTCCTACATATTGCGGTGCTCCTATATTGGGTGCATATATATTTATAATTGTTATATCTTCTTGGATTGATCCTTTGATCATTATGTAGTGGCCTTCTTTGTCTCTTTTCACAGCCTTTGTTTTAAAGTCTATTTTATCGGATATGAGTATTGCCACTCCTGCTTTCTTTTGGTCTCTATTTGCATGGAATATCTTTTTCCAACCCTTCACTTTCAGTCTGTATGTGTCCCTTGTTTTGAGGTGGGTCTCTTGTAAGCAGCATATAGAGGGTTCTTGTTTTTGTATCCAATCGGCCAGTCTTTGCCTTTTGGTTGGGGCATTCAATCCATTTACGTTTAAGGTAATTATTGATAAGTATGATCCCGTTGCCATTTATTATTTTGGGTTCGGGTTTATACTCCCTTTTTGTGTTTCCTGTCTAGAGAATATCCTTTAGAATTTGTTGGAGAGCTGGTTTGATGGTGCTGAATTCTCTCAGCTTTTGCTTGTCTGTAAAGCTTTTGATTTCTCCTTCGTATTTGAATGAGATCCTTGCTGGGTATAGTAATCTGGGCTGTAGGTTATTTTTTTTCATCACTTTAAGTATGTCTTGCCATTCCCTCCTGGCCTGAAGAGTTTCTATTGAGAGATCAGCTGTTATCCTTATGGGAATCCCCTTGTGTGTTATTTGTTGTTTTTCCCTTGCTGCTTTTAATAATTGTTCTTTGTGTTTGATCTTTGTTAATTTGATTAATATGTGTCTTGGGGTGTTTCGCCTTGGGTTTATCCTATTTGGGACTCTCTGGGTTTCTTGGGCTTGGGTGATTATTTCCTTCCCCATTTTAGGGAAGTTTTCAACTATTATCTCCTCAAGGATTTTCTCATGGTCCTTCTTTTTGTCTTCTTCTTCTGGGACTCCTATAATTCGAATGTTGGAGCGTTTCATATTGTCCTGGAGGTCTCTGAGATTGTCCTCATTTCTTTTAATTCGTTTTTCTTTTTTCCTCTCTGATTCATTTATTTCTACCATTCTGTCTTCTATTTCACTAATCCTATCTTCTGCCTCCGTTATTCTATTATTTGTTGCCTCCAGAGTGTTTCTGATCTCATTTATTGCATTATTCATTGTATATTGACTCTTTTTTATTTCTTCTAGGTCCTTGTTGAACCTTTCTTGCATCTTCTCAATCCTTGTCTCTAGGGTATTTATCTGTGATTCCATTTTGACTTCAAGGTTTTGGATCATTTTCACTATCAATATTCGGAATTCTTTCTCAGGTAGATTCCCTATCTCTTCCTCTTTTGTCTGGTTTGGTGGGCATTTCTCCTGCTCCTTTACCTGTTGGGTATTCCTCTGTCTCTTCATCTTGGTTATATTGCTGCGTTTGGAATGGCCTTTTTATATTCTGGTAATTTGTGGAGTTCTCTTTATTGTGGAGCTTCCTCACTGTGGGTGGGGTTGTATCAGTGGCTTGTCCAGGTTTCCTGGTTAGGGAAGCTTGTGTTGGAGGTCTGGTGGGTGGAGCTGGGTTTCTTCTCTCTGGAGTGCAGTGGAGTGACCAGTAATGGGTTATGAGACGTCTAAAGTTTTGGAGTAACTTTGAACTGCCTGTATATTGAAGCTCAGGGGTGTGTTCCTGTGTTGCTGGAGAATTTGTATGATATGTCTTGCTCTGGAACTTGTTGGCCCTTGGGTGGAGCTTTGTTTCAGTGTAGGTTTGGAGGCATTTGATGAGCTCCTATTGCTTAATGTTCCCTGAATTCAGGAGTTCTCTGATGTTCTCAAGCTTTGGACTTAAGCCTCCTGCTTCTGGTTTTTGGTTTTATTTTTACGGTGGTCTCTAGACTTCTCCATCTATACAGCACCAATGATATAGCATCTAGGCTAAAGATGAAAGGTTTCTCCACATTGAGGGGCACCCAGAGAGGTTCACTGGGTTACACGGAGAAGAGAAGAGGGAGGGGGTAGTTAGAGGTGACTGGGATGAGATGCGGTGAGATCAAAAGAGGAGAGAGCAAGCTAGTCAATAGTCACTTCCTTATGTGCGCTCCATAGTCTGGACCTCTCAGAGGTATTCACGGAGTAATACAGGGAAGAGGAGAGAGAGGAAGTAGACAGAGGTGGCCAGGAGGGTAAGAGAGAGGAATGAAAAGGAGAGAGACAGGTCCAGCCAGTAATCAGTTCCTTAGGTGCTCTCCACCATCTAGAACACACAGAGAATCACTGAGTTGGATATAGGAGAGATGGGGGGAGGGGGGGGAGAGACAGAGGCCACCTGGTGGAGAAAAAGGAGAGTCCAAAAGGAGGAGAGAGTGGTCACGCCAGTAATCTCGCTGTCAGGTAAGATTGGGTTATGAAATGTACAAGATTGACAACAAAAACCGAAAAGCAAAGATTAAAAACCTAGAGTAGAGGTTAGATTTTCAAAAATACAATGTTAAAGAGACGAAGCAGAAGGAAGAAAGAAAAAAAGAGAAAAGATAAAAATAAAATAAAATAATAATAATAATATTAAGAAAAAGAAATAAGGAAAAAAAATAAGGAAAAAAATATATATATAAGAAAAAAAAAAAAAAACCCAAGATTTAAAGAAGAAATACCAACAACAACCACGCGAAGACTATATATGGTGTTTGCTTTAAAAAAGTAGAGTCTTTTTTTTTTTTGAAAAGTAATAGTTATAGAAATATAAAGTAGAGAAATAGAAGACTTAACAGTTAAAAAAAAGTTTGAGAAAAAAAAGAAAAAAAAAAGAAAGCAAAAAAAAAAAAAGGCAAAAAAAAAAAAAGAAATGATTGTAAAAATTGTGATGATATATCTGGCCCTTCTCTGATGTTGTGGGCCGTGTTGGTCACTTCCAAGGCATTTCCCTCTGTTTAACTTCTGTTTGCTGGTCTCTTCAGGGTCTGAATTCCGTCCTGACACAGGGGGGCGGTGGTGGACACTTTTTTTTTTTTTTTTTTTTAGGCTCACTAGTTCAGTCGCGCTGTAGGGAGGGGGGGATGCTGCAAACAAATAGCACTGTCGTGGGCACACAGCGTCTCAACCCCGCTGGACCTGTCTCCCCCCACGGTGCACAAACCGCTTCGGCTCCACAGAGCTCAGCCAGGAACCATCCGAGGCCGGCCCCAGGCTTCGCGCATCTCCCCGGTCCAAGCCGCTCGGTTTTGGCGCCCAGGTAACCCTCAGAGGCACAAACTTGTTTGGGACTGCGCTCTGCGCCCCTCCCGGGTCCGAGCAGCTCGGGAGCTTGGCGAGCGCAGTTGCCGGGACTTGTCCCCTTCTCTGTTTCTACTGCTCAGTTTTCTGGGTGTACTGCTGGCGCTCCTTGTGAGGCGGATGGTGACTGTCCTGCATCCCCTGAAGTCTCAGCTAAGAAGCCTGCCTGCCACTTTTTAGGTGGTCTCTCCGGGGCTGCGATTGCCCCTTTCCAGCCCTTACAGCTCTGGCTGCCTGTCCCCGGCGGGGGATGGTCTGCAGCTGGCTATTTTCGTTCAGTCCTTTGTTCTGTGTGCGGTCCTGGCGGGGTCTTATGTTCGCGCTTTTCGCGTGGTAGCTATCCCCCAGCCTGGTTTGCTCGCCCAAGTTCGTTCGCTCTGGTTACGTGTGGGGCGTTTCTGCCCGCTTCTTACCGAGCGCGGCAGCCCGCGCCTCCCGCGCTTCCCTGCCCTGCCCCCACTTGGTAGCGGCGGCTGCAGGCGTCTGCGCGGCTTTTCCGCTGGGGGAGTTACTGTTGGGCTTGTAATCTGTTGGTTTTAATTATTTATTCATTTTTCCTTCCTGTTATGTTGCCCTCTGTGTTTCCAAGGCTCGCCTTAGATTCGGCAGGTAGAGTGTTTCCTTGTGTTTGGAAACCTCTCTTCTTAGAATTCCCTTCCCGGGACTGGCTTCCCTTCCCGGGATGGAGCTCCCTCCCCACCTCCTTTGTCTCTTTTCTCGTCTTTTATATTTTTTCCTACCTGTTTTTGAAGACAATGATCTGCTTTTCTGGTTGCCTGATGTCCTCTGCCTGCATTCAGAGGTTGTTTTGTGGAGTTTGCTCCACGTTGAAATGATCTTTTGAGGAATTTGTGAGGGAGAAAGTGGTCTTCCTATTCCTCCGCCATCTTAGGACCGCCCCTCCTATTTCTCTTTCTGTCTGTATCTTTTGTGAATTGAAAGGTCAAAGGATTTTTAGTACTTGGAATTTTTAGAAACACATTGTATACGAAATTTAGCTTCTTCCTAAAGATGCTTGACCTCTCAATTCCTTTTCGCATATTTTATTCAAGAATAAGGAAATCTTTTGAATTCATAGAGATGTAGGTTTCTTCCTCAGGTGTTGTTCTTATGAATGAATAAAGCAGGAAATTATAAGTGTAGTAAATGGATTAATAAATTTAATATAATCCTTCTTGGTTTGAGGGCCATGGCATATTCCTAAAAATTATTGAGGAACCCTCAGAACTTTTGTTTATATGAGCTATATCTATTAGTACTTATTGTATTAAAATCTCGAGAAAATTTAAAAATGTTTCCATGCTAATTCATTTAGAAATAATACGATTATTTATTAACATAATCACTGTTATGAAAATTAACTACACTTTTCCAAAGTAGAAAATAGTTATTGGACTAGCATTGTTTTACGTTTGTGTAAACTGCTTTGATACCTGGCTTCATAGAAGACAGCTGATATCTGACAGCAGACATATCTGATTCTATATCATTCTGTGGCCATGTATTATTTTGATAAAAATACACAGAGAAAATCTATTTTCACACTTATATAGTTGGGAAAGGGAGGAGTATCTTAATAGATTTTTCAGATAATTGTGAATATTTTTCAATACTATGCTGAAGTTTAATAAGTGGTAGTTTCTTAAAGTTTAGTTGAAGTGTGGAAACTGAAACTATACTGTATTCGTTTTGTATTGCTCCCTCTACAAATTGCCACAAACTAAGTAGTTGGCAACAGAATTTACTCTCTCACAGTTGCAGAGGCCCAAGTCTGGAATCAAGGTGCCTGTCGGGTGGCCCTCTCTCTAAGGCTCTTGGAGAGATTCTGTTCTTGCCTCTTTGATCCCCTGATGCCTGTTGGTGTTCCCTGATTTGTGATCTCATCACTGCAATCTCTACCTCTAGTCACATTGCTCTATCCTCGTTGTTGTTGTTCAGTCACTAAGTCATGCCTGACTCCTTGTGACCCCATGGACTGCAGCATACCAGGATTCCCTATCTTTTATTATCTCCTGGAGTTTGCACAGTCCATTGAGTCACTGATACTACCTAACCACCCCATCCTCTGCCACCCCTTTCTTCTCTTGCCTTCTGTCTTTCCCAGCATCAGAATCTTTCCCAGTGAATAGGCTCTTGGCATCAGGTGGCCAAAGTGTTGGAGTTTCAGCTTCAGCCTCAGTCCTTCCAATGAATATTCAGGGTTGATTTCCTTTAGGATTGACTGGTTTGATCTCCCTGCAATCCAAGGGATTCTCAAGAGTCTTTTTCAGCACCACACTTGAAAGCATCAATTCTTCAGTGTTCAGTCTTCCTTATGGTCCAATTTTCATATCTGTAGCTACTGCCTATAAAATCTTCTCTATTTTCTTATTAAGATAGTTTCACTGGATGTGGGGCTACCCAGATAATCCAGAGTAAGCTTCTTGTCTAAAATCATAATGTAATTGTATCTTTTGACAAGTAATTCATTCTTTTATCATTAAGTCCATGTTCTTGGGATTAAGACATGGACATATTTTTTGGGGAACCACTGTTGAAACTGCTACATATATCAGTGACCTTGTCCTACTCTATTGCATTAAAATTCATTGGTTTATCTTTCAATCTGAATTGTCTTTTATCATACATATTACTTTAACATCCAGCATTAGTCATTTGAAAAATACTCATGAGTTGTGAGGATCTTCCAAATATTGGCACATTTTATTATGTAGTATCCAAAGCTTCTGCTTATTAATATCAACATGGAACTTATCAGAAAAGTCTTTGAAGACTGGGAACATGCGTAGAGGCAGATACAAGTTTTTCAATTCTAATTTTCTCTTGGAAGTGCCAATTTTATTATTGGCAACAAATCTAGTCAGTTCTTTTTCTTGAGGTGACAGGCTTACTTTGCTCATTAAAAATTTTTTTTCTATCTAATATCCCCAATCTGAATAGCTATCATTTATTTGTCTGTCATTCTTTCAAGCAAAAATAGTACTTCATGAAAAACTACCTAGTTCAGCCCACAACTCACAATTGCATGGGTGCTTTTCCCAAAAACATCTTACTTGGATCCAGCAAAGTATCACTGGTTTATGTATATTTCCCCCTGTCAAACAGAATATTTAAAAGATGCATACCAAAGACTTGAGATTTAATACTAGTGATAATTTCTATCGCTTCTTCAAGGTTATTTTAACTGAAATTGCCTTTTCTCTCTGATTATTATCAAATATTTTTGTTACTCTGAGTGTATGGGGGTGAAAAATATCACTACAGGTACAGCTTGATACCGGTCTTCTCTCATAGATCAGTTGATAAAGAATCAGCCTGCAATGCAGGAGACCCGGGTTCAGTCCCTAGTTCAGGAAGATCCCCTGCAGAAGGAAATGGCAACCCACTCCAGTATTCTTGCCTGGAAAATCCCATGGACAGAGGAGCCTAGTGGGCTACAGTCTATGGGGTGTCAAGAGTCTGACACAACTTAGCTACTTAGACTAGACTAGACAGCTTGATACCACTTGATTCATGTGATGGTGCCAGCAGTTTTACTGATGATTGCTTGGTGCATGTCAACATAGTGACATAAGGCATATAGTACATTGAAATGTTGTTTTAACTTTGCAGAACCCTGAAGGTCTCAGGGCCCCCCTGAGGATTCCTAATTGAGGTGTTCTCGAATTTCTTTGCATTTAGAATCTAGCTTTTTTATTTTTATTTATTTTAAAATTTTTATTTTTACTTTATTTTACTTTACAATACTGTATTGGTTTTGCCATACATTGACATGAATCCACCACGGGTGTACATGCGTTCCCAAACATGAACCCCCCTCCCACCTCCTTCCCCATAACATCTTTCTGGGTCATCCCCGTGCACCAGCCCCAAGCATCCTGTATCCTGCATAGGACATAGGCTGGTGATTCGTTTCTTACATGATAGTATACATGTTTCCATGCCATTTAGATTTAAGATTTCTGATGCTCTTTTCCGTGTAGAATTGTACTCCGTATCGTCAGTAGCACTAACCGTATAGCATTTCTTGACAGGATGCTCTATTGTGTTTGCTGTTGTTGTTCAGTTGCAAGGTGGTGTCTGACCCTTTGTGACTCCATCAACTGTAGTCTGCCAGGCTCCTCTGCCCATGGGGTTTTACTGGCAAAAATACTGGAGTGGGTTGCCATATTCTCCAGGGAATCTTCCTGGACCAGGGACCGAACTCATGTCTCCTGAATTGGCAGGTGTGTTCTTTACCACTGAGCTGTCAGGGAAGCCCCTTCTACCATATATCTTGTAATTCTTTTCCAAACTAATGCTATTCATCCAGTATATTTTGATACTGAACTCCTTCTGTTGATACTTTCTATAAATAACATGAAAAGTTCAGACAATAAGCAGGATGTATATTTCCATCCTCAAATAGTTCCAAGATTGTTTAAGAATGGATAGTTAGGGGTTGCAGTTGTCTAGTTTTGCCACTGGGGGAAAATGAAGTCATAGTTATGAAGGCAGTGATTAACACTCATGTGATATTGAATTGTGTTTGCAGAAATACAGTATGTTGTCCCTTTGTTCTAGCTGCTCCTGTGCCTTTCAGGAGAATTTTACTGGCTTTCCTTAATGTAGGTTTGAAACATTATTAAGCTTGAAAGTGAATATAATCCTGTTGGGGTCCTCTCTTTCATTATATCCTCTAATTGGTTTTGGGTTGGGTTTATATACTATATTGCTTCATAGATTTAACATCATATAAAGACTAATATTTTATAAATTAATGCATTAATGCAGTCTCAGTAGAATTATCATTTACTGTTTTTCTCTCTGGGGATAAATATGTTCATTAGCCATTTCATTTGGGAAAACAAATAAGCAAGTACAGCCATGAATGTCCTGATTCAGAATCATGATATGTGGAGTGAAATGTCTCTATCTGATATTAAAACACATAAAGATCAAAATAGTGTATTATGACTTTTAGACAAAGAGAAGGAAATAAGAAAATCTACAAATCCTAATCCTTATGAAAATTTATTATAAAGTCAGCATATCAATCATTGGTGAAAAGATATTTTTGGATAAGTGATGAGATAACTGACTAGACTTATAAAAAGTAAATATTCCATTCATTCTTACACCATACTTAAAGGAAAATTTCAAATGGATGAGAAATGCAAATTTAAAAACCAAATTATACAAGTGCTAGAAGGAAACCTGAGTATGTTCCTCTATAGCCTAAGACTAGAGACATTTCTTAACTTGATTAAAAGAAAGAACAACCAAAGACTGGTATATTTGACCACTTAAAAAAATTGAGTGACTTGAATACTTTAATAAAGAACTGCAAACAAAACAAAGAGAAATGAGAAATGAGAGAAGTACTTACAGTTTATTTTAAAAATACTATAGTTATGATGCAGAGGTTTTACAAATAGAGAAATTACTTACAACTATAGAGAAAAGATAGCAGTTCATAAAGAAGAGAGGTGAAATGATCCTTAAATGTAGGAAAAGTTTCTCAACTTTGTTCCCAACAAGTAAAAGGCAAATTGAAACTAGGAGATTCCATTTTATTAGACTGACAAAAGTTCCAATTTGACAGCATGTTCTTTGATCAAAAGCTTGTGGGGAAATAGGTGTTCTCACATGCTGTTAGTGGGAACACAAAATGATGCAGCTATTAAGAAGAAAATCTTTGCAAGATTGACTCAGAAATTCCTCTGATTGAAATCTATTGCAAAGATGCTCAAGTAAAAATGCAAAAAGATAACTTGTTAAAACCCTTCACTGAAGGAGTCTTAATATTTCCAGTCGCCTTTGAAATATATCTGGATTTGATACTATGTGAAAAAGCCACACAATGAAGTTTTATTCAGTTGAAAAGAATGAAAAATATCTCTGTATACTGCTATGGAATAAAATAATGTAGAAAAATATGTTATACACATTACTGTTTATATATTTAGATATATAAATATGCATACATATATTGACATGCACATGTATATTTATACACATATGCAATGTATCTATAAATATATAATTTTTATATATTGTATAAAGTTGTATATTATATACAATAGGTACATATATATGTATATATAAATTTGGCTATAAAGAATCTGCCTGCAATGCAGGAGACCTGGGTTTGATCCCTGGGTCAGGAAGAACACCTGGAGAAGAGAATGGCAACCCACTCCAGTATTCTTGCCTGGAGAATTCCATGGATAGAGGAGCCTGGCAGGCTACACTCCATGGGGTCACAAAGAGTTGGACATGAGTGACTAATATACACATTAAAACAGTTGTTGAATAAATAAGAATACTTTTTAAAAGGTGAACAATATATGAAGGGCACATAAATCAAAGTTAAACTAAATATACCATATTATATGGATTTGACTTTGAAACCAGGTAAATGGGTTTATTCTTATGTAAGTTAGAAAATTTATACAAAGAATTATGTGAAAATATCTCCTGCTATAACAGAAATGTCACAGCCGTCAATGATTTCTGGCCTCCAAATGTGAATAAGTTCCCCCAAAACTGTGATCCAGCAGATGCCAGCACCCTCATGGTGATTGCTGAAGAGATGGGGGAATGTAAGAAGCAGCTGTCTGCCACTACTTAAGGTGAACAAGCAAACAGGACTGGCCCCAGATAGTTGAGGTTCACATGAAGGAATGAATTCGATAAGCCCAGAGGCTTGCATCTTCCCATCCAGAGAATGCTAAATTCGTTAACTTGATACCTGATCTTTGATGTTCAAACTGCCTGCTCCCTTTGTTGCAAACTTGTTTGTATCTTGACTTCCCCTCCTGCCTCCTTGGAGCAGTTTTCTCAGAGCTACTGAGATGCTGTCTCCCAGGCTCAGAGTTCTAACCATTCCCACCACATAAAATAACTTCCTACTTTCAGGCTGTGACTATATTTTTTAGCTGACGTGTAATAGCTCAGTTGGTAAAGAATCCACCTACAGTGCAGGAGACCCCTGTTTGATTCCTGGGTTGGGAAGATCCGCTGGAGAAGGGTTAGGCTACCCACGCCAGTATTCTTGGGCTTCCCTTGTGGCTCAGCTGGTAAAGAATCTGCCTGCAATGCGGGAGACCTGGGTTTGATCCCTGGGTTGGGAAGATCCTCTGGAGAAGGGAAAGGCTACCCACTCCAGTATTCTGCCCTGGAGAATTCTAGGGACTATTCAGTCCATGGGGTCGCAAAGAGTCAGACACGACTGAGCGACTTTCACTTTCAAAGTCAAAAAAGAACGGATGAACCTGTTGTATTATGATTATATGTCATATAGGAAGGAATTATTATCAGTGGTTTTAAATTCTGGCAAATTTACTGTGAATCTGTAGTGAATTATATTCTAAGCCTTTAAACATGTGGGGTTGGGGCACCATCACTTAGGCGGTGGAAATTTCAGTTTAACTTCAGTTGGTTCTCCGTTTCCACAGTTCTGTATCCTCAGATTCAACCAACTTGGGATCCTGTAGTATGTATTTACTATTAAAAAAAATTCTGCATGTAGGTGGACCCCAGTACAGTTCAAACTCATGTTGCTCAAAGGTCAATTGTACTTAAAAACTGCATTTTTTAAAGTAGTTGTGCTATTTGTTATAGTCCTCAGATTGTTATTCTCTTACTGGTAGACTAAAAGAACTAAGGAATATGTTAATACTACCAAGAACCAAAATTTTTCTGAATGAGGGAAAGGAGATAAAGATAATCTAAATTCAAAAAGAAACAACATGAACTTGCTCTTCATGCTGCATTTTCTCCTTTAAGAAATGCTCATTTCCTTGTTTTTTTCCTACTGAAAGGCCTAGATGTAATGAGCTCTGTAGCAATAAACACCCATAGTACTCAGATTACTCCTTCTAAATACCATTCTCTATCTTTTTAGAAACTTAGACATTTGGGAAAGATGAGAAACTTGAGTACAGAGCAAAAAAAGCTATCAAAGACTTCTGTTTCAGTTTTCTGCTTAGGATACTCTGTGCTTCTCTGTCTTGATTTATATTTTTCTTCCATTCTAGAATAGACTCAGGCTTTATTTAACTCTTAAATACCATCTCTTCTCCATTTACATTTTGTGATTCCAGCATTCTGGAACATTTGATTCCTCATTCTGTCCTCCATCTTTTTCACATTTTTCATCTCTTTCTCTTGTTTCATTCTGAATAAGTTATTTGTGTATGTCTTTTACTTCACAAATTCTGTTTTGTTCTATATCTTTCCTGCAGTTTTAAACATTTATGCCATTATTTATTTCAAATTCACTTCTTCAAATTATATTTTTTAAATTTTATGTATTTATCTCTGAGAATTTCTTAATTCATGCTTATCTTTGCCATTGCCCAGAGGTTCATTTAAACATTTCATGCATGGTTTTTTTGAATGCTGGGAATGACAATTTCAAAATCTTCACGGATTACAAGTATGAAATCTTTATTAATCTGTGGCTTCTTGTTTTTGCTGGATTTGACTTTTAGTGGCTTACTTTCCTACATGTGTGCAATCATTGTATAGTTAGGAATGTTTTATCGCTGGAAACTTTGCAAGCCTACTCAATAGGATTTTTGTGCTTAAGAGTTTTGGATTCAGAGGAGATGAGCGCAGACTCAGCTTCTCTTCCAACATCCCCAAAACTGTTGCTGGAAGGCTTGTCCTCAGGACATCTAGGCCAGCTCACTCTTGCTCTCTGGCTCTGAAGTACTGACTCCGCTTCTCCCACATGATCCTCTGGGGGCATAACTGCTCTAGTTCCCAGCTCTCTAAAGCCTTTGCTTTAGCGTTTTAGGACATTAGAGCACTTTCATCTTTGTCTCATTATTTACATACTGGTTTTAGCCAGTACTCACAATTTTCTTTTTAACTTCATAAATGAGACAGTATAATCATTATTATCTTATCTAGACTCTTTAACACTTTTTACACTCAGTATTTCTTCTTGTGTTGGTCCTGATAGGAAGACTGGCTAATTTGGGATGTGTTACAACATCTGAAAGATTTTAAGACTTTGAGTCCTCATGGAAATCATTGCTGCCTTAAATATTAACAGGCATTTTCCCAGTGTATTTCAATAAGTAAACACAGTAAAATCTTCTTGTGGTGGGTCTGCAGGGGATAGAAAAATTGTACACTAGATAGAGGATTTTGCTTCATGCCAGGGGCCTCTTCCATAGACTATATTTTAATGAGAAAATCTTGGCCTGTAGCTTGAGCCAGCAATTTACAGATTAGTAGACAAGATTTATTGAACTAAACAATAAAAAGGAAAAGCCGTTTTATATTTGTGATATAGAACAGTCTAATCAAAAAAAATTGTTTTCTCCCCTAGTCTACACATAAATCAGTGCCTTTTCATATCTGTGCAGTCATGCTTAACATTTTCTACTCTGGAATTATGAGCAAAATCTTTGTAATACAGACTCTAGAATACATTTTTAAACTATCATACCTAATAAGCCTTTTAAAAATCCCATTCTCCAATTTTTTTTCTCATTTTCATTTTGACTCTTGTAAGGCGGGTGCAGAGAAAAAGACAGCAAGTCAGGCCAAAGGGAAACTTACTAGAGGGAACAAGACAGTGACTGGCCCTTAAGGAGAACTGGTGTCCTCCCTTTCTGACAGGGTCTGTCTTATACCCCACCAATGAAAAATTCTCTGAAGGGATGGTTAATTTTTAGCCTGCAGTTGAGTCCTGTGGTCATGTAGCCAAAGGTCTGGAATCGGGTGGTCTCGTAGCTTTGAGAAGGTAGGTGCCAGTGAGAAAACAGAATGTCATTTGAGCAGTTTGGTCAGTCTCAAGGATCGCTGTGATTTTATTCTTTGTGAGGTCAACATAATGAGCCTTCTTAACAATGAGCCCTCATGTAGACCCTATCAGCTCTCTCTGTCAGATACTCTCAACTCAGGAACTTACTCTGTGTATCATGAACAGAAGCTAAGCAGCCTTGTGTGGGTGGCTTATCCTCAAATGTGACACATGACTCTACATGGGCAAAATAGTAAATTCAGGACCAGTAGTCCAGCCTGAATGCTGCCAGAGCCTTGTTTTCGGTTGCAAGAAGTACAGTTTTAGTGATGGTTCTTATTAAGGATGCGTAAGATCTCTTTGAGGCTGGTTTGGTTTTGTTCTCAAATTGATCCTTCAGGGATGAATCTTTTTCTGTTGTTCATAATTCCATTCTTCATTTCCATCCTCTTCCTTTCTCTGTTTCTCATGCTGCTCCAGCCTCACTTCAGAAATTGCTGTTGACAGGAAACTGGGTGTGTAATGTGAATTATCTGTCTGTGTCAGATTGCATCCCCATCAACAGTACGATGGCTTAGAATCAGTTTTAATGTTGCTTTAAAATTGTGGAAAACAGTGGAAACTGGAGTCAGAAACTATGCAGCACTCTACTGTAGTAGTTTCTGGATGTGGAAAAAATTCTGTGTTTGGGACAGTATTTCTAAAGAAAGGAATGAGAGGAAGTAATTTTCCCTTCAGTAAAGCAAGTGATAAGTAAAGCAATTAATATAAAGGCAAATAAGACACATTTACACCCCAAATTTGTGATGTATTTCATATAAAAAAACTTGTAAATGTAGAAGATATAAAATAGTAAAAGATATATGTACAGCTTGAAGCCTAAATGCATTTCTACTTTCTCATGATCCAGGTTAAGAAATAGAACATTATTAGCATCATAGAAATAACCTGGATGACTTTCCTTGCTTCCCTCTTCCTCTTAGCTTCCAGGAAGGTATCATCATCCTGAGATTCTGAATTTGTGATAATTAATCCCTCACGTTTCTTTCTAACTTTATAAAAAGAGATACGTCTCCTTCAACAATGTACCATCTTAACCTTAAGAAACTTGCATGTATGGAATCATATTGTATGTATTTTGTGAGTTACTTGTTTTTTTTTCCTGTTAATGAGACAGTCTATTTAATTTTACTATCATAAAGTGGTGTATTATGTTTATATAGAGTATAACTGGGAATATACATGTTTGTATATGCATATATTCATGCATATATTTGCCACGATGGTTTGTTTATTCCATTAGTATACAAATTGGCTTTGTTCCCAGTTTTTTGGTTATGGTTAATAATCCCCTGCTGTGAATAATTGGAGACGGAAATGGCAACCCACTTCTGTACTCTTGCCTGGAAAATCCCCTGGACAGACGAGCCTGGTGGGCTGCAGTCCATGGGGTCGCTAAGAGTCAGACATGACTGAGCGACTTCACTTTCACCCATTGGAGAAGGAAATGGCAACCCACTCCTGTCTTCTTGCCCGGAGATACCAGGGACGGCAGAGCCTGGTGGGCTGCCGTCTATGGAGTCGCACAGAGTCGGACACGACTGAAGTGACTTAGCAGCAGCAGCTGTGAATAACAGCTTTAAGCTATAATGCTTCTCATGAGCCAGGTATTTTTCCACTTTATGTATTATTCAGTTCAGTTCAGTTGCTCAGTCATGTCCAACTCTTTGAGACCCCATGAATCGCAGCACGCCAGGCCTCCCTGTCCATCACCAACTCCCAGGGTTCACTCAAACTCACATCCATCGAGTCGGTGATGCCATCCAGCCATCTCATCCTTTGTCGTGCCCTTCTCCTCCTGCCCTCAATCTTTCCCAGCATCAGGGTCTTTTCCAGTGAGTCAGCTCTTTGCATCAGGTGGCCAAAGTATTGGAGTTTCAGCTTCAGCATCATTCTTTCCAAAGAACATCCAGGACTGATCTCCTTCAGAATGGACTGGTTGGACCTCCTTGCAGGCCAAGGGACTCTCAAGAGTCTTCTCCAACACCACAGTTCAAAAGCATCAATTCTTTGGTGCTCAGCTTTCTTCACAGTCCAGCTCTCACATCCATACATGACCACTGGAAAAACCATAGCCTTGACTAAATGGACCTTTGTTGGTAACGTAATGTCTCTGCTTTTCAATATGCTATCTAGGTGGTCATAGCTTTTCTTCCAAGGAGTAAGCGTCTTTTAATTTCATGGCTGCAGTCACCATCTGCAGTGATTTTGGAGCCCCCCAAAATAAAGTCTGACACTGTTTCCACTGTTTCTCCATCTATTTCCCATGAAGTGACAGGACCAGATGCTATGATCTTCATTTTCTGAATGTTGAGCTTTGAGCCAACTTTTTCACTCTCCTCTTTCACTTTGATCAAGAGGCTTTTTAGTTCCTCTTCACTTTCTGCCATAAGAGTGGTGTCATCTGCATATCTGAGGTTATTGATATTTCTCCTGGCAATCTTGATTCCAGCTTGTGCTTCTTCCAGTCCAGCGTTTCTCACGATGTACTCTGCATATAAGTTAAATAAGCAGGGTGACAATATACAGCCTTGATGTACTCCTTTTCCTATTTGGAACCAGTCTGTTGTACCATGTCCAGTTCTAACTGTTGCTTCCTGACCTGCATATTGGGCAAAATGGCTGTCGGGAGAGGCCTTACAAATAGCTGTGAAAAGAAGAGAAGCGAAAAGCAAAGGAGAAAAGGAAAAATATAATAGAGCCTGCTGCTGCTGCTGCTGCTAAGTTGCTTCAGTCGTGTCCGACTCTGTGCAACCCCAAGCCTAGCTTGGCTCTATTATCAATTTATAGATGAGGAGGCTGAAACATAAACATCTATTATCATCTTATAGATGGAATCAAGATTTCCAGGAGAAATATCAGTAACCTCAGATATGCAGATGACACCACCCTTATGGCAGAAAGTGAAGAGGAGCTAAAAAGCCTCTTGATGAAAGTGAAAGAGGAGAGTGAAAAAGTTGGCTTAAAGCTCAACAAATAGATGAGAAAGAGTGGAAACAGTGACAGACTTTTTGGGTCTCCAAAATCACTGCAGATGGTGATTGCAGCCATGAAATTAAAAGATGCCTGCTCCTTGGAAGAAAAGTTATAATCAACCTAGACAGCATATTAAAAAGCGAGACTTTACTTTGCCAACAAAGGTCTGTCTAGTCAAAGCTATGGTTTTTCCAGTAGTCATGTATGGATGAGAGAGTTAGACCCTAAAGAAAGCTGAGCATTGAAGAACTGATGCTTTGAACAGTGGTGTTGGAGAAGATTCTTGAGAGTACCTTGGACAGCAAGGAGATCCAACCAGTCCATCAAGGAAATCAGTCTTGAATATTCATTGGAAGGACTGATGCTGAACCTGAAACTTCAATATTTCGGCCATCTGATGCGAAGAACTGTTTCATTGGAAAGGACACTGATGCTGGGAAAGATTTAAGGCGGGAGGAGAAGGGGACGACTGAGGTTGAGATGGTAGGATGACATCACCGACTCAATGGACGTGAGTCTGAGTAAACTCTGGTAGTTGGCAATGGGAGGCCTGGTGTGCTGCAGTCCATGGGGTCCCAAAGAGTTGGACAGGGCTGAGCGACTGAACTGAACTGATATGACACACAGACATGAAACTGCTTGATCATGGAGTTTGCACATGTTCTGTTCTTTGAGGTAATGCCACACTTTCCCAAGAGGTTGTTCTAAATTACCCTTCTACTAGTGGTGGTGGAGAATTTTTGTCAGTGTACATCCTAGCCAAATTTGGTATTGTCTGGCTTCTTAAATTTCACAACTCTTAAGGGTGTGAAAGGGATATTTGGTTGTTATTTTCATTTTCTTTAATGAGGCTGAATATTTTTCATATCTATGTGTAGGAATTTTCTGTTTTTTTATTTTCCTCTTGAAAAATTTTTCATCAATATTTTTCTAAATATTTGTCCTTGTTGATTCATAGGGTTTTTCTTTCTTCTTTTTATTTGTTGATAATATGCTTTTGTAGTGCATTATTCGGCTTCCCAGGTGGCACAGTGGTAACGAATCTGCCTGCCAGTGCAGGAGACACTAGAGACATGGGTTCAATCTCTGGCTCAGGAAGATTCCCTGGAGTAGAAATGGCAATCCACTCCAATATTTTTGCCTGGGAAATCCCATGGACAGAGGAGCCTCGTGGGCTATAGTCCACGGGTTCACAAAGAGTCAGATGGATATGACTGAGTATGTGTGCACACACAAGGTAGTTCTTTTTTAAGTTTCAAGGAACTTCTGTATTCTTTTCCATATGACTACACCAATTTACATTCCTATCAGTAGTAGTAGTAGACAGTGGCTCTTTTTTCTTCAGATCCTCACCAATACAAATTATCTTTTGTTTTTTTGTAATTAGTCATCCCAGTTGGTATAACGTGATATCTCATTGTGGTTTTGATTTGCATTTCCCTAATGACTAGTGATTTGAACACCTTTTCATAAATTTGTTGGCTATTTGTATCTTTGAAGAGAGGTCTGTTCAGTTCCTTTGTTGTTGTTTAGTTGCTAATCACCTCCAACTCTGCAGCCCCGTGGACTGTAGCCCACCAGGCTCCTCTGTCCATGGGATTTCCCAGACAAGAACACTGGAGTGGGGTGCCATTTTCTTCTCCAGGGGATCTTCCCGACCCAGAGGTCAAACCTGCCTGTCCTGAATTGGCAGGCGGATTCTTTAGCACTGAGCCACCAGAGAAGCTCATCCAGTTCCTTTACCAAGTTTTAAAATAGGCTATTTGGTTTTGCTATTGAGGCCCCTGTACGGTTTGGATATTAACCCTTTAGCAAGTGTACAGTTTGTCGCTATTTGTCTCCTGTAGATTGCTTTTTCACCTCTTGATTGCTTTGTAGAACTTTTTGGTCTGATGCAGCCCCACATGCCTGCTTTTGCTCTTGTTGCCTGTGTCATAACAAAGAAATCATTGCCAAGGTCAACGTTTAGAAGAATTTCTTTCCGTTTTCTTTTATGATTTTTAGGTCTTATATCTAAATCTTGAATCCATTTTGAGTTGATGTTTGTGGAGAATGTAAGAGAAGGGTCAAATTTTGTTATTTTGTATGTGGATATGCAGTTTTCCTAGCAGCATTTATTGAAGAGATTACACTTTCCCTATTGTATAATACATGGGACCTTTGTGGAAGATCTGTTGACTGAATATGTATGAGTTTGTTTCTGTGGTGTCTATTTTGTTTCATTGACCTGTGTGTCTTTTTTATGCCAACTCTACTGTTTTGATGGGGAAGGAAATGGTGACCCTCTCCAGTGTTCTTGCCGGGAAATCCCACGGACAGAGGAACCTGACAGCCTGCAGTCCATGGAGCTGCAAAGAGTTGGACAGGACTTTGCAACTGAACAACGGTTTTGAAAACTAATTTTGTAAGATATCTTGAGTTCAGGAAATGTGACATTTCCAGCTTTTTTTTTTTTGTTCTTACTCAAAATTTCTTTGGTAATTCAAGGTCTTTTGTGGTTTCAGATGAATTTTTCAGTTTTAGAGAATCATAACTGACAAAATAGTATATACAACCTGATATTTTCAGATACATTAAAAATGATTACTGAATCAATCTAATTAACATATCAATCTCACATATTTAATATTTTTCTTTCTCCCTTTTTTGTGTTTAAAATTTATTCTTAAGTATAAAATAGAATACTGTTTATGGTTAGCAGTCATCCTACTTGTACATTAGAACTCCTGAATTTATTCATCTTGCATAACTGAAAACTTTGTACCCTTTGACCAACATCTTTCATTTTCCTGTACCTGCTTCTAGTTTCTTACACAGTCGTCCCTTGGTACCTGAGGGTGATTGGTTCCAGATCCCCAGTCCCTTATATAATACGGTGTAGTACAGTTGATCGGCCATTGGTTGGATCTGCAGATTGAGGGGCTGACTGAATAATCTGATAGTGGCTTTTAGTTGTATTGTTTGCAAATATTTTTTCCCATCAGTTCAGTTCAGTTGCTCAGTCGCGTCCGACTCTTTGCGACCCCATGAATCGCAGCACGCCAGGCCTCCCTGTCCATCACCAACTCCCGGAGTTCACTCAGACTCACGTCCACTGAGTCGGTGATGCCATCCAGCCATCCATCCTCTGTTGTCCCCTTCTCCTCCTGCCCCCAATCCTTCCCAGCATCAGAGTCTTTTTCCAATGAGTCAACTCTTAGCATGAGGTGGCCAAAGTACTGGAGTTTCAGCTTTAGCATCATTCCTCCAAAGAAATCCCAGGGCTGAGCTCCTTCAGAATGAACTGGTTGGTTGCCTTTTAAAAAATGTATTTATTTTATTTTTGGCTGTCCCGGGTCATTGTTGCTGCAGTTTTTCTCTAGTTGTGGTGCATGGGTTTCTCGTTGCGGTGGCTTCTCTTGCTGGAGAACACAGGCTCTAGGGCACCTGGGCCAGTAGTGGCAGCATGTGGACTCCTGAGTTGTGGCTCATGGGCTCTGGAGCATGGGCTCAGTAGTTGTGGTGCGCATGTATAGTTGCTCTGAGATAGATGGAGTCTTACCAGATCAGAGATTGAACTCATGTCTCCTGCACTGGAAGGCAGATTCTTCACCTCTGAACCACCAGGGAAACCTCTGCCTTTTCATTTTGTTTCCTTTGCATGGCTGAAACTGTTTAGTTTGATATAGTTACACTTGTTTATTTTTTGTTTTCTGGTCTGTGCTTTTGATTTCATATCCAAAAAAAAAAAAAAATCATAGCTAAGACTATCAAGAAACTTTTTTCTATTTATGATTTCAGATCTAATCTTTAAATCTTTAATGTGTTCCTTTGAAGTTTAATTGTGGTTTTGCCTTGGCTTTATTGAAATATTATTAACAGATAACATTGTGTAACTTTAAGGTGTACCGAGGCTTCCCTTGTGACTCAGTGGTAAAGAATCTGCCTAGCAGTGGAGGAGACCTGGGTTTGATCTCTGATCTGAAATGATCCCCTGAGAAGGAAATGGCAACCCACTCCAGTATTCCTGCCTGGGAAATCCCAAGGACAGAGGACCCTGGTGGGCTATAGTCCATGGAGTCGCAAAGAGTTGGACATGACTTAGTGACTGAAAAACAGGGTATACAATGTGTTGATTTGATATACTTACATATTGCAAAAAGATTATTACATGAGCATTAGCTCACACCTTCATATTACATAATTATTATTTCTTATTTTGTGTGATGAGCACCTTTAAGATCTACGGTATTAGCAACTTTCAAGTATATGATACTATATTATTAACTGTGTGCTCAGTTGTTAAGTTGTGTCTGATTCTTTCTGATGCCATGGCCTGTAGTCTAGCAGCCTCCTCTGTCCATGGGATTTTCCAGGCAAAATTACTGGAATGTGTTGCCATTTCTTTCTCCATTTATTAACTATAATCACATGGTGTTTGTTGATGAGTTGCTCTGTTTTTACTCCATGGAAGAACTCTTGCTCCGAGGACAGCTCTCATGTTCCAAGGGGATCTCTCTTAGAATTGTACACGGGAAGGTTGGGGAAGGGGTGATATAAAGTGAAACTTAGCTTCTTAACCTTGGTAGTGCATTTTTTTTTTCTCATTTCTATGCTCAACTGGGATATTGTAACCTCTTATTTGGATTCTGGAGCTCTTGTTAAGGTTTTTTCATCCATGGATGATTGTTAAATTCTTGTTTGTATTGGAGGGAAGAGTGCTGGGACTTCCTATTCCACCGCACTTTGATATCTCTGCCCTGTTTAATATTAATTACAATTATAACAGCTAACATTTATGTACTATTTACTATGTGCAGACACTAGGCGTTATGTAATGTAATTTTTGCAGCAGACATATTAGATGCTATTTTTATCCCAATTACCAGTCATAGTATTGATATTCAAGGTCACGTAGCCTTATATGGTGGAGAGGTAAGTCTGACCCTGTATGACTTTAAAGCCAATAGCTGTCATCTATGATATATCAACTCTACTACTTCTGCAGTATCTCCAGAACTCTGTGGCAAAATGGAAGTGTTGCACATTGCTTTTAGATAGGGAAATATTTCAAACCATGTATCCTGGAAAAGCTAATAGATTAAACCTACAGCCTTTATAGTTAGAATATATGTGCTCCTGAATAGTTACTTATTGTCAAATGATTTTTTCTTTGCTGGTTTTATATATATATATATAAAATTATACAACACAACTAAAAAAAAGTTGGCATTTCCCTCTAAAATGATTTTAGAGGTCACACAATATGTGTGTTGGCGGAGAGATTCTGAAATAAGATACCTTTCTTTTTCATTATGAAAATGAATTTTAATTGCTAAATAAAATGTAAAAAGCACAAAACACTGTTCAAGAAAACCATTAAGGAAATAAAAGATGCAAGGAGGGGTGCTAATCATTTTGTTTTCATCTAAGACTGAAATGAAGCCAAGTAAAGGGGGGTGGGAAAAAAAGGAAAATAGAAATTAAACAATAATCTTGGAAGACTACCTCACAAATACCAGGGAGAAAAAAGGGTTAATCTCTTATCATTGTATTTTGAGAGTTTTTAAAAACATATTCTAAAGATAAATCTTTATCACATATATAATTTTAAAATATTTTATCCTCCTCTTTGGTTTGTCTTTTCATTCTATTAGTAGTGTCTTTAAAAAGCACAAGTTTTAAAGTTTATAAATTCCAACTTATCAACTCTTTTATGCATGATACTTCTAGCAACATATCTAAGAAATTTTTGCCTAATTAAAATACACAACTATTTCATATTGTGTTTTCATATAGAAGCTTTATAGGTTTTGACCATATACTTAGGTTTACGATCCATCTTCAGTTAAATTTTGTATAGTATAATGTATGTATTGGAGCTCAGAAATGAAATACTTTAAATCTGAATAGGAAATTAGTTTATATTTTCATAATATTTCTTTAAGGGAAGCTTCCTGTTCTAAAACAGTTGTTTTAGGTACACTGTACAATGATTTCATTTTCTAATTCTTTAAAATTCTTTTATGGATTACTATCTTTATAGAACATGAAATATTAACTCTTGGGAGGAAACTTCTGGATGAGTGATGTGAAATATTTCTCATTTTTTAAAGTATTTGTTATTAAGTATTTAACTGAGAATAATTTCCTAAACATAGTAAGTTTCTTAACTGATTATCCTAAATAAAGTTGGGAAAGATTGGTGGTTCGTAATTTCAGAGAACATAGAGGATGTGAGTGACTAGTTCTTCTTTCTTCCTTGGTGAACTCCTTCTTACATAGAGAATCAACAAACAGCTTAATAAAAGTTTCGATTATAGCTTTTCCTCTTACTTAAAGAAATCCTGATATACTAAGCATATCATGGTGTTTTTTTTTCTTTTCCTCTAGACACTAACTTTTTGTCTTGAAAGAAACAGGTGGTTGGATTCTGGTTTATTTTCTAGCATCAGTCTAGGTAATTGAGGTGGGGAGAAACACTGTGGTCTTGTCAGTTCTGGATTAACCAATTAGCATCTGATACTTGGAGTGAAAACATTAGTTAATGCGCTCAGGCTTCAAATAACTTTCTCACACCCATAATCGGACACAGCTAAAGAATCAGCCATCCAGGGATAATGATTTTCCATCGCTGTTTCGGCCTGGTTTGAATCCAATGGCCACCTTGGAAGGAACATTGCTGTGGATTATGTGTTGCCTTCCCATTTCTCCATTTCCTGTCATTCGGGTGTTTTCCATGCCATCGTGCCTTTGCTGGCTGCAGTGTCTATCTCTTGAAATCTCCTACATAAAAGTTATGCATGCTCTTAGGCTGTCTTACACTGCTGCTTCTAAAATGTTTTCACTATCATTTCAAGGTTTAGCTTTTAACAGTAATAAATATTTTCACCTGTGAAGCTTCAATTGACTTCAGTACTTGCTCATTTAGAAGGGTTAGTATAGCTTTTAAAAAATTGTTGAGCCATTTAGCAGTTCAGTTCAGTTCCGTTCAGTCGCTCAGTCATGTCCAACTGTTTGCGACCCCATGAACTGCAGCATGCCAGGCCTCCCTGGCCATCACCAACTCCCGGAATCTACCCAAACTCATGTCCATTGAGTTGGTGATGCCATCCAGCTATCTCATCCTCTGCTGTCCCTTTCTCCTCCTGCCCTCAATCTTTCCCAGCATCAGGGTCTTTTCCAATG
The DNA here is from genome assembly GCF_014754425.2 of Oryx dammah. Lineage (NCBI taxonomy): Eukaryota > Metazoa > Chordata > Mammalia > Artiodactyla > Bovidae > Oryx > Oryx dammah. The sequence goes on along the minus strand of NW_024070202.1, from coordinate 74,267,969 downwards.
AGTCAGCTCTTTGCATCAGGTGGACAAAATATTGGGGTTTCAGCTTCAACAAAGTCCTTCCAGTGAACACCCAGGACTGATCTCCTTTAGGATGGACTGGTTGGATCAACTCATAGTCCAAGGGACTCTCAACAGTCTTCTCCAAAACCACAGTTCAAAGCATCAACTCTTTGGTGCTCAGCTTTGTTTATAGTCCAACTCACACATCCATACATGACTACTGGAAAAATCATAGCCTTGACTAGATGGACCTTTGTTGACAAAGTAATGTCTCTGCTTTATAATATGCAGTCTAGGTGGTCATAACTTTTCTTCCAAGGAGTAAGCATCTTTTAATTTCATGGCTACAATCACCATCTGCAGTGATTTTGGAGCCCCCAAAAATAAAGTCAGCCGCTGTTTCTGCATCTATTTGCCATGAAGTGATGGGACCAGATGCCATGATCTTAGTTTTCTGAATGTTGAGCTTTAAGCCCACTTTTTCACTCTCCTCTTTCACTTTCATCAAGAGGCTTTTTAGTTGCTCTTCACTTTCTGCCATAAGGGTGGTGTCATCTGCATATCTGAGGTTATTGATATTTCTCCTGGCAATCTTGATTACTGCTTGTGCTTACTCCAGCCCAGCATTTCTCATGATGTACTCTGCATAGAAGTAAATCAACAGGTGACAATATACAACCTTGACGTACTCCTTTTCCTATTTGGAACTAGTCTGTTGTTCCATATCCAGTTCTAACTGTTGCTTCCTAACCTGCATACAGGTCTCAAGAGGCAGGTCAGGTGGTCTGGTATTCCCATGTCTTTCAGAATTTTCCACAGTTCATTGTGATCCACAAAGTCAAAGATAAGAGAAAACCAAGTAAGATGGTAGGTGTTGAGAGAGGCATCAGAGGGCAGACACACAAACCATAATCACAGAAAACTAGTTAGTCTAATCACACGGACCACAGCCTTATCTAACTCAATGAAACTAAGCCATGCTGTGTGGGTGGGTCATGGTGGAGAAGTCTCACCAAATGTGGTCCACTGGAGAAGGGAATGGCAAACCACTTCAATACTCTTGTTTTGAGAACCCCATGAACAGTATGAAAAGGCAAAATGATAGGATACTGAAAGAGGAACTCCCCGGGTTGGTAGGTGCCCAATATGCTACTGGAGATCAGTGGAGAAATAACTCCAGCAAGAATGAAGGGATGGAGCCAAGGCAAAAAAAATACCCAGTTGTGAATGTGACTGATGATAGAAGCAAGGTCCAGTGCTGTAAAGAGCAATATTGCATAGGAACCTGGAATGTCAGGTCCATGAATCAAGGCAAATTGGAAGTGGTCAAACAGGAGATGGCAAGAGAGAACATCGACATTCTAGGAATCAGCTAACTAAAATGGACTGGAATGGGTGAATTTAACTCAGATGACCATTATATCTACTACCGTGGGCAGGAATCCCTTAGAAGAAATGAAGTAGCTATCACGGTCAACAAAAGAGTCCAAAATGCAGTACTTGGATGCAAACTCAAAAATGACAGAATGAACTCTGTTTCCAAGGCAAACCATTCAATATCACAGTAATCCAAGCCTATACCCCAACCAGTAATGCTGAAGAAGCTTAAGTTGAACGGTTCTATGAAGACCTACAAGACCTTTTAGAACTAACACCCCCAAAAAATGTCCTTTTCATTCTAGGGGACTGGAATGCAAAAGTAGGAAGTTAAGAAACACCTGTGGTAACAGTCAAATTTGGCCTTGGAATGCGGAATGAAGCAGGGCAAAGACTAATGGAGTTTTGCCAAGAGGATGCACTGGTCATAGCAACACCCTCTTCCAACAACACAAGAGAACACTCTACACATGGACATCACCAGATGGTCAACACCGAAATCAGATTGATTATATTCTTTGCAGCCAAAGATGGAGAAGCTCTATACAGTCAGCAAAAACAACACTGGGAGCTGACTTTGGCTCAGATCATGAACTCTTTATTGCCAAATTCAGACAGAAAATGAAGAAAGTGGGGAAAACTGCTAGATCATTCAGGTATGACCTAAATAAAATCCCTTATGATTATACAGTGGAAGTGAGAAATAGATTTAAAGGCCTAAATCTGACAGATGGAGTGCCTGATGAACTATGGAATGAGGGTCATGACATTGTACAGGAGACAGGGATCAAGACCATCCCCATGGAAAAGAAATGCAAAAAAGCAAAATGGCTGTCTGGGAAGGCCTTACAAATAGCTGTGAAAAGAAGAGAAGTGATAAACAAGGGAGAAAAGGAAAGATAAAAGCATCTGAATGCAGAGTTCCAAAGAATAGCAAGAAGAGATAAGAAAGCCTTCTTCAGCGATCAGTGCAAATAAACAGAGGAAAACAACAGAATGGGAAAGACTAGAGATCTCTTCAAGAAAATTAGAGATAGCAAGGGAACATTTCATGCAACAATGGGCTCAATAAAGGACAGAAATGGTATGGACCTAACAGAAGCAGAAGATATTGAGAAGAGGTGCCAAGAATACACGGAAGAACTGAACAAAAAAGATCTTCATGACCCAGATAATCACGATGGTGTGATCACTCACCTAGAACCAGACATCCTGGAATGTGAAGTCAAGTGGGCCTTAGAAAGCATCACTACAAACAAAGCTAGTGGAGGTGATGGAATTCCAGTTGAGCTGTTTCAAATCCTGAAAGATGATGCTGTGAAAGTGCTGCACTCAATATGCCAGAAAATTTGGAAAACTCCGCAGTGGCCACAGGACTGGAAAAGGTCAGTTTTCATTCCAATCCCAAAGAAAGGCAATGCCAAAGAATGCTCAAACTACCGCACAATTGCACTCATCTCACGTGCTAGTAAAGTAATGCTCAAAATTCTCCAAGCCAGGCTTCAGCAATACGTGAACCGTGAACTTCCTAAAGTTCAAGCTGGTTTTAGAAAAGGCAGAAGAATCAGAGATCAAATTGCCAACATCTGCTGGATCATGGAAAAAGCAAGAGAGTTCCAGAAAAACATCTATTTCTGCTGTATTGACTATGCCAAAGCCTTTGACTGTGTGGATCACAAGAAACTGTGGAAAGTTCTGAAAGACATGGGAATACCAGACCTCCTAACCTGCCTCTTGAGAAATCTGTATGCAGGTCAGGAAGCAACAGTTAGAACTGGACATGGAACAACAGACTGATTCCAAATAGGAAAAGGAGTATGTCAAGGCTGTATATTGTCCCCCAGCTTATTTAACTTATATGCAGAGTACATCATGAGAAATGCTGGACTGGAATAAACACAAGCTGGAATCAAGATTGCTGGGAGAAATATCAGATATCTGCAGATATCTGCATATCCCTCAGATATGCAGATGACACCACCCTTATGGCAGAAAGTGAAGAGGAGCTAAAAAGCCTCTTGATGAAAGTGAAAGAGGAGAGTGAAAAAGTTGGCTTAAAGGTCAACATTCAGAAAACGAAGATCATGGCATCTGGTCCCATCACTTCATGGGAAATAGATGGGGAAACAGTGTCAGACTTTATTTTGGGGGGCTCCAAAATCACTGCAGATGGTGACTGCAGCCATGATATTAAAAGATGCTTACTCCTTGGAAGAAAAGTTATGACCAACCTAGATAGCATGTTCGAAAGCAGAGACATTACTGTGCCAACTAAGGTCCGTCTAGTCAAGACTATGGTTTTTCTTGTGGTCATGTATGGATGTGAGAGTTGGACTGTGAAGAAGGCTGAGCCCCAAAGAATTGATGCTTTTGACCTGTGGTGTTGGTGAATACTCTTGAGAGTCCCTTGGCCTGCAAGGAGATCCCACCAATCCATTCTGAAGGAGATCAGCCCTGGGATTTCTTTGGAAGGAATGATGCTAAAGCTGAAACTCCAGTACTTTGGCCACCTCATGAGAAGAGTTGACTCATTGGAAAAGACCCTGATGCTGGGAGGGATTGGGGGCAGGAGGAGAAGGGGACGACAGAGGATGAGATGGCTGGATGGCATCACGGACTCGATGAATGTGAGTCTGAGTGAACTCCGGGAGATGGTGATGGACAGGGAAGCCTGGTGTGCTGCGATTCATGGGGTCGCAAGGAGTTGGACACGACTGTGTGACTGAATGAACATGGTCAAAGGCTTTGGCCTAGTCAATAACACAGATGTTTTATTGAAATAGAAATTTTTCTGGAATTCTCTTGTTTTTTCGATGATCTAGTGGAATGTTGGCTATTTGATCTCTGGTTTCTGACTTTTCTAAAACCAGCTTGAACGTCTGGAAGTTCACGGTTCACGTATTGCTGAAGCCTGGCTTGGAGAACTTTGATTAGTGCAATTGTGCAGTGGTTTTAGTATTCTTTGGTATTGCCTTTCTTTGGGATTGCAATGAAAACTGACCTTTTCTAGTCCTGTGGCTACTGCTGAGTTTTCCAAATTTGCTGACATTGAATGCAGCACTTTCATAGCATTTAGCATTTAGTCAAATCGTTAGTAATCTCTGGAATTGACAGTAAAATGTGGACTTTAAAGGCTCCCTCCTCGGTTTGTTTATGTATATTTATATATATATATTTATGAAGAAATTTATCCAACTCATTTTATTAAATATGTATACTTTTACCTTGAAATAAATAACCATTGGCACTGTCTCAGTGTTGTAAGGAGAAACTAGTGGTGCTCTTACATGTCTTTTTCTGAGAAGAACAGATGAATGTAGTTATAGGACAATGTTTGGAGAAAATAGAGATCTGAGGCAGAAACGTTTTCGCCTTTTTAAACCCTCGGTCTAAATGTTTATGCATGCTTTTTGTGTTGTACGTATGGTGTGGGGTCTGTTTTATAATCATAGAGGAAAATTAAGTTCTGGAAAGAGAGAATACCCAATGTAGTATTTCTTTATGGGCCCCTTTATTGGGGTTGCCATGAATTTTCTCTTAGTATTGGACAGGAAGGAGGAAGTAAGTATAGATTTTTGGATTTAGTAAAATCGTTTTAATCAAAGAGGAATACTTCCCTTGACAGATTGTTCTCTTTTCCCTTAACTCAAAAAGAGAATAGTATTTACTGCAGCCCACCAGCCTCCTCCATCCATGGGATTTTCCAGGCAAGAGTACTGGAGTAGGGTGCCATCACCTTCTCCGATTTATTAGGTAAATTGAGGCACAAAAGACAATGGTGCTATTTGAAAGTAAGAACTATGAACAGTAAACTATGTAACGTGATTTCTTTTTTCTTCATTTGTTGGAGAATAGTTGCTTTACAGTGTTGTTTCTGCTGTATGGTGAAGAGAATCAGCTCTATGTATACATATATCTCCTCCCACTTGGACCTCCCTTACAAGCTTGCCTCCTCTATCCTCCCCATCTAGGTCATCACAGAGCATGGAGTGAGCTCCCTGTGCTACCCAGCAGATTTCTTCTAGTCATCTATTTTACATATGGTAGTGTATATGTGTAAATCCTCATCTCCCATTTCTTTGTGACTTTCACAACTAACCACGTTTTTCATGTATGTAATTATGTTAGCAGGACATTAATTCATTTGTACTACCAAAGATTCTACCTTCTGTTAGAGAGTTGACAGGTTCTTTATATGTGGTGGGAGTGAAGTGTGTGCCATTTGTTACATTTCCTCATTTTACTTCCTTGAGTTGGTGAGAAGCACTGTCTAGTTTTATCTAGGGGAAATGGATTCTTAATACACATAAGGAAAATAAAATATCTTACAACTGTTATATTGAAAGGGAAATAGAGTCTGGAAGAAATCCCAACCCCTCTCTACTGCTGACAGAAAGAAAGTTATCACTGATATTTTTTCCTTTGAGAAACAAATAGGAAACAAATTGCTTTAAAAATATGACATAACATAAATATGGCTCTGCTTTGTCTTATCACATTATTCTGGGCAAACATTTTACTACATCACAAGAATTGTCAACAGAGCCTGTAAAGACTAGACAAACAGAGAGCAGGAATAACTAAGAGGGAGAAATAAATAGTAAAAATCCTGCAGAGTGAATGTATTAAATTTATTACTATTTTTTTTCCCCATCAAACTTCTTAAGGTGAATGGTTTTGTGTGTTTACTTGGATCTAGAATAAATCTAGTTTAGATTTTGGAAGAAAACCAAACTAAAGACTGAATTAGACTCAGGAGTCAAAAGAAGTGTGTGGGGAGAAAATGTTCTAGAAAGAAGTGGCAAAATGTAGAATTTTTTTTTTAAGGCATCAAAATGGCGATGTGTGGCTTTGGTTAGTTGTTTGTATTATCTGAGTCTCCAACATTTTTTTCTGTTTAAAGAGCAGTGGTGATCAGAAAGTTCAGTGAGGCTATAAGGGAGTGTATCAGCTGTAGAGAATTTAAACTAAAATTCATTTGTTTTTTTTTAATCACCATGCCCAGGTAATTCTAAATGATATTACTGATAAAATACCCCTTAACACAGCGAAGGGCCACTCTTGCTGGCTGCCCCTCATCTTGCTGTGCCATTTCTTTCTCTGCATCTCATTTACGTTGGTCTTGGTAGTGGAAGCAGTATTGAATGTTCATAATTTTATTGCTAAATCTAAAGAAACGGGAGCTAATGCCTTTCTATATTAATGGTAAAGCCACAACATGACAGAAACAACAGGGAGTGCTGATTGAACAATTTTGACATCTTAGGCATTATACACAAATAATTGCATTTCTCTTTACTATAATCATAAAATGGCTATTTTTATATTTTTTCAGTTGAGAAATTTTGGAACTTAAAAAAATTGCCCAATATACTTTATTGGTATAGGAGCTGATATTCATATCTAGGTCTGTTTGATTTGAAATCTTCCACAGTTTTCCATTATAAATACATGATTTCCTACTAACTGAGTCATCTTTGGAGAATGCTTTTTTAAAAAATTTTACTTTAATATTTTGGAGTATAGTTTACTAACAATGTTATGTAAATTTCATGTGTATAACAGTGTTTCAGTTCTGCGTATATGTATTATTTTTCAAATTCTTATCCCATTTAGATTATTATAGAATATTAAGCACCGTTTCCTGTGCTGTATGATAGGTTCTTGTTCGTTATCTATTTTAAGTATAGCAGTGTGTACTTATCAACCCAACCTCCTAATTTATTCTCCCCCTTTCACCTTTGGTAGCCATAAGTCTCAAAGTCTGTTTGTTTTATAAGTAAGTTCATTTGTATCATTTTTTGAAGATTCTACATGTAAGTGATATAATATGGTATTTGTCTTTCTCTGTCTGACTGATTTTACTTAGTATGATAATCTCTGTGTCCATCCATGTTGTTGCAAATGTCATTATTTCTTTTTAATGACTGAGTAATACTCCATTATATACATGTACCACTCTTTTTTATCCATTCATCTATCAATGAACATTGAGATTGCTTTTATCTCTTGTCTAAACAGTGCTGCAATGATCTTTGGGGTGCATGTATCCTTTCAGACCATCTTTTTCTGCAGATACATGCTTAGGAGTGGGATCATATGGTGGTTCTATTATTAGTTTCTTAAGGACCCACCATACTATTCTCCATAGTGGCTATACCAATTTACATTCCCACCCATAATGTAGGAGGGTTCCCTTTTTTGGAGAATACATTTTAATGAGACTTTAATAATAACTTTGTTCTTTTTCTTCTAGCTCCTATTCCCCATTCATTTTTTCCATTCTCTTAAGAAGGGCTTTAATACTTTATCTCTTGACTTCTTTGGCAAGTTCCTAAGCTTGATCTAAATCAGATGTGGCTTTCTTAACAATTCTTGTAAAGCACTTGTGGCAGTTTGGGAAATAGACATTCAATGCACAACTTTCAAACCTGTGTACCTGAGTGAGAAGCCAATGATGAAAACGGGTCTATGGGTAGGATATTACCTACTTTCTTCTTGTTCATTGTGTTTGGTCTGGTGTTACTTGTCATCAAGAGAATCTTCTCACTGAATCCCAATGCCATGTGTATGGACTGCATTGTTTGTGTTCTCCCAAAATTCATATGTTGAAAACCTAATTTCCTATGTTATAGTATTTGGAGATGGGACCTTTTGGGAGGTAACAGGCATGAAGCTGGAGGCCTTACTGTGAGATCTGTGACTGTATAAGAAGATTCATGTGAGAGCTGGCTTCTCTCTCTGCTATGTGAGGACGTACTGAGAAGATCACCATCTGCAAACCAGGAAGAGGGTTCTCATCAGAGCTTGACCACACTGGCACCATGACTACAGTCTTTCCAGTCTCTAGAACTGTGGGAAATAAATTGCTGTAAGCCAGTTGGTCCATATTCTATTATGGTAGCCTGAACTTACCCGTGCATCACCCAAAGGAATTCTCCCTGAATGGAGAATAAGCATCAAGGAGGATGGAGGAAGGCTGTCATTACTCTTTTTTAAGACTACATTTTTTAGAGAAGTTTTAGGTTACAACAGAATTGAGAAGGAGGCACAGAGATTTCCCATATAACCTCCTCCTCCTCCACATGCATAGCCTCTTCCAGTATTAATACCACTCTCCAAAATGGTACTTTTTTTTTTAACCAAGAATGAACCTACATGTCATAATCACCTACAGTTCATAGATTTCCTTAGAGTGCACTCTTGGTGTTGTACATTCTATGGGTTTGGACAAATGTAATGACATGTTCCTCATAATATACAGAGTATTTTCACTGCCCTAAAAATCCTTTGTGCTCTGCCTACTCATTACCCCAGCCCCATCCCAATGCTTGGTAACCGCTGACCTTGATACTGCTTCCACAGTTCTTTCTAGCCTGTCATATAATTGGGATCATACAGTAGCGTAGCCTTTCCAGATTGGCTTTTTACACTTAGTAACATGCAGCTACTGTTTCTCCCTGTCTTTTCATGGCAAGGTAGCTCATTTATTTTTAGCTCTGAATAATATTCCATTGTCTGGATGTATCACAGTTTATGTATCTATTCACCTATTGAAGAATATCTTGGTTCCTTCCAAGTTCTGGCAGTTATGAATAAAGCTACTATAAACATCCATGTGCAGGTTTTTGTGTGGACATGTTTTCAATTCCTATGGGTAAATATCAAGCAGTAGGATTGCTGTGTAGTGCAAAACTGCCAAACTGTTTTCCTTAGTGTCTCTACCATTGCATTGATACCAGCAATGAATGAGAATTCCTATTGCTTCACATGTTCATCAGCATTTGGTGTTGCCAGTATTCTAGCTTTTGGCCTTTCTAATGTATGTGTAGTGGTTTTAGTTTGCACTTCCCTGATGACGTATGTTGTGGGGCATCTTCTCATATAGATATTTGCCATCTGTAAATCTTTGTTGGTGTAATATCTGTCAAGGTCTTTGGTTCATTTTTTAATTGGGTTGTTTTCTTATTTCAAGAACTCTTTGTATATTTTGGATAACAATCCTTTATGTAATTGCTTTTTTAAAAAATAGTGAGAGAAATAGGAAAATTACAGTTTTGATTTTATTCCTTCTGACAGTTTTTTGGACTGCAATATGATCTGTTGTCCCTGAGGAATGTATTAGGCTGAACTGCAAGTGTAGGCCTTTCTTTTAACTTTGATTTGAATTGCAATGGATTAGCAACTATGAACAATGATTAAACAGTGATTATATAATGAATATCTAATGTTCCTGAATAATCATTTAAAGTTAAATTTTGAATATTTTATAATATTCCTTACATAATTAAAGAGATAACTTCTTTTGCATTCCCAGAAGCAGGTACCAAAGGACCCCTCACCTCATCACAATAATGGTTATTTACAATTAGTTTTAGTTCTTCCAAATATTGAATTGTTCCTATTTTAGATCTTTACAAATGCAAAAATCCCAAATCCCTGTGGTGTTAGCCTCCTGTGAGTCCTGTTATTCACAATGATAGCACGATCAAAATGCATGACCAGATAAAATGGGCTTGGAACTAGTCATTCCCAGAGTGTATAGAAAATTGTGTTCTGCATCCAAGGCTACATGTTGTGATACATAAAACAACCTGAAAAAAGGCAAATAACCAGTATCATTTAGATGAACAATTACTTCATAACTAATTTTGTTGGTATGTATTATTTGAAATATCACCCTGTTTTGCTGTTTTATAATTCAAAAGATGATTAGATCAAAAGCAGTATTTTCTCAAGCTGTGTTTTTCTATATTTGTATCCATCTGTCTATCTTATCTATCCATCCTTAGAATTGAAGTTAAAATACATTATAGAGAAAACACGCCTATATGCCTTTATTATCCATGGGCTACAGAACACTAAAATGAGAAAGAGGTTGATATCTTGTAAAAGTGGAAGGCAAATTATTTATATGCACTATTTGCAGGAAAAGACACATATAGTTAATAAGTGAAGGAGAATGAATGCAGACTATTAACCTATAAGCCAAATACTTTTTTTGGGCCATACTGGACAGTTGGTAGGATCTTAGTTCTCTAACCAGGGATTCCAACCCTGACCCCTTGCAGTGGAAGTTCAGAGTCCTAACCACTCGATAGCCAGGGGATTCCAGCCACATACCCTCATTGATTACTTATTTTATGTGACTCTGGGGAGCAGGGAGTATTATTTTCTAGTCGAGTCAGAGAGTCTCTACTAGCTTAGGACTGCTGTCTCCTTTGGGGACACATCACTCACCCTGCCTCACTGACTGCAGGTTGGAGAGAAAGAATAGAAAAAACCTGCCCAGCTCTTTTCTTTCTTTCTTTAGGAATAGCTTCCTACACTTCTGTTATTTTCTCTCCTGCACTCAGGTGAACTCCCAAGGATAGAAAAGCCTGCAGTGCAGCCTGTCACTTGGTGTGTGAGTCTGTCTACTGCAGGGAGGGAGTACTGGGAAATCCTTTGGGTACAGGTTTAAAGCCACATTTTCTAATCTGCTTTTTCAGTGACAAAGCTGTCATTTAAATCCCCATCTGTCTATCTTCTGTGCTTTATTTTTAATTGGTTCTGAATTTAATACGGAAAGAAAGGGTATTATATATTGACCCCTTAAGAGCCCAAAGGTGACCTATAGAAATCCCTGGAGCATACGTTTCTCTGAAATGTTGAAAATAAGGCCGTCCTGTTGGAAATTCAGATGAAAATATGACTGAATTACATTCAACTTAATACCATTGTATTTTTTAAAAATCCATTTAAAATTTCTAAAATATGAACTAATTGAATATAAAATTCAAAATCTAAAGTACACTTATTTTGGCATTCTTCATTCAGATCAGATACAGAGAAATTAATTCCAGTATATAAATCCCATGACTTAGTGCTTAAAAGACAGTGATTTAGGCTTTAGCCTATGTTGTTTTTAATTACATAGCTTGATCATTCAAAGAAAACATTCTTTTCCCATTGGTTCAGTCTTACTGCTTTTCTCTAATACCAAGTTAATCTAAGAACTAATGCATGATATTTATGTATGAAAAAATCCAAATAAAAAGAGACATTTTTGTGTTAGGGTATTAGAAAGTTTTTATACTTATTAAAACAAGGAGCATTTAAACTCTTGGGAAGGACTTTATATAATATGTTTTAAATTTTACAATACTTAGGGAGCATATATGTGTGTGTGTGTTTGTGTGAAAGTCACTCAGTGGTGTCCAGCTCTTTATAACCCCATGGGCTATACAGTCCATGGAGTTCTCCAGGCCAGAATACTGGAGTGGGTAGCCACTCTCTTCTCAAGGGGATCTTCCCAACCCAGGGATCAAACCCAAGTCTCCTGCATTGTAGGCAGATTCTTTACCAGCTGAGCCAGCTGAGCCACTGGAAAGCCCTTAGGGAGCATAAGACAACCTTATTAGTATTCCTCATCTCATTAAATGTCTTCAGTTTTTTGTTACTTATGTTAGCATGCTGTCAACAAATTGAACTTTTCAGTTTTATTGTCAAAGAATTGAAGTTGAGGAATAGGATTGCCTTACCTTTAATTTTTTTTTTGCATATTTGGTATTTCTCCTTCTAAAAGAATATTATTAGGATGTTAGATTTTCTGGTCCTGGTTGCCAAATTACATATATATTATTGGAAATGAGTTCTACCACAAAGAAATCCACAATGAAAATATCAGAGGGAATTATAGGGCTGTTTATAATATGTGAACTTGCTCCATTAATCTGAGGGCAAAGGGATTGAACCAGCATGTTACCAGATGGCATCAGGAAAAGAATGAACAGTCCTTGCTAAACTGTTAAGTATCCCCCCCTACCCAAATTTAGGTCTAGGAACAACAAATTGATACTAGTTAATTGAAGTCCCGGAAAAGCATTTTAACTCATGTAACTCCTTATGCCCCAAGTCATTAGGTCCCTGAATGTTTAAAGTTTTAAAGAGATACATTCTAAACTGTCTTTGAGGGTAAAAGCAAGAGATAACTAAATCTAAATATGCATTTGTTCTGCATATTTGTAGGCAGAGTTCATTTTTTTTGAAATTTTAGGCTCTAAAATGGATATTTTGTAAGATGAGTGTGCAACTGTGATTGTCAAAAATTCCAAATTATTGAAAGATGTTTCCTGCCCCCATACCCTAAAATTGATGATGATGATCATGCAATAGGAACTTTCTTTTGTTTGTCCCTCTGAATTTTCTTAGCATTTATTTTGTTATAGTGATTATTCGACCCTCAGAAAATACTGCCTTACCTACCACTCTCATTATGTAGCAGAAAGAGCAAAGCTTTGGAATCAGACATACCTAGCACTCATGAGCTACCAGACTTGGACTGTTTTCTCTTAACCAGTGTGAATCTCACTTTTCTTAGCTTTAAAATAAAACTACATCACAGAAAAGTTACAAGGACTGAATAAATTAATGATGTCTCTACCTAGAACTTCCCTCATAGCTCAGTTAGTAAAGAAGCTATCTGCAATGCAGGAGACCCTGGTTTGATTCCTGGGTTGGGAAGATCTCCTGGAGAAGGAAATGGCAACCCACTCCAGTATTCTTGCTTGGAGAATCCCACGGACAGAGGAGCCTGGCAGGCTACAGTCCATGAGGTTGCAAGAATTGGACATGACTTAGTGACTAAACCACCACCCTACCAAATTTCCTGGCATGAAATAGATGCTCAACATATTAAAAAAATAATAGTATTTGCCACTAAAGCATTGTGCACTTGGGAAAAGGAACTGTGTTGCTTTTCTTTTTAAAAATTATTTATTTTAAAATGAAAGTGAAAGTTGCTTAGTTGTCTCCAACTCTTTGTGATCCCATGAACTACATATTCTCCAGGCCAGAGTACTGGAGTGGGTAGCCTTTCCCTTCTCCAGGGGATCTTCCCGACCCAGGGATCAAACTGGGGTCTCCTGTATTGCAGGTGGATTCTTTACCAACTGAGCTCTCAGGGAAGCCCTTATTTATTTTAATTGGAATGTAATTGCTCTACAATATTGTGGTAGTTTTTGCTATACAACAATGTGAATCAGCTACATGACAAAAACAAATATTGTATATTAATTCCTGGTGGCTCAGATGGTAAAGAATCTGCCTTCAATGCAGGAGACTCAGGTTCAATCCCTGGGTTGGAAAGATCCCCTGGAGAAGAAAATGACAACCCACTCCAGCATTCTTGCCTGGAGAATTCCATGGACAGAGGAGCCTGGCGTACTACATTCCATAAGGTCTCAAAGAGTCTAACACTACTGAGTGAGTAACACTTTCACTTTCAATGCACATGCTTAGAATCTAGAAAAATGGTACTGATGAATCTATTTGCAGGGCAGGATTAGAGATGCAGATATAGAGAACAGACTTGTACTGCTTTTTTTTTTTTAGTGTTGGAATAAGTATCTGTTGCCGCGGCTGCATTCCCTTTATGAAGATTCCTTTCCTGGCAAGAGCAGAGCTCTCATAAGGTTTTTCAGTGATTGGGAAGACAGTGCACATCAGGCTTCACTGCTTTGTGTTCTTTCACTTGCCTCCATTGTCTCTAGATGGAGAAAAGGGATGAATGATGTTGGAGAGGTTTCCTGGCTTACAGGCACCCTGTGCAGCCTGGAGATTGCAGTTCCAAGACTCCATTGCCTGCAGGTTGTGGTTCCATCCTGGCAATTAGAGGGTTTTGTGAATAATCAAAATAGCGTAGGGGAGAAATTGGTCTCCAGGTATATCGGGTCTGGAATGTGGCATATACTCAGATGGCTGAGATGGGTTTTGCCTGCAATTTGGGGGCATCTTTCTCAAAATCTCTCATTTGATGATGCAGGCAGATGAGATTATTTCCTCCTAACCTTGAAACTCTGGATTTCCTGAGAGAGCTAACAATGTCTAAAGTAGCTTTTTTCCTCCTCGTCAAACTTGACTAGAGACCTAGTACCAACTTCTTTCAGTTTAATAGCTACCATGGAAAATTGTTATCCATTTTTATGAGCCAACAAACTAAACCTAAGCCTCATGTGTACTCATTCATTTGAAAGAAAAGGAAAACTGACAACTTGTTACCTACCATTTTGAACAGGTTGCAATATGTTTTGATGACAATCTGTTCAAAAAGGAAGGTAATAAATTATTTATGATAAAACTAAAGTGAAATTCTGAATAAATTGTTGCAAGTAATCACTTTTAGGTCAATAAGGCATTTGACTTCAGTATCCTCTGCCTTCCCACGAACTGATTCTTACTGAAAAGGAGAAAGGGAAAAGAGTTAATAATTAATTTGAGAATCTTATTTTGGTAAACAGAAAAGAGATGATTCAGACTACTTCTTTCTTTTATGGATTGGGAGATAGTGCAATGCATTTTGGGATGCTGTAGCTTGTAAATACTTTTTTGTAAAAAACATGCTAGAATGTTTTCTGGGAAATAGACACCTGGAATTAAAAAGTGATTTCAATATTTATATTTCTCAGACCAGCATATACAATTTGAAATTGGTTAATGTTGGAAAATTCATATATATTATACTTCTGAATCAGATATCCATAGCTGATATCTGTGCCAATTCAGGCTGACTTCCTATTAGAGTTAACAGTAGAGCCATGACTTGGTCAAAATCTTTGATTCTGGAAACCACAATCTTCTGGGGAGAAAGGCTTTAATGTCGGTCATACATATATATGAGTATTTTTGGAACTATTACTCGGGAATGGTAAGATTTACGAGGGTAGCACAAAGTTTAGAAAACATTTTCCAATACTATCTTTCCTAAACATTTCCTAAAATTGTTGCTGTTACGCAGTAATTATTTTAAAATTTATTTTTTAAAAACCTTTTTATTTTATAATGGAATATAGCTGATTAACAATGTTGTGATAATCTCAGGTGCACAGCGAGTAATTTTTAGATCAATCCAAGATTTAAGCAAATTTTTATAGGATTATGGAATTAACTCCAAAATGTGCTGCTGAGCTGGTAAATATGAGGTGGTCAGGGTGTCTCCATCCATGATGGTACTATCCTCCAATCCAAACTCAAGTCTCACAATGGCCATCAGAGGGGTAAGAATACGTATCCATGTAAACCTATGCTCATTTGAGGGTTCATACTTGCTTGTAGGGGCTTATTTGTAAAGGATTTGCCTGTAACACAGGAAACACAGTTGACATGGCTTCTATCCCTGGATCAGGAAGATCCCTTGAAGAAGGAAATGGCAACCCACTCCAGTATTCTTGCCTGAGAAATCCTATGAATGGAGGAGCCTGGCAAGATATAGTCCATGGGGTCACAAAGAGTCAGACACAATAGAGTAATTAAACAACAACAAGAGCAAACACAAATCTGCTTGTGGAGGGTCAGTATGATATTCTCTATAACATATAACTTTAGAGTATTTTTATCACACTCTACGTAACAGCTATATATTCATTAGTTTATGTGTTTCTCAATCACCTTGCAAAATAAGGGAGATATTTTCACCCTTCTTTTAAAAGATGCAGAATCTAAAGATCAAAGCACATCAATATCTTGGCTATGTTTACCTAGGAAGTTTAAAGGGAGAACAGAGGGTGGAATCTGGGTGCACTGACCTTTAGACCTTTATTTTTTCTACTGTCATCTGAGCAGTAGTAATGGGTTTATTTCAACTTCAGGCACTAAGAATCTCAAGTGAGAGAATGGCATAGTTCTAACATATAATATTAATAAAATCTTATGACTAATAGAAAGTTATTGCAGGCATTGTGAAAGATATGAAGCCAAATATTCCAAAATTTCTCTCAAACTTTAGCATCTTATTTTTTGTTCAGCCAAGGATGTGCTATTAGTCATTCATTGTTGCCAGAATGAGCATCTTCAAAGAAACTGTCAGCCGTCTGGCGAGGCTTTCCTCCCAACACGGATCCAGTGAATCTATGCCAGCCTATTTGCACCATCTGTTGGGTATGAGTCAGTGGAAGGATGACGGTTGGACAGCTGGAGCTGTCAGCTTTGAAATGCCACTTACTAGGGAAATACCAGAATTCACTGCAAAAAGCACCAAAGCAAAGTCCCTTACTAATCCAACAAGAAGATTAGTTAAATATGGTGGCATTTCTGAAGAAGGTCTTCTCTTTCCAGACACTCACATCCCCTTTTTTTTTTTTTTATCCTTCCTAGCCTCTTTTGGAGGGAAGATTTTGTTGTGCCATATGAAAGAGATGTGAGCACAGACTTTTCAGATGAGTGTAGTAGGAAATTGAGAAGCAGAACATCTTGAGAATTTTGTTTGATTTTGAATTAGAGGAAGAGTTATCCATTCATACCTGTGTTCATTTAGCTGTTCACGTTCACTGAATGCTTACCATATTCCAAATGCTGATGTATGAAAGAGTAACTCTACATTTGCTGTGTACCTACCAGGTGCATTGTGCTTTAAATATGATATTTACTGTTGGCAAGAATACAATGGTATGAGAAGTATTATCTCATATTTCTGTGACCAATAGCCAACTTGTGACTAACCAGTTTTTAAAATATCCCAGGATTTTGATCCCTGATCAGTCTCTTTCATTTGGTTGATGATTTGGCACAAATTTACTTAGAGAATTCCAAAAATTAAGAATTGAAAGATCTCTACCTCTCAAACTTCACTCTTCAGAAGTCCTTACCATTAATAACACAATATCATACAAGAAATTGTTTTAATTAAAATGGAATCTTACCAAATGTAATGGGTTGGAAGTTGATTTTATTAAAAAATAATGTATTATGGGTATCTTTCTAGGTCAATAGATTATATTTGCTCTTTTTTAATATTACATACTTAATATTCCATAGTAAGTTTGGATCATAATTTATATTAGCTTAGTACAAACATAATTTTGGTTTCAGACTGTGAATTTTATCATTATCAGTACAGTTCAGTTGCTCAGTTGGGTCTGACTCTTCGTGGCCCCATGGACTGCAGCATGCCAGGTTTCCCTGTCCATCACTAACTCCCAGACTTGTTCAAACTCATGTCCATTGAATCGGTGATGCCATCCAACCATCTCATCCTTTCAACTTCATCAAGAGGCTCTTTAGTTCCTCTTTGCTTTCTGCCATAAGGGTGGTGTCATCTGCATATCTGAGGTTATTGATATTTCTCCCAGCAATCCTGATGCCAGCTTGTGCTTCACCTGGCCCAGCATTTCATATGATGTACTCTGCAAAGAAGTTAAATAAGCAGGGTGATAATGTCATTATATGGAGAAGGAAATGTAATACACTCCAGTGTTCTTGCCTGGAGAATCCCAGGGATGGAGGAGCCTGGTGGGCTGCCATCTATGGGGTCGCACAGAGTCGGACACGACTGAAGAGACTTAGCAGCAGCAGCAATATCATTATAACTAGGCTCAAACACATCTTTATTAATCAAAATAGGAACCATTACAATCAACACGTATTTGCTAACAAGACAGAAGCTTGTTTATTCCTGTAGTATAAACATCCATGCTTCAGGAATCTATGAACTCTTGGAAAGCATTTTCTGCTTCCTGCTGGTTGTGGTAGCATTTTCCCTGCAAAAAGTTGTGGAGATGCTTGAAGAAGTGGTACTCGGTTGGTAGAGAGGTCAGGTGAATATGGTGGATAAGGCAAAACTTTGTAGCCCAATTCATACAACTTTTGAAACATTGGTTGTGTAGTCAGACATTGTTGTGGAGAAGAACTGGGCCCTTTCTGAACCAGTGCCAACTGTAGGCATTGCAGTTTTTGGTAAATCTCAGCAACTTGCTGAGCAGACTTCTCAGATGTAATGGTTTTGCTGGGATTCAGAAAGCTGTAATAGATCAGACCAGCAGACCACCAAACAGTGACCATGACCTTTGTTTGGTGTGTGCTTGGCTTTGGGAAGTGCTTTGGAACTTCTCAGTCCAGCCACTGAGCTTGTTGTCCCCAGTTTTCATATAAAATTCACTTTTCATCACATGTCACAGTGCCATCAAGAAATGGTCCATTGTTGTTGCATAGAATAAGAGAAGACAATACTTTAAAACAATATTTTTTAAAAATTTTCATTCAACTTGTGAGGAACTCACTTATCGAGCTTTTCCATGTATCTAGTTTGCTTCAAATTCTGAATGACCATAGAATGATCGATATTGTGTTCTTGGGAAACTTCTCGTGCAGTTTTAAGAGGATCAGCTTGGATGATCCTCTCAATTGGTCATTGTCAACTTCCATGCTCCTCATCTTCAAGGCTCTTGTCTTCTTTGTAAAACTTCTTGAAGCACCATTGCACTGTACGTTCATTAGCAGTTCCTGGGCCAAATGTGTTGTTGATATTATGAGTTGTCTCCACTGCTTTATGACCCATTTTGTACTTGAATAAGAAAATCGCTTGAATTTGCTTTTTGTCTAACATCATTTCCCTAGTCTGAATGTATTTGAAATAAACAGTAAGTAATAAGTCATTAGCAAAATAAAAACAAAATGAAAAAACCATAAAGGGAGGAATGTGCATTAAAATGATGTATAACATACCAATAACATATATTTAAGAATATATTCTAATATAAAATAGCAGAACCGCAATTATTTTTGCACCAGTCTAATAATACTAGTTTCATTTTGAGGGCCATTTAAACTATTGTCAATTACTGCTTTTACAAAATAAAGCTATAATGAGATCATGTTTTTATGGCACTCATAGTAATAGATTGAAACAATTGGTGAAAAATACCAAATATTCTAATTAATGAAATTATTCATTCAAATCTTTATTCATTACTGTGAAATGTTGGCCCCACTTCTATTTCTTTCATAGAGTTTTGCCAATGTCTTAAGGAGGAAAAAACTGTGTTGATTTGCATTTACAAAGGGCTCTGTCCTATCATGGCGCTCTCTTATATGAAAGAATCTTGTATTTCAAGAATTAAGTTAATTTTGTTAATTCTACTTGCCATACTTGCATTAAAATGAAAGCTAGTCATAAGGGAGGAGCAAACAGAAAGGCTATATAGTCCTGTTAGCATTTTTGTATTTGTTAATATCATTGAGATGAAAACTAATGAGTTTAATCATACAAGAAAATCAAATCCTCAACAAAATCCTCTTTACAATTGCTTATAAAAAGATAATTTGACTGGAAGGATTTATATCCTAAGAAATATAGTAATTTTAATGGAAGACATTCTGTCAGAAATTCAAAATACATACTGTTTGTTGATGCTGTTTAGTTGCTAATTCATGTTGAACTATTGTGAGCCAATGAACTGTAGGGATTCTACCAGACTCCCCTGTCCATGGGATTTCCCAGGCAAGAATACCAGAGTGGGTTGCTATTTCCTCCTCCAGGGAATCTTCCTGACTCAAGGACTGAACCCACATCTCCTGCATTAGCAGGTGGATTCTTGACCACCAAGCCACCGAGAAAGCCCATACTATTTTGGCTGGAATATTTTAAAACTTATTATAAATATCTAGTAGATCTAATGTATATCTAAACTACCTTGTAATAACCTAATGATAACCTCATCCAATCAGCTGTTTTTTCCATGACATTCAATTAATGACAATGTTGCTTGTTAAGTACGAAATGTCCATGCAATGTATTTAATATACTTTATAATATATCTTATAATTTATAGGCTATTCTGTGTGACATCACTAATCATAATACCGTTGCAAAAACTGGTACAGGTATACTTGTCATTTTAAAATCCTTTAAGCCAAATCCTCTAATAAAATTTCATTTAGTGTAATTAAAATGTCTATTTAAATATTTAAGCTGCATTAATTCAGTCATTTCAAAAGGTATTTAGTTTAGTAAGATTCTAAGTTAAATAGTACCTTGATCTTTTGGACAGACTGAAATAAAAGCTACTTCTTTAGATCATAAAAGCCAAAAAAAGTTGAAAATACAAAAAAATTCATTCTCCTACTATTATGAATCTTTTTCATACACATCTTTTTTTTTAGTCTTAATCTATGAACAATTTGGATTTGGATCCTAGTTTTCATTTGTGTTTATAGAATTTGCCTTGCCTATTGATTTCTGGTATTCTTAAGCATAATTTTTAATTATTGCAAATATTTCATTATGTATTAAAGCATCTGCCTGCAACACAGGAGACCCAGGTTCAATCCTTGGTGGGGAAGATCCCTTGGAGAAGGGAATGGCAACCCACTCCAATTTTCTTGCCTGGAGAATTCCATGGAAGGAGGAGCCTGGTGGGCTACAGTCTATGGAGTTGCAAACAGTCAGACATGACTGAGAGACTAACACTTTATCCACCACTAAGTTATAACTTTATTGTTGGACATTCATTTTGTATTGATTTTCACTCATAATGTTGACAGGGTGAATACTCATGTACATACTATTTAACCTGTTATAGTCATTTTCTTAGGACATATTCCTTGCAGTTAATTGTCTAGATTAAATGGAAGAGATGTAAGTAAAAAGTTCCACCTATTTTATTTTAGCAGCATAATATCAACAAAATTTAAAACCAAAAAATTCCACTGTTACAAATCAAATTGCCTTAAGTATATGTGTGTGTTTATGTGTACATATATACTTGTGTGTTATATGTGTGTATATGCAAATATCCAATATCAACTATATAGATTAATATTACATCTTGAATGTATGAAATAATAAAGCCTAAATTGAGGTTCAAGATAATGAGTTGGATGTCATAGAATCAGTCAATCTTTCATGTATAAGTATTTCACCATAAATAAGCATTCCAAAGAGCAAAGAGATTTCCATTAAGTGGCTTGTGGCCCAAATCACCAATGTCTTCTTATTACTATGAATTCTTCTCTACAAGAAGTGATTCTGTTAGCTAATTTCGTGCTTGTTCACTAGCCATGCCCAAAATATTTTGCTTTATTTAAAGTAAGGAAGGTGGAAAAAAGAGTTGAAAGGTTTCTAAAAATTCTTTTATAATGACAAGATTAAGTTACAGTTGATATTCATTTTCTTCCTTTCTTACCACTGTAGGTCTCTTAATTACTCACCACCCCCGACCAAATCTCCAAACTGAAAAACTCCAAATCAAGCACATCTATACACTCATCCACCCAGGACCTGAAATACCGTCTGAGGCTAAACCCAGATTCAAGCAGTAATTGGAAAAGGGAAGTTTACAGGATAGTGAGCTCATTATACTTTTCTCATTTCCCAGTTGGGTTCGAAACATATCTTTTCACTTATTAATTCAAGCAAGAATGGCCACCCATCAGCAGGGATACAGCTAGAGCTTTCGGACTAGGTGTACGATTTCTAGCAATATATTCACAATAGCAAATTTCATTAAAGCCATAGCAAATTACAGGTCCGGTGGAGTTCATTAGAATGGGATCTTACCCATATTTGTATTTTATCAAGAATATAAATCAACCTGGTAGAGATTTCTTTTACCCTCCCTTTCTGGAAGCCACCTGCCAATTTAATTTATATATTTGCTCTCATGAGAGGTTATTTAAGAAAGCCAGTCTTGTCTGTGTATATCAGCATTTCATGACAGATATGAAGTGTGTGCTACTCATTTGATAAGAAAGATATTCACAAATGAGAGGAGATAGAATGGTGTGATTTTTCTGTTAATATTCTGTAACACACTTTACACTAACAAAATACTTTCAAAGAGGCTACCCTTTGTCTTTAGCATGGAAATCAGAATGTAGCTTGCATGAGACATTCAGCATGGGCATATTTTCCAGAGAAATGATGGTAGGCAAAATAATCATTCCCTAGACAGATTAAGAGGCTTTATGAGTTCAATCTGCCTTAAATAATAATAAACAAATATAGCCCTTTTTTACATACCACATATCTTTCTAAGCTCTTATATATGTATTAACTCACTGAACTCTTTCAACATCTGTATGAGGTGAGATTACTATTATTTTTTTGGATGAAGAAACTTAAGCACAGAGAGGTTAAATAAGTTACCGAGGTCACACAACTTTTATGAATGAAGAAATTGAGGCCCAGAGAGGATAAATAAGTAACCTGAGGTCACACAGCTACCAAATGGTAGAGCTGAAAAGCACATCCTGGCAATCCCAATGCAGAATGAATCCTCTTAATAACTGCTCCTACTGGGACATTGGCGAGATGGGGCACAGTAAGAAATGGTACTGGAGCATTGAGGCTAGCTGTTTCCTATTTCCAAGTGCAAACTCTACCTAAGGAAGTATGAGGGACTAAGGTCTGTGGCATAGGCCAGTAAGCTAGACACATATGGCTGTGCTTCTCAAAGTTCAGGATACTAAAAAATCATCTGAATAGCTAGTTAAACACAGATTTCTAGGTCCTGTTTGCAGATACTCTGCTTCAAGAGATTGGGCATAAAGATTTATATGCCCAGTGAGTTCTAGATGATGCTGATTCTGATTCAGGTGTCCCATTTTGAGCAGCACTGGTGTAAAGGACACCTGAACTCTGAGGATCCTAGACAAGCAGCATCCCCAGTGGGGTGAGATACATCTCTGATTAAGAATCAAATGTTATTCAGTAAATAAAACATCAGAATGGCCATGGTTAACAAGATGGCCTTTGTTTTTGCACCAGAGATTACTTTGCACATTCAATCATGTTAATTTAGCAAGGCTTCCCAGAAACTGGGGAGTGAATGAGGAGGTCACAGCCAAATAACCAGGGAGCAAAGTCACACCAATAAAAGGATGAAGAGTTGACATGACAGAGTTGAAAAGGAACTTCTGAATCCTTCCAAGATTTAAGGCAGGCTGAAGATTCCCAAGTCTTATGCTCTTTCTCAGGAAGTACTTAAGTTTCAATTGTTATGGTTTGAGGTGAATGTTTGCTGAGACTTTCAAAAAGCTTCTGTATTAAGCTAGCTACTACATGTTTGTTAGAGTCTCTTATGCTAATTATACTTAGTGTTTTATGCCCAGAAGTATCTTTATTCCCTTTCAGCCCTTTCTCACAGAACAACTATGATGTGCTGGACTTTGCAAGTAGGTAGTGGGGCTCATGGAGTCTGTGGTCAAGCAAGGGGAGCAGACACTAAACATACAATGAAGCAAGTACTCCATGAATTAATTGCAGTGGTGACCAGTTCTGGGAAGGAGATGCTGGAGTTGGGGGTAGAAGGTTCTGGTGGTACGTCTGTGAAAGACTAGGTATCACTGCTTATGATACTACATCTACCAGAGAGAGATCTCCATCTTAGACATGGTTAGGTGCCTTCCTCTTTAGTATCTGCCACATGGTTATGTTATAAAGTGACCATTTGTCATGACTTGGGTTTGGGCTATTTCCCTCTTGAACAATTAAGAAAGGCCATATTTCAATGGACTTGTGGATGCTTACCCAAATTCCCCCCCTTTAAAACACATGAGAATGTCTAAATTCCTTGATGATTACTGTTTATTACTTTTCTGGTGGCAATATGACCTATATACATATGGCTCTGTTCCGTTGTCTGCTTCAGATTATAATACTACTAGAGGTCAGGGGCCCAGAGCCATGCAATTAATTTTCTCAGTACTGAGAGTTTCATGCATGATTAGGCGCTTAAATGCTTTTTCATCCTAGGGATGATGCTCTTTGAAGTTTTTCTATGAATTTGATTGATGGCCTAAATGATGCTAGGTTTTACACAGATAACATTAATGAATGTGTTTAATACAGTGTTCAGATGATTGTGCTTATAAGCCAAAGCTTCAAAATGAGTTAAACCCATAGATAGCACACATTGTCTTTTTGTTATGTTATAGGGCTATATGCTTATGTCGAGTTAGTTATTTTAGACTAAATTTCTGGGGTTTTCTGGAGAGTGAGGGATAAAGGTGGAGTATGGAAAGATGTCACAATAGGTTTGTTAAATAGACATTAACATAACTTTATTTAGTATCACAAAGATAAGTAAAATCATGTTCTAATGTGGCATGATTATCTGTATAGACATTGAATCTTTTCTCTATATAACTGATAAGGAAGTTGCGATCATTTTTATGGCCCCTAGTCCTCTGATAAATACTATGTGTTGATATATGTTAATTTGTAATGTAAAAACTATATGTTAATTATTAACTAAAATCAGTGTACAATTATTTCTCTAGGAAGATAAGCAAGAATCCTTTTTTGAGCAAGAATTAGATAAATAAAAATATTTTGAAGACACTGAAGGTGTTCTATAAACTTGAACCTTTCTTAACTACTGCATGTATATTTTGTGATGCATATTAAAATGTCATAGTAAATTTTCTGGGACTTGTGAAACAAAGCTAAGTCTTGGCATCACATTTATAAGCTGCTAGCATCCTGGCAATTGAGGGCATCAAGCTACTTTAGCCAATAGAGGGTTGGGAGGTCTGTATTTCCAGGATTGCTGTTTTTGTGACAAGGCACTGTCTTATCTGGCCATCCAGAAGGTGTGAAATCTGATCCATTCAACGTTTCTTTTTTTCCTTCCAGCACTGAATTTTTCCTTATTTCCTTCTTCTACTTCTTAGCTAACACCCATATCTTGGAAAATTTGCTGTCAAACTTGGAAAGCACTATAGCTACCTTATTTAGAGTAAAGCCTAAAATATACGTTTGTTCAGCTTTTCCTCAAGGGTGAATCTAGCTCAACTAAACCTAGACATTGTGGATAAATGTTTTCCTTTTTTATGATTCTCTCCTAAAACTATCAAGACAAAATGAATCTGTCCCATTTTTGCTGCTCATTTATTTTATTTACTTTTGCATACCTAGAGCATGTTAACTTGAATTTGGTCTTGATTTTTCCAGCTCTGTGGTTTTTAGATTTTCTCAAGCTGAGTCCTTTTGTTGACATTTATTTTGTACAGTAAGGCTTTCTGACTCTCAGTTCTCTTATTGGTAAAACAACAACAATAAAACACTTTCTTACAGGTTGTTGTAAGGATTAAATGAAATTAATATGCTTATCACAATGGTTGACTCAAAGCAGGAGTATTTGGGAACTTTTTTTAAAGGACTTTCTGTAATTTTATTTTATTTTTGACTCTACTGGGTCTTTGTTGCTGCAGAGGCTATTCTCTAGTTGCGGTGCAGGGGCATCTCATTGTGATAGTTTTCTCTTGTTGCTGAGCTTGGGCTCTAGGGCACACAGGCTTTAGTAGTTGCTGTGCAAGGGCTCAGTAGCTGAGGTTTCTGGACTCTGGAGCACAGGCTTAGCTGTTATATGGCATGTGGGATCTTCTCGGACCAGGGATTGAACCTGAGTCTCCTGCATTGGCAGAGGGATTTTTTACCACTGAGTCACCAGGGAAGCCCAGGAACTTTTTTATTTAAATAAAATATAGATATTTTATGTAAAAATAAGAAAGGGAACATTCAGGTAAACACTAAAGCCCATAACTGATGGAGTAATTAAGAATCAAATTTGTAGATGTTCCCAAACTTTAAAAAATAGTGAAATGTGGAATGTCAAGTAGAAAGAAAAAAACATGTAACAACTTGAAGGGTAATATACCAAAGATTTAACATCGAACATCTCACTCAGTGGTAAAAAACTTGAAGGTTTTCTTCCAACATCAAGAAGAAGATATAAATGTCCACTTTTATTCAACATGGTATTAGAAGTTCTGACAAGAGCACTTACACAAGAAAAATAAAACGCATCCAAATTGGAAAGGAAGAGATAAACTGTCACTATTCGTGAATAAGAAAGGTTTTATATATATAAAATCCTAAAGATTCTACCAAAAAACTGTTAGGACTAATAATGAATTCAGTAAAGTTGCAGGATACAGAATGAATATGCAAAATATACATTTTGTTATATATTCAGTTGCATTTCTGTACACAATCAGAGGAGTTAAAACTATAATTCCATTTGAAATTGCATCAAAAATAAAATACCAAGGAATAAATTTAACCAAGGAGGTGAAAGATCCATACACTGAAAACTGTAAGGTACAGATGGAAGAAACTGAGGAAGTCACAAACATATTCCATGTTCACGAATTAGAAATTTTACTATTGTTAATGTCCATACTATCAAAGCAATCTACAGATTCAATGCAACCTCTATCGAAATTCCACTGGTATTTTTCAGGAAATAGGAAAAACAATCCTAAAATTTGTATGGAACCACAAAAGACTCCAACTAGTCAAGGCAGTCTTGAGAAAGAAAAACAAACTTGGAAGCAACACACTCCTTGATTTCAAACTAGGTTACAAGCTATAGTAATCAAAACAATATTGTACTGACTGGCAGATAAGTAGATCAATGCAAAAGAATAGAAAGCCCAGAAATAAACCTACTCATATACAGTTCATTAATTTACAGCTTAAGAGGCAAGACAGTCTCAATAGATGGTGTTGGGAAAATTGGACAGCAGAATACAAAAGAATGAAAATAGACTACTGTCTTATATCATATATGTTAATAAAAATTAACTAAAACAGATTAAAGACTTGAAAGAATTGAAACCACAAAATTCCTAGAAGAAAACATAGGCCTTGACATTAATTTTGGTGACAATTATTTGGATCTTAATCCCAAAATAAAGGTACCAAATGTAATAATTAAGTTGTTGCTCAGTTGCTAAGTAGAGTCCCACTCTGCGACTTCATGAACTATAGCATGTCAGGCTCCTCTGCCCTTTACCAACTCCCAAAGTTAGCTCAGATTCATGTCCATTGAGTCAACAATGCTACCTAACCATCTTATCCTCTGTCGCAAACTTCTCCCTTTGCCTTCAATCTTTCCCATCATCAGGGCAGAAAAGTTCAATAAGTTGGCTCTTTGCATCAAATAGCCAAAGTACTGGGGCTTCAGCATCATTTTTTTTTCAATTAATATTCAGGGTTGATTTCCTTATGATTGACTAGCTGGATGTTCTTGCTATCCAAGGGACTCTTAAGAATCTTCTCCAGCAGCATAATTTGAAAGTGTCCATTTGCTGGCACTCAGCAATTTTTATGGTCCACATGGGAAAAACCATAGCTTTGACTATACAGACTTTTTTGGCAAAGAGATATTTCTGCTTTTTAATACATTATCTAGGTTTCTCATAGCTTTTCTTCCAAGGACCAAGCATCTTTTAATTTCATGGATACAGTCATAATTGCAGTGATTTTGGAGCTCCCAAAATAAAATTGGTCACTGTCTCCACTTTTTCCCCTTCTATTTGCCATAAAGTGATTATGACCAACCTAGACAGCATATTCAAAAGCAGAGACATTACTTTGCTGACTAAGGTCCATCTAGTCAAGGCTATGGTTTTTCCTGTGGTCACGTGTGGATGTGAGAGTTGGACTGTGAAGAAGGCTGAGCACCGAAGAATTGATGCTTTTGAACTGTGGTGTTGGAGAGGACTCTTGAGAGTCCCTTGGACTGCAAGGAGGTCCAACCAGTCCATCCTAAAGGAGATCCGTCCTGGGTGTTCATTGGAAGGAATGATGTGAAGCTGAAACTCCACTACTTTGGCCACCTCATGCGAAGAGTTGACTCATTGGAAAAGACCCTGATGCTGGGAGGGATTGGGTGCAGGAGGAGAAGGGGACAACAGAGGATGAGATGGCTGGATGGCATCACTGACTCAATGGACGTGAGTCTGAGTGAACTCCAGGAGTTGGTGATGGACAGGGAGGCCTGGTGTGCTGCGATTCATGGGGTCGCAAAGAGTCGGACATGACTGAGCGACTGAACTGAGCTGAACTGATGGGACTGGATGCCACAATCTTAGTTTTTTTTTTTTTTTAATTTATTTATTTATTTTTAATTTTTACTTTACAATTCTGTATTGGTTTTGGCATAGATTGACATGAATCCACCACAGGTGTACATGCGTTCCCAAACATGAACCCCCCTCCCACCCCCCTCCCCACAACATCTCTCTGGGTCATCCCCGCGCGTCAGCCCCAAGCGTGTCATATCCTGCATCAGACATAGACTGGCATTTCGATTCTTACATGTTATTATACATGTTTCAATGCCATTCTCTCAAATCATCACACCCTCTCCCTCTTCCAATCTTAGTTTTTTGAATGTTGAGTTTTAAGAGTTTTTTCACTCTCCTCTTTCACTTTCATCAAGAGGCTCTTCAGTTCCTCTTCACTTTCTGCCATTAGAGTGGTATCAACTGCATATCTGAGGTTGTTGATATTTCTCCTGGCAATCTTGATTCCAGTCTATGATTCACCCAGCCTGTAATTTTGCATGATGTATTCTGCATATACGTTAAACAAACAGGGTGACAATATGCAGCCTTGGCCTACTCCTTTCCCAATTTTGAACCAGTCAGTAGTTCAACATTTGGTTTGAACTCTTACTTCTTGACCTGCATACAGGTTTCTCAGGAGACAAGTAAGGTGGTCTGGTACTCCTATCTCTTTAAGAATTTTCCACAGTTTGTTGTGGTCTACAGAGTCAAGGGTTTGGTATAGTGCTTTTTGTGTGATCCAACAAAATGTTGACAATTTAATCTCTGGTTCCTCTTCCTCTTCGAAACCCAGGTTATACACCTGGAAATTGTCAGTTCATGTACTGCTGAGGCAGAAGTAAAATAATACCAAAAAGCGTCTATGCAGCAAAGAAAACCATCAACAAAGTGAGAAAGCACCCTACTGAATGGGTGCAGTTTGAAAATCATCTATCTGATAAGAACTTAATATCCAAAATTTATACAGAACTCATACAAGTCAGTAAAAAAAAAAATCTGATTAATAAATGGGCAAATGGATTTTTAAAATGGATCTGAATAGAGATTTTTCAAAGAAAAAGGGCTGGTCAAAATCTACATGAAAATATCTTCAACATCACTAAACATCAGGGAAATGAAAATCAAAACCATAATGGGATATCACCTCATACCTGTTAAATGAATGGCTCTTATCAGAAAGATAAGGCAATAACAAGTGTTGGTGAGGATTTGAAAAATCAGGACCCATTTGCACTGTTGGTGGGAATGTAAATTGATGCAACCGCTATGAAAAATAGTGTAGAGTTTCCTGAAAATATTAAAAATAGAACTAGTATGTGATCTAGCAATTCTACTTCTGGAATTTATTTATTTATCCTAAGAAAATGAAAACACCAGTTCCAAAAGATAATATGCATGCCCATATTCATTGCAGGATTAATAACAGTAGACAAGAAATAACCTAAGTGTCCATCTATGGATGTGTGGCTGGAGATATTTATGCATAGCTTATGCAATACTATTCAGCCATAAAAAAGAACAAAATCTTGTCATTTGTAATAACTCAGATGGACCTTGAGGGCATTATACTACATGATATATATCAGAGAAAGACAGATACCATGTGATCTCACATATGGAATATGAAAAGCAAAGAAATAAAACAAAAGCAAGGTAGTAATTACAGAGAACAGATCCTGGTTGCCAGAAGGGAGGGAAGTAGAATGAGGGTGAAATGATTGACAGAGATCAAAGGGTACAAACTTCTAGTTATGAAATAAATATCATGGGTATATAATGTATGGCATAGTGACTGTAGCTTACAGTACTGTATTGCATATTTCAAAATTGCTAAGAGTAAATCTTAGAAGACTTCATCACAGAAAAGAAAAACCATGTTTTTGACTATATTTGATAACAGATTGTAGTGAGATTGATTGTGATGATTATTTCACAATGTATACACATATTGAAAAATTATGGTGAACACCTAAAACTATTATAGTGAAGTCGCTCAGTCATGTCCAACTCTTTGCGACCCCATGGACAGTAGCCAACCAAGCTCCTCCATCCATGGGATTTTCCAGGCAAGAATACTGGAGTGGGTTGCCATTTCCTTCTCCAGGGGATCTTCCCAACCCAGGGATTGAACCCAGGTCTCCCGCATTGTAGGCAGACGCTTTACCATCTGAGCCACCAGGGAAGGCAAAACTATTATAATCTATGTCAATTATCTCAATGTAAAAATTAAATCACATCACATTTGCATGATTTAACATTCATACAGTCAAACTTGTAAATCAAGTTTTCCCAACACATTTCATTTTGAAGGGAAATATTCAAATTTTAATTATTTCAGTAAATAGATCATTCTCTTTATGATAAGCTAAATATTGTAGGTGGGTTTAACATTCTGAAGAATCTAAGCTACTCCATTTTGTAAGGTTCTGGGAAAAGAGCCTTTGGAAATCCCTTGACCTCACCCCACTACCTGCGAACCAATCAGAACCCTTGGCCAGCCCAGGAAATGAGAACCAATCAGAACTCAACACCTAACCCTTCACCAGAAGGTGACCAATCAGACCAGGAGACTCCCGTTTTTCAAAATTTTCATGTGAAAATACCCTATATAAGCAATGTAACCCAGAGCTCAGGGCTCCTCCCTATAGCTGCTGCGTCGGTATCAGTGGGAGCCCCAGCTCGAGCTTGGTAATAAAAACTCTCTTGCTTTTGCATCGGATATCGGCTCCCTGCTGGTCACTGGGAGATTTTGGGACTTGGGCACAACAATTCTTGATTCAAAATCAATTTTCACTCCCCCCCCCCCCCCAGAGTTTTAATAACTTCTGTTTCATATGCATCCATCCTTCTATTGTTTATATGTAGAACAAGCGGAAGCATGTTACTTTAATTTAAAATGTCTATAAGTGGTATTGTACATATATTTTCAAACTTTAATTTTTCACCCAACAAAATGCCTTGATGAGTTTTTCCATCAGTCACTACCTATAGATACAGCTTTTAAACTGTTGTTTACCATGGGTATACTACTGAATTACATGTTCTCTAGTAATCCAGGAAAACAAGAGGCTCCTGACCTTGGCCTCACATATTACATACTCAAAAGATACACTCATTTCAGAACAAAAGGACACTTGACATTTTGGATCTGGTACTCTAGCCCTGGTGATCAGGGCCAGAAATAACTAAGAATGGATAGCCCTAAGAATGGATTTCATGACTAACCCAATTCAGGCCCCAGCAAAGGACCTTCCCACAGTTCTTCACCTGTGTCCACAAACAAAAGGTAATACGTCTGAAGGATATAACACCAGGGTGGGTGATTCCTTACTAATGTTAGAGATGAATGCTGTTCTCTAACAGCATTCAGAGAGGGGTGGATCTTGCCAATAAAATCCTCATAGGTAAGAGAAAAGACAAATTAACATGTCCAATTCTTCTTCTTAGCATATGAAATAGATTTTTGCTAATACTGTTTCAAAGAGTTGAGAGTGCATATTTTATGCTGTTACTATTCATCTTGTTCCAGTTCAAAGTACTATAAATTAGCCTAGCATTCACAGAAGTGCTACATGGCACCTCAGTAATATTTTATAGGATTAAGCAATTCAAATTCAAAATAAAAATCCAAATGTAGCATGAGTGAAGTAAGATACTAAGTTTTTACATTGACAAATATATGGAAGCTAAATTACATTATTGAAAATCATTTTATTTTTTCTAATAGTATTTATTAAGACAATTATATTTTCAGAACACCAAATTTATTGTTGATTTTATTTAATTTTGATTTAAAAATTAGTTGTTACAATTTATCTTTGAATTTAGTATTTAATTTCAAATACTTTAAAAGTAAAATAACTTTGAGAATAGAAATTCAATTTATGATTTTTGAATAAATTTGTTATTTCTGACTATAAATATTTGGGAGGAAAATGTACTAATTTTTTTATTCTCTAAGTACAATATATTTCATTTTTAATTCTTTCAAAAGAATAAATAAGGTCAACTAGAGGGGTGAGATGGGAGGTGGGAAGGAGGCTCAAGAGGAAAGGGATATGTTGGGGGAGTGTGTAATTTCCTCGGTTATGTCTTGTCACAGCAAAAATTTGAAGCAATGGATGGACCAGTGTTATAGCTCAGTTTTATTGGCAAGCAAAGGAAAATACATCCTTGAGGCATGAGGGCAGGCTGACCCAAAGAAGCCCCCGGCTCAATATTGGCTCCTCTTTTTATGTTTTATCTCCTCCGCTTGAGCCTGCCTTATGTAAACTGGGCTAGCCAGGAGGGCTGTTTGTTTTACCTGAGGTTCTGTTCCAGTCCTTGGACCTCCTTTGTTCTATTTTTGTGGACTTTTCTCTTCTTTGTCTTTTAGCCTCCACCATTCTGGACTCCTTTTTCCTATTCTAACTGCCTAACAGATATATGTATGCATATAGCTGATTCATGTTTCACAGCAGAAACTATCACAACATTGTAAAGCATTTAATACTCCAGTTTAAAAAATTAAATTAAAAAAAGAATAAGATCAAGATAATAGTGGAAAAATGAGATGGAGTTTAGAAAAGAAATGAAGCTGAAAAGAAAAATCTTCAAAGAGGCCTTTTGATTAATAAGACTTGGAAACACTGAAGTAAGCATTTAATGCTATTAAGCCCAAACGACAAAAAAATTTGCTAATAGGACAATACATATTTGTGATTTATTGAAGGTAATCGTGTGTGTGTGTGTGTGTGCGCGTGCTCAGTTGTGCCTAACTCTCTGAGACCCCCATGGACTGTAGCCTACCAGGCTTCTCTGTCCATGGGATTTCCTAGGCAAGAATACTGGAGTTGGTTGCCGTTTCCTCTTCCAGTGGATCTTCCTGATCCAGAGATCAAACTCCAGTCTCTTGCCTCTCCTGCATAGCCAGGTGGTTCTTTACCACTAGCACCACCTGGGAAGCCTATTGAGGGTAATTACTTATAAAATAATGACTCTGATTAAGAAAATTAATCACATCAAATTCAAACCTACAACTAGAACAGGTCAGATAAAATCCATGCAGCTTATATCTGTGTTACTAAGTGAAGGTTTAAATTGTTGATCAGAATCGTGAGAGTAAAAATAAAAGAAAATTATTCATATTGAATTCACAAATTAAAATTTAAAAAATGCAACTCTCCCCAGCAGAGTTTCTTCTTTTAGAAGAAAATCACTGTCATAAAATTAACAAATTAGAGAAGAAAGATTGGGCCATTCTACTCTGCTTACTGGAAGCTAATCCTGGAAAAGGGGTATGACATTTTTCTGACAGCATGAAAATATTTATTGTGAAATATAGTCTGAAAAAATGTTAGTATTTACGATTTTCTATTGGTTGAACATAGAAGGAAATATTTAATTTTATACATATTTTGTAAGTGGAGAAATAAATTAGAAACTGGCTTTTCTGTTTCAGCACAAAAAGTGTTTTGTTCTGGTGTTACTTGTTTCAAATTAATCTTAAGGATCAGCTTTGTTCAATGATGCAGAGGTGATTGAAAACAATTACTTTCTCAATTAAAAGAACATAAAATATCATTTGCACTTTAAAAAGCACATATACATTTACAGCTTAGAAAGCTAAGAGCAAATAATTGATAGTATTCAACCACTGAACACTGATAAAGAGCATTGGAATAATAGTCCTAAAAGGGTAATGTATATCTGATATTTAGCTAAGAACAGCGATACTTTTTGTAGCACTAACAGATTGGAAAATGTCTGGGTGTAGTAGAAATGACTTCAAAACTTGCTGGAATGGCTGAACATGAAGGGTGGATTTAAGAAAAAGCTAAAACAAATGGTGACTGTTTAGAATGGAGATATCAAAGTGAGATGGTTAATTTAGTGGAAAGTCAAGTGAGAAAATAAATTAAAGATACAATATTTTTATAGCAAATATACAGTGAGTGTACCATTAACAAAAGTATGCCCAATAATAAGCTTTTATCATGCATGGGCTTTAACTTCCAAGACAGGAAGACAAGGGGGTCAAAATTAATGATTCTTCATTGACTGTACATCTTTTGTAGCAAGTGCTAAGAGGAAAATTGCAAAAGTGATTTTGAATATTAACTATTAACTTAAGACATGATGCAGGGTAACTATATGATGCTAACAAGACTGGTAAATAAAAGATGTATGAGCTAAAATCCTGGTCAAAATATTTGTGAATAATTCTACCACATAACTGGCAACATAGTCTAAATTTATGCCCATAAGATGTGGGCTCTACTGTCCCAGGAACAAGTCAAAAATCATACCTGATCTCTGTGTCCCAAAATTGAATGTTTTCATGAATCACATGAGAGAGATGACATTAAATCTTAGATGCATGGTGAGAATATCATCATCATAGTGAAAGCTGAGTAAGCAATTATATTAATGTAGATAAGATGGGAATGAAATGCAGTAGAATAGTTATATGAAACAACAGCATATCTTCAAATAAATGCCAAGAAATTTGGGGTGAGAAACTTTTTTTTTTTTAATTTGTACTACCTGTAGTCATTTGATTATGCACTATTACATGTTGTTTAAAATGTTAGGAAATGTATACCAGACATCTAAGTGTGGATATTTCAACCTTTTAAAGATTAGAAATTTTTGTTCATTTTAGAAAAAAAGACACTTTTAATAGAATCAAACTAATATATACAAAAGCAGCATTTGAATTAAAGATAACAAATATATATATATATATACCTATAAAGAAGGAGGTTTAAGAGGAAATAAAGCAGAAGCTAATTTCTACCAAGACCATTTCTACTGTTCTAGATCAAGGTATAGTCTCTAAAAGGTACCTGAACAAATTGAACAACATACTGCTGTTTTTTCATTTTAAAAATAATGTCCTAATGTTAAAAACCTTGAAGAAAGAACTTAACATTTTATGGGCCTAAATAATTGATGTAAGTGAGGTTTAAAGTAATACTGTAGTAATCATTTACACAAATAAATTAAAAGTTTTTATAATAGATTCTATAGCAATGATAATTTATCATACATAGTTCATTACAGTGTTTGGATACCATATAATGTACTAGCTATAATCTACATATAATGTATCAACTCTATTAATAATTCCAGATTGTATCAACTCTCAGCAGTGAGTAATGGCTCCAATTTACAATGAGTAAAAACTATGTATACACTAGCTTCAGAAGCCTACTTTGAAGTTAATGTCAATAAAATACGTGTTTTGTGAAAATCTGGTTTATGACATAGTCTGATGATTTTGTTGAAAAAAGATCAATTTTATGGAATGTATCATTTATGAATTTACATATCTTTGTGTTATTAAAATATTGCTAGTCCATTAAAATACCATTTAGACAATGGCAATAATAACTACACTAGTCACTTGTTGATACCATGCTGACTTTCAGTAATATAAAAATGTGTGTGTATTAGTCGCTTAATTGTGTCCGACTCTTTATGACCCCATGGACTGTATTCTGCCAGGCTCCTCGGTCCATGGGATTCTTCAGGCAAGAATACTGAAGTGGGTTGCCATTCCCTTCTCCAGGGAATCTTTTTGATCCAGGGATCAAACCCAGGTCTCCTGCATTGCAGGCAGATTCTTTACCATCTGAGCCACCAGGGAAACCTTTATATATATGTATATATATTTAAAATGTAGCTCTGCACATGCTTTTCAATTTTGAGATTATGATGGTCTCTTTATCAAGAACATATTTTATTAAAAGTTACCTGTTTTATGAAAAGATACATATTTTATGAAACATATTGTAAGAATACTGGAGTGGGTTGCCATGCCTTCCTCTAGGGATCTTCCCAACCCAGGGATTGAACCCAGGTCTTCCGCATTACAGGCAGATTCTTTACCAACTGAGCCACCAGGGAAGTCCATTAAAAGTTACAGTCTTGGTTTAAAAGTTTTTCTGTGATGTAAAATAAACTCTTGGCAGATTTCATAGATACTGCTGAACTGCTCTGATTTTAGTCTTCTTACCTCCTCTTCTTGCTCACAGTGCACAGGAGTACTGCTTTCCCTGTACCTTTGACAGTTCTCATTCAGTCATGTCCTTTGCATCTCTTTCTTGCTAAACTTTAACATCTTTTAACTGTAGATTAGAATCTACAGGAAGTTTCATAATTCTAGTCTGCCTTTAACTATATTGGGAATGTTTTCAGCATTACACTATATATGTGAGGTTCTGATAGATATTCCATATCTACTGAAAGGCATGTCCTTGTTTTTTCTTAAAGTTTTATTTGGTGATATTTACTTATATGGGCTTCCCATGTGGCACTAGTGGTAAAGTGCCTGCCTGCCAGTGCAGGAGACATAAGAGACATGGGTTCTATCGCTGGTTTGAGAAGATCCCTGGAGGAAGGCATGTCAACCCACTCCAGTATTCCTGCCTGGTGAATTGCTTCAACAGAAAAGCCTGGTGGGCTATAGTCCTTGGGGTTGCAAAGAGTTTGACAGGACTGAAGCAAATTAGCACACATGCACACGTTTAGATGTTTATCTTCTTATTTGAGGTTCACACATTGGAGATGATGTGAGATGAGTTGAAGGAGTCTTTCTCCAACCTCTACTTATTGAGATTCAGAGAGGCAGGGAAGCCCAGACAGTGCTGGCATTGCATAGCTTGCTTTCTGCACATTTCCTCCAACCCTCACTTTTTTTTTAAACTTACATACATACATAAATGTATTGAAAGCTTGATTAGGAATGAGATATTTACATAGTTGCACAGTATTGACCTTTCCTTCAATATTTATTAACTGCAAAGGGGGAAAATGTAACTTTTTAGTGGAGGAGCCTAGTAGACACAACTTAATAAAATGATCAAAGTTACCCATACCTCTAAGGCCAATCAAAATGGAAAACAGTGTCACTTCTGTGATATTCCTCATATAAAGATTTGTAACCTGAATCTGACTGTGGGAAAATGTCAGACCAAGCTAAGTTGAGGAACTTTTTCCAAAACAATTGAACTTTATGTTCAAAAGTGTCAAGGTCATGAAAGTCAGGAAAAGATGGAGGATCTCTTCCAGATTAAAAAAAGAATAAAAACTAACACACATGTGATTCTGAACTCACTGCTTTGCTATAAAGAACGTTATTGAGATGAATGCTGACCCTTATCTGAGGTCTATGGATTAGATGGTAGCAGCATATCACTGTTAGTTTTCTGATCTTGATGGTTATTTTCTGGTTATTGTGGAGAATGTCCCCAAGAAAACACTATAGATATTTAAAGCTTTAAAAATTACAAATACAGAAAGTAATATACTAAAATATTTAGAATAGGAAATAAGGATGACAACTTATTCTCATATGATTCAGGAAAATTCATAATTTGATCTTGCAACTTTTCTGTAATTTTATTGTTTCAAAGTGTGAAAATATATTTTTAATTCCTTTGTATCCATATGTTTTATAATCAAAGCTAATATTTATCAAATATTCCTCTAAGGGTTACCACATAGTAAGTTATTCAGTCTTTGTAATACTGTGAGACAGGTACTATAATCACCTCTGTGCAGAATAGGAAACCAAAACATGGAGGAGTCAGATGACTTCCTCATGTTTATATGGCCATAAGTGATGGACTTGTGTTACAAATCAAAGGTTTCTCATGCCTAAACCCTCCTTGTAACTACTAACCTTCCCTGCCCTCTGGCCATTCAAACTTTGTTTCTGTAACTGTATCAGTCACCTGAAATTTTTCTGTAATTTGGAGCTAGGGAAATTTTCCTTAATCTGTAATTTTTAAAACACTTTGGTTTCATTTATGAATCCCAATGTTTCCTAAGCCAGAGCGCCCCAATTCTTGTACCATGAATGGGTAACATATGCGTTGAGATAGTGACTTTTCAGCCCTGGATGGGGGCCTGGTAGGACCAGGGGCAGCTATACCCAGATGGCCAGTCTCTTGTGGCCCCTGAGAACTAGTGCAGACATATCATGTGCTATGAACTTCATGATCTGAGATAGGAGAGCAATTTTAGGATAGTTTTCCTCTCTCTATCTGCCTTTGCTATATTGGATGATAAAAATATATTCACCTCTCTGCAGAAAATTTACTTCACTTGTCTATAAACAAACATTCTTCAGAAAACCTACACCAAGTAGAATAGAAAATTAAAGACAGGATTGATTTTTATTCCCCATTAGATGTTCTGCTTTCTTCTCATTGCAGATGCTATTTTATTTAGGTATTAAGGATTTAAAATTGTTATTTTAATCCCTGATGTTGCTGTCTACACATAGATATGCACAACCCATAAACTTGTGGTGTCTTTTGTTTAATCAAGTCAGGATTCAGCTTTATAGTTGCAGCAGGTTGAATTATGGTACAATTGCAAGTTGACAAGCAGTAATGTAGTTCTCTGTAGAACTGAATGTACTGAAGATACCTTTTCATATGTAGTATTTATTTTTTGTGTAGACTGGAAGATGTATTACTACACTTTAGTGAAGAAATGATTGCCTTTCCAAAATATAATTTGGTTGATAATAATAATTTCTATTAAACAAATATTCAGACAATCCTGCATCCATCACCTTAAATCCATTTAAAAAGCTTTCTGCAGTTCCAAAATTTATGAATAACTTTTGTGTTTAATATAGAAACTAATGTTGATGTCTCCCCTGATATGAAAATAAGAAGTCTAATTTTAACTAATAATTCTGTCAGTGTTATAAAGTGACTAAAAGAAGCCTAGTGCTGCTGGTTTGTAATGAATATATTACTTAGAACTGCTTCTAAGTGGAAAAGTTATAAAGTAAGGAATCTTTTCCTCGTAACCTAAATGTCATCTTTTTATCCCCTGAATTTTCTGGTAAAGCACTATATCTGAGAAGGGCAAGCCAATTTTAAAAGGGTTGTATTACAGAGCTAGAAGACAAATACACTAGCAGTTTAATGCAAACATTGAGTAAAGTATTTTATTGAAGACTTGTATGATCATTGATCTGCTAATTGTGATTGGTAACTGAAAAAGGATAAGGAATCACTTGCTTCAATTTCTTGCAAAAAAAAAAAAAATTCTTTTCAAGCAGATAGGAAGTGGGGGTTAAACTCAAACAGATGGAGTCAATACTTCTGTTCAAAGACAACAGCTAACTCCTCAAAAAGAATAAATTGTGGAGAACTTAGTAAATAATGTAAATGAATAGAGACTAAGAAAGTTAGAGATCATGTTGAATTTGTTTCCGAAGTACTCCAAGTTAGAGAAATATGCCATTTTGGAGTTTCTTTCCTCTACAAAGGCTGTGTCTTTGTGACCTCAAGTGTGAAAAGAAAGAAATCAATTGCCTGATTCATTTGTGAAATACTGTCCTAGCCCCAAGTATGAGTCAGGTGCTAGGAAGGAATTGTAAACAGGACAGCCACAGTCCCTATGCCCTTATATGCTCAGATAAGCTGAAGATTGGTAGAAGATAGAGACATATTATCAGACAACTGATAACAGGGAGATAAATGCTAGGCCAGAAAGAGCACAAGGATCCCTGGGGAGCAGCCTGATAGAGGTATTCATCATTGAATGGCAGTGTTGCAGGTGTGTGGTAAGGAGGTCACAGAAATCCTTCCTTGGAAAATGATGGCTGAGTTGAGTCTTAATGTATAAATAGGAATTAGGTGAAAAGAGAAAGCAGCATACATAGTGGCCTGCAGGCAAGAAAAAAGCACAGCATTTTTAGGAAATTAAACTAGTTTTGTCCAACTGATTTTCCATGTCTTGAACACTCTCTACCTCTCTGTATTTCTTTATGCCATAGGTTTATTTTCTTTTATTGAATTTATGCTCTAGACCTTTTCTTTCCATGAAAGATATTTGGAAAGATTTCATGGCTTTGAAATGTAGCTCTGGTGTGCAGAGATCAGGCTGACCTTCATTTGGATGAAAGTTTTGCATTTTTGATTGGCCGGTATGGATCGGGATCCTTGAAATGGCCACAGGATACGCAGAACTCATACCTCGATGCTGGATGATGGGACACTCTGCTGTCAGACTCACGCTTTCTCCTCCTCTGTCCCCATGATAACCATACTGTTTATTACAGGGTATGTGTTGTTAAGATAATGGGAGGAAGATGAACTGCAAAGGATATTGAAAAGATACCATAATATGAAACAAAAAATGTGTATGATGGTGGGACTCTTTTCACCCCATGGACTGTAGCCCACTAGGCTCCTCTACCCATAGGATTTTCCAGGCAAGGATACCAGAGTAGGTTGCCATTTCCTTCTCCAGGGGATCTTCCTGACCCAAGGATTTAACTCACATCTCCAAAAATTTATACAAACTTCAAATAAAGTGTGATTATTTGACCTGAATTTGAGCTGAGACATTTTTTCTAGTGTTCAGTGAATAGGCTTTCAGCACAGTACCTTAAGAGACTGTGTCTTTCAAGACTGGTGGCAGTTGCATTTCAATATCCTTTAATTGTTGCCCAAACAAATCTGGGGATCTTCAGAGAAGAGAAGGGCCTCAACATCCTCAAAGTCCTATTGGTTTCCATACATATTGGTACCTTCCTGGGTTCTGTTCCATTTCTTAGTTTCAGTATTGCTTGAGTCTGTTTTGATTATGTCAACAATACCGTAAATATTAGCTGGAGACATGGTTCTCTCTTCCAGTGTCCACTGATATCCATGCCAAAGATGCAGATATCCAGTATGCTGTTACTTTCTAGAGTCAAACTTGCAAGAATGTTCTGTCATTACATTAGGTTTTGGGGTTTGCCTACATCTAATTCTTGACTTAGGGTTGACAAATTATTTGTTTAAAATTTACTTTCTGTCATTGAGGTGTTGCTAATAAACACCTCTATGGTCTTGTGTGGTAATGCTCTATCTATAGATGCAGGGCTTTCTATTTAGTCTGTTATCTTATTCTACTTGGGTCAGTATTCCAAGCTATACTGATCTTCTTGAATTCTGAAAGTGAACAGTCAGGGTCTTTGGTATTCTTGCATTTCGTATCACCTGAAACTTTGGACATACATTCTTTGCCTTTATCAAACTTACTACCTAATAAATTGAGGAGTCCAGGGCCATAGATGAAGCCCTGACCATAGCAGCAGCTCAGCGACATTGGTCTAGTGCAGCTATATTTGACACTTTGAATCCAATGCCCACTTATAGTGAAACAGCTAAGGGGTGGAATGAAGTTGGAGTTGGGTTTCTGACTTTGGGCAGTGCTTATTGAGCAATGATCTGTTCTGTATCCACCACTCTGAAGATCTCAAAGCACTCTTCCGCCTAATCCTTCCCTTGACTTTGTTATTATTTATCACTATTGTTAATGTTATTAATATAATGATTCTCACTCCACCTCTGTAAATGTTTTTATGTGTTGGGTTGTTGCATAATGCTATCTCAGACCCTGGCCTGTTCTAAGCAGAGGTAGAGTCAGTAAGGAGATTATTACAAGAAAGAGAAGCCACTCATTAAATTTGTTTTCACTTGAGCAGGATATAAATACAGATCTCCACAGGTGAAAGGATTGTTTCTACTGATTTATCAATCCCCTTTTATTGTGCCAGTTAATCTCAAAATAATTTCATTCTCAAGCTTATGATTTTAGATACCTAGCTCCAGTGGGCACCTTTGGGAACACTCATTTTCCAGAGCTTGGGAAAGGTACTTACTGGAAGATGCAGGATAGAGTTCTGACTTTTCAGTAGCTCTGTTACCTATGCATTTTATCTTCTCCATTTAAAAGTCATGCAATGTCATACCATAGGCCCAAATTCATCTTAACATCAGATTTGCTTTCTTAAAGCCTAAATTACTAGACATGCTGACAGATTTTATT
Source organism: Oryx dammah (assembly GCF_014754425.2). Taxonomy (NCBI): domain Eukaryota; kingdom Metazoa; phylum Chordata; class Mammalia; order Artiodactyla; family Bovidae; genus Oryx; species Oryx dammah. The sequence goes on along the minus strand of NW_024070202.1, from coordinate 74,226,155 downwards.
TTTTCAGTATTGGTGGTCAATAAAATCTTTATGGTGGTTGGAACACAGAATGTTTTGGAACTTTATGATGTATTTGATCAAAAGAAAACTATTCCACAGAAAATAATTACTCTTTCCTTTTTAAGAAGAACACCATAATTATAAAATACTCTATTTTGGTTTGCTTTACACACAAGTAGAAAGTATTCTCATTTTAAAATATAGACTAGTTTAATATCAGATAATCATCAGATAGAAGTAATAGTACAGCAGATGACTCCTAATAGCCCAGAAATTAATACAAAATAATAAAACAGCACTGCTTCTGTTAGGAAATTCAGTCAACATTTATGTCATATTACCCCTATGGTTAAATATAATTGTCTTTGAGCCAGTAGAGAAAGAATTTCATAACAGCTTTGAAAGTAATATATGATTGCCCCAAACAGTTTTAGCAAAAGATTTTCTATCCCATGATGACAGTTAGTACATTTTGAACTGTCCTCACAAGATCAGTACAAAGCTTCCTAGACATGATGTTTTTTCATTCTCTTTGTACTGTCTTTAGGGGCATATAATATTATTCCTGTGTTCAACAGTCAATTGTATTTTCTAAGTTTGAAGAAATAATATCTTCCTGTTCCCACACATCAAGTTAGTCTGTGGCAAGGCCCCTTTAAGTAGTCTTTGAACATATTACTTGCCTATAACATTTAAATATTTCTAGCTTATATTAATATACTAGGACAAGAAAACAAACTTAACTACTGAGACAAATATTATAATGTAAAGGGAGAGATGCAACCTTATAGTACAGACCAGTGACACTGACTACTTCAAATTATCTCCCGATTGTATTTAGCCATATTGCCTCCCTATAGTTTGTATAGAAAGCTATATGGATATGTCTTAAACTTTTGTACAGTACACAGAAAGTAGCAAATTCAAACAGATAATTTTGTATTTGGCATTTTTTTTGTTTGACACTTAGAAAGATTAAAGTACCCTCGTACCTCATTAACTCAAAAATGACAAAATTGACTCTAATCATCTTTGCTTCTGTGGGCTCGATGATAATAGTAAATAAATGCTGTACCGTTATTTACACTGCATTGACTTCCAAATTAGAGTGGAAGGGATGAAAAATGCCATTATCCAAGTGGAAAAAATTGATCTAGTAGTATAATGTAATTTTCTATTAAAAATTATAATCTTTGCATCACCATAAATGGATTTATAAAAGTCCATTTCAAAGGTGCCATTATCTTTGAATCACCTGCCCAGTGCCATCAGAGATGATAGCAGAGCCAGCCTAATTGTCATGTTTTCTGAGCAGTGAGTTTATAAAACAGTAGACCATAGCTCTTTCCATTGCTGTTGCTGCAGGAGGCTCTGGCGTTGGGCAGGAAAGCTTTCACGCTGAGAGAGTCGGTAAGTTGATGTACTGCATCCCCCAGATGCAATGCTCATTGTGTTTGACTTTTCAGCCACATCTGGAAGATTATTCATAGGAAATTAGATTGTAAATGCAGATAGGCTTTTTGATATTCCTGCTGTCCACATTTTTCCAATTGCATAACGGGATGATAACTAAGCTTGGGAAGGCTGAGACTTTACTCATCATCCTATAGACAATCTTGAAAATAAGAGCAGAAGAAATCATTTCTGCCCTGTGTGCATCCCTGAGGAGAGGAAGGCGAGCGCAAATGAATCTGCAAAATGGCTCCCACTACCCCGTGCTGGCTGCGGAATTGCTTTGGTCATACCCTGGCAGAACTGTGTACTGGCTGCAAGCGTGCCATTTAGGACTTGTGCCCTATCTTCTCTGATTCCTACTGTAATTTTGAACTGTGTCACAATCCAGGGAGAAGTAATGCAAAAGCCTGATGGTGGTTGCAGGATTGACCTCCATCTTTGTTTTACATTCTGCCAATCCTTTCCAGCTCCAATCCTGTGTTAGCCTCCCATCATACCTTAGCTGTCTTAGCACTTGTGGCATCCTAACATATTTTATGAAATAAATGGTTAATTAAAATTTTTATTTGGAATAATTGTGTTTATTCCATTTTTCTTGATGACATTCTTCTTGAAATGACCTCTGCCATTTTAATTGCTTTTTAGATTGGCTGCACAACTGTAATCTGATATATTTTTTGAATGTACTACTAAATTTTCACTGTTTTTTATTTTTCTGGTATCCCAGGTCATTTCCCCCTCATTTTTTCTTGTTGGGGGTACTTTCTTGAATAATATAATAAAGAGCACCTGGAGGTAATTTTTTCTGTTTTTTTGATGTCTGAAGATATCTTCATTTTCTGTTTATACTAGATTCATAGTTTGACTAAATGTAGAATGTTTAATTATCAGTATATGTCCAAAATAATTTTTCCTCAAAATTCTGGTACTAACTCACCCTTTTGTAGTGTTCAATAAAGTTGAAAAGAAGGTTGTTCTATTCTCATCATATTTTTACAAATCATCTCTGTTCCCTTCCCTTTCTGTAGAAGTTTTATTATTTTCTTATCCTGACTATCCTTACATTTTATTTTGAACTCTTATTTGGATTCATTCTTCATTTATACTCAGTATTCAGTGTAATAGTTTTTATTGCTTTATTATGTATTTATTTGGAATTCTTTTATTCATTGAAGTATAGCTGATCTATAATAAAAGTTTCTCATGTAAAGCATAGTGATTCAGGATTTTTGTAGTTTATCTTCCATTAAAAGTTCTTACAAGGTAATGGCTGTAATTTCCTGTGTTACCAAATATATCCTTGTTTATCTACTTTATAATAATGCTTTGTATCTCTTAATCCCCTACCCCTAAAGAGCCCCTCTTTCTCCTTCCTACTGGCAAACACTAATTTGTTTCCTATATCTGTTATTTCATTTCTGTTTTTCTATGTGTATTCATTTTTCTATCTGTATTATTTTTCAGATTCTGCAGATAAGTGGTATCATACTGTATTTGTCTTTGACTTATTTCACCAAGCATAATATTCTCTAGGTTCATCCACTTTGATGCAAATGGCAGAATTTCATTCTTTTTTTATGGCTAAGCAATATTCTACTGTGTGTGAGTGAATGGGTGAGTGGGTGAGTGTTAGTGGTGTTGGAGAGAACACTATTTTCTTATGACTTTCTGCCTGAATTATCTATCCATTGATGTAAATGGTTTTTTAAAATCCCCTATTATTATGGTATTATAAATTTCTCTTTTTATGTCTATTAGCATTTGCTTTATTTATTTAGGTGCTCCATTTTGGGGTGCATATGTATTAATGAGTGTAAGAAACCTCCTCTTGTATTGATGCCCTTATCATTATATAATGCCCTTGCTAGTCTCTTCTTGTAGCCTTTGGTTTAAAGTCTGATATGAATAATGTTGCCTTCATTTTTTTGTTTTCATTTCCATGAAATAGCCTTTTCTATTCCCTCACTTTCAGTCTGTGTGTGTCTTCATCTATAAATTGAGTCTCTTGTGCTTGTGTGTTCAGCTTCTCAGTTGTGTCTTACTCTTTGCAGCCCTGTGGACTGTAGCCCAGCAGGCTCCTCTGTCCATGGGCTTTCCCAGGCAAGAATACTGGAGTAGGTGGCTATTTCCTCCTCCAGGGGATCTTCCTGACCCAGAGATTGAACTTGCATCTCCTGCATTGGCAAGTAGGTTCTTTACTACTGAGCCACCTGAGAAGCCCCGAGTCTCTTGTAGGAAGCCTGTATAAGTGTCTGTGTTTTTAATCCAGTTTTTAATCACAAACTTCTTGTTACATGTCACCTCTAAGAAAATTTCTTGTGTTTTTTTCCATTGATTCTTTTTTAAAAATTAATTTATTTTAATTGGAGGATAATTACTTTATAATATTGTAGTGGGTTTTGCCATACATTGACCTGAATCAGCCATGGGGATACACGTGTCCCCCATCCTGAACCCCCTCCCACGTCCCTCCTCATCCCGTCCCTCTGGGTTGTCCCGGTGCACTGGCTTGGAGTGCCCTGTTTCATGCAGCCAACTTGGACTGGTGATCTATTATTACACATACATGTTTCAGTGCTGTTCTCTCAAATCATTCCACCCTTGCCTTCTCCCACAGAGTCCAAAAGTCTGTTCTTTATATCTGTGTCTCTTTTCCTGTCTAGTATATAGGGTCATCATTACCATCTTTCTAAATTCCATATATATGTGTTAATATACTGTATTGGTGTTTTTCTTTCTGACTTACTTCACTCTGTATAATAGGCTCCAGTTTCGTCCACCTCATTAGAATTGATTCAAATGTGTTCTTTATAATAGCTGAGAAATATTCCATTCCAGTGGTCATGTACGGATGTGAGAGTTGGACTGTGAAGAAAGCTGAGCGCCGAAGAATTGATGCTTTTGAACTGTGGTGTTGGAGAAGACTCTTTATTTATTTATTTATTTATTTATTTATTTTTAATTTTTACTTTACAATTCTGTATTGGTTTTGGCATAGATTGACATGTATCCACCACAGGTGTACATGCGTTCCCAAACATGAACCCCCCTCCCACCCCCCTCCCGGGGATGACCCAGAGAGATGTTGTGGAGAAGACTCTTGAGAGTCCCTTGGACTGCAAGGAGATCCAACCAGGCCATCCTAAAGGAGATCAGTCCTGGGTGTTCTTTGGAAGGAATGATGCTAAAGCTGAAACTCCAGTACTTTGGCCACCTCATGTGAAGAGTTGACTCATTGGAAAAGACTCTGATGCTGGGAGGGATTGAGGGCAGGAGGAGAAGGGGACAACAGAGGATGAGATGGTTGGATGGCATCACTGACTCGATGGACATGAGTTTGAGTGAACTCCTGGAGTTGGTGATGGAGAGGGAGGCCTGGCGTGCTGCAATTCATGGGATTGCAAAGAGTCGGACATGACTGAGTAACTGAACTGAACTGAATTTTCCATTGTGTATATGTACCACAATTTTCTTATCCATTCATCTGCTAATGGACATCTAGGTTGCTTCCACGTCCTAGCTATTGTGAACAGTGCTGAGATGAACATTGGTTTCCCCTTGATTCTTATACCTCCATTGTTTATAGCACTCCTATAGATTTCCTGGATTGATCTCTCATAAAAATGTATCTCATTTTTATTATCTCTGTTTGGTCAGTGTTCTGATAAAGTTCTGAAATTTTGTTATCCAGGTCAATTGGTTTCCCCTTGATTCTTATACCTCCATTGTTTATAGCACTCCTATAGATTTCCTGGATTGATCTCTCATAAAAATGTATCTCATTTTTATTATCTCTGTTTGGTCAGTGTTCTGATAAAGTTCTGAAATTTTGTTCTCCAGGTCAATACTATTTTTCTCTATAGCCTTATATACTTTTAGGCATTTATTTTAAAGTGATTTTCTGTGGCTTGATTGATTCCGGTTTCCACTAGTGTGAATTTAAATATTTTCTATTTATCCTGGTCTGCTGCTGCTGCTGCTAAGTCGCTTCAGTCGTGTCCAACTCTGTGCCTGTTTGCAAAGAGTCAGACACAACTTAGCGACTGAACAACAGTGACCTCTCCCATTATGCTGTTTTTCATTTATTCTGTAATATTACATAATATTCTGTAATAATACATAATTTGTATTTTAGAATAAAGGGATTGATTAGTTCTTTCATGTAGGAAATAGGTTATGATGTCAACTACTGGATTTTTGTGGGTGAATATAAAGACAGTTATTAATCTGGGAAACCCCTAAGTGACCAAAGAGACCTTTGCTTCTGTATGCTGTGGGCCAGACTAACCTGCGGAGAAGGCAATGGCACTCCACTCCAGTATTCTTGCCTGGAAAATCCTATGGACGGAGGAGCCTGGTAGGCTGCAGTCCATGGGGTCGCTAAGAGTCAGACACTGAGAGACTTCACTTTCACCTTTCACTTTCATGCACTGGAGAAGGAAATTGCAACCCACTCCAGTGTTCTTGCCTGGAGAACCCAGGGATGGGGGAGCCTGGTGGGCTGCTGTCTATGGGGTCGCACAGAGTCGGACATGACTGAAGTGACTTAGCAGCAGCAGCAGTAGTCTAACCTGGGGCTTCCCTAATAGCTCAGTTGGTAAAGAATCCATCTGCAATGCAGGAGACCCTGGTTCGATACCTGGGTTGGGAAGATCCCCTGGAGAAGGGAAACGCTACCCACTCCAGTATCCTGGTCTAGAGAATTCCATAGACTGTATAGTCCATGGGGTCACAAAGAGCTGGACACAACTGAGCGACTTTCACTTTTAGGCTAGCCTAGTTTTATCTAGACAGTTCAGTTTCTTAAAAGATGAACCCTATGTTTTCAGACTTAGATTTAAATACTTGTTGCCCTTAGTTTAAATGGCAACCCACTCCAGTACTCTTGCCTGGAAAATCCCATGGATGGAGGAGCCTGGTAGGCTACAGTCCATGGGGTCGCTAAGGGTCAGACACGACTGAGCAAATTCACTTTCACTTTTCACTTTCATGCACTGGAGAAGGCAATGGCAACCCATTCCAGTGTTTTTACCTGGAGAATCCCAAGGACGGGGGAGCCTGGTGGGCTGCTGTCTATGGGGTCGCACAGAGTCGGACACGACTGAAGTGACTTAGCAGCAGCAGCAGCAGCAAGGATATAAGAGAGAGAAGGAAACTTTGGCTTCTGATTTCTGCCTGCCTTAAAAGAATGCCTCAACTCACACATTCTATATACTCCTACAATCATTGACTTCTTTGAATTATACTGCTATCACCTTAAAATATCTTGAATTATCTACTCTTATTTTGAAAATTCAACAGCCAGCTAGTGTCATTGACTAGTGCTTCCTCCTGCTCCAAGTATTGCACATGTGATATTTCTAAAAGAAAAAAAAACTGATAATTCTTCCATTCTGAAAACATTTATTGTGTATATAATGTGAAAGCATTATTCTAGGCATTTGTTTCTTGCCCTCCAGGGGCTTACATTCTAATGATAATGTTGTGTAATGGTAAGATAATAAACAAGAAAATATTTTACCTTACATGAGCTGACTCAATGTTGTATGTACATCAATTTTTATTATTTATTTTTAGTTGTGCTTGGGTCTTTGTTGCTGTGTGTGAACGTTCTCTAGCTGCAGCAAGCAGAGGCCACTCTCCAGTTGCTATGCAGTGGCTTCTCTTATTTCAGAGCATAGGATCTAGGCAGGCTGGCTTCAGTAGTTGCAGCATAGGGGCTCAGAAGTTACAGCTCGCGGGCTCTAGAGCACAGGCTCAGTAGTTTTGGCACTCAGGCTTAGTTGCATCTGGAATCTTCCCAGACCAAGGATCAAAGCTGTATCTTCTGTGTTAGCAGGTGACTTCTTCTCCCCTGTACCATTGGGGAAGTACAATTATTTTTTATATATACTTATATAGTTCATGAAATTCTAAACAAAATTTTGAAGGTATTTTCCTACCTTAATTTTTAAAATTTATGTGTGATTCTACAACTTCTACCATTATCAACATACTGGTCAATGAAAGAATAGAAAGGGCATAAACATAATAAATATTCTAGGTTATTATAAGAAATATTTTAGATCAGTGACACAAAGATAATTTTTTCCCTGTACTACCATTTGTGCCATCCTATAAACTGGATAACCTTGGTACAGTTCTTAAAGACGTCCAGTGCTCACATGGGACTCATGCATTTTATTTTGTAAGCATTCTAAATCTTTGCTGATACCCTTATGACTGAATTTGATTGTCTGGATGTACTTCCTCCTTGTGTTTCACAGCATTTTCACTTACCTTCCTAACAGACATTTTTTACATTACATGGCAGCTTATTATAGGCTTCTAGAGGTAGCTAAGTGCTTTACTTACCATTAAATGATTAGCCTATATGGGAAGCCCACTGGCATGAACTGTAGAGAGTCAGCAGTTTTGAACCTGGTAAGTCAGGCTATGTTTGAGAGCTCTGAGGAGGCTAAATATTTTATTCACAGAGTAATTCAGTGTATGTCTGAGGTTTATTTCACAAGTATGCCTATCAGGAAAATGCTGAATATATGGTATTAGCAAGAGGAAAGTAATTTTAGCTGCATGTATCTCTGGCAAAGTGACTTGGCCAGCACCTTGTAAGATGCACTTTAAAAAAGGGAACAATGTAACTGTCCACCTAAAGCTAAAGTCTGTGAATTCTGTATCTTGAAGTACCCACTTTTCTTCCAAATTATAGGATGAGGAATGGTTCATCATCTCAGAGACTGGATATTCTAGTTATCTAAGATAATTTTGTGTGCTTTGCAATCGCTGTGACTTCCAGGGAAAATCATATTGATGCTGAAGTTTAAAATATCTCTCTTTGCACCCACATGAAAACTTTAGGTTGAACAGTTAAACTGTGTTATCTCTGTTATTAGCGAAACTGCTAAAAAAATTGCCTGTAATTTCTAAGAGTATATTAAATAAGAAAATAATTATTCTGTTCTCAAGTTCATGTTATACATTTGGAGACAAGTATTCAATACCTGTACTTTATAGAGGAGGAAAAAAAAGGCATAAAAACTTTCCTAAAATAAATATTAACTCCTAGGTTTTATTCATGGGGTAGTTAAGTTTTTATCTGAGGTTTAAACAAACCTCAGTCTTTACTTGGTTATACTTTGGAATCCCTGGGGAGCTTTAAAATGTCCTGCCATCTGGATCCTAGACCCAGAGTTTCTAAATTAATTATTCTGAGGAATGTTCTTGCCATTCAATGAGTGCTTAGAAAAGGAAGCTAAGTTGCAGATTCTAGATGACCCCTTCAATCTCATGGTATGCTCCTACCATTTGTCATGATGCGCACAGTTCTAAGTTATCAATAGAGAAGGGAATCCAAGAAAAAAGTTCTTAACTGTTAAAATGGGAAGGAGATGTGTTACTCATGAGCTTTTTCCAAATAGCTTATATAAGCTGTGCTACAGAATCATTGCCTTATATCCATGACTAAATAGAAAGCATGACATCAGTACAATCTCTGAGGATTCTGTGTACCAAAAAAAGGTTGATTGGCATTATACAAATTAATGTAATATTGGGACATAATTCTCTATGGATCTTTCATTGTCTGCTTTTAAGCAGAGGCACTGTCTTTTTTCCCCCAGACTATATTCTCCAGGACTTTTTATAGTGAACAGCCTTGGAAGTTAGAATATCTCCCTCTGGAGCAAAGAGCGGTCATACTTACCATTCACTGTAGAAGATATAGGTTCCCCAAGCTCAAGATTTCTTTTCTATAATAGAGTATACAGTATAATACAATAAGATATACACAAGCCACTTTGTGCTCACTCATTTCTTTGGGGCTTACCTGCATCATCCTTTGTAGGACTTGGGACAGAAGGAAATGATACAGATATGCTGATGCTCATGTTTCTTGCTGTGCCATGAGTAATAAAGTCCTTTGTCTCTGGCCAAGGAGTTTCATGTCTTCTTCAAACATCCATGAAAGGTAGCTATCTAGCTTATTCATTTTCTAGTGGGTAAAATCCCAGACCCTTCACAGTTCTTGATAGATAACACTGGTGCAATATTTTTTATTAACTTAGTTGAGTCAAGAATTATGTCCAGTCATTTTGTCCTTAACATATCAAGGCTTTGTAAAATGTTAACCATGTAAAATCAGGAAATACTCTACATCCTGAGCCTCTTTTGAGGCATCTAGAGGCAAAGAGCTTCATTTAACTAAGATATGACTGGGGAACTTGGTGGGAATCATTCAGTTTATTTAGGTGGAGTTCTAAGAATAAAAGTAAGATAAGCTGCTGCTGCTGCTAAGTTGCTTCAGTCGTGTCTGACTCTGTGTGACTCCATAGACAGCAGCCCACCAGGCTCCCCCGTCCCTGGGATTCTCTAGGCAAGAACACTGGAGTGGGTTGCCATTTCCTTCTCCAATGCAAGAAAGTGAAAGTGAAGTTGCTCAGTCGTGTCCGACTCTTAGTGACCCCATGGACTGCAGCCTACCAGGCTCCTCCATCCATGGGATTTTCCAGGCAAGAGTACTGGAGTGGGGTGCCATTGCCTTCTCTGAGTAAGATAAGGGTAAGTGTTAAAGACCAGTACCTCAGTGCTATAGTTGTAATCAGTTGAAACACAGAAGTAAAATTTTTGAGGTAAATAAAAGAAAAAGGGACATCCAGAAAGGGCTTATTGATTACTACATAGTAAATAGTTGTTGTTTTTCAGTCGCTGAGTCATGTCTTACTCTCTGCAAACCCATGGAATGCAGCATGCTAGGCTCTTCTGTCCTTTGATATATCCTGGAGTTTGCTCAGATTCATGTCCACTGAGTCGGTGATGCTATGTAAACATCTCATCCTCTGCTGCCCCCTTCTCCTTTTGCTTTCAATCTTTCCCAGCCTCAGGGAAAGTTTTCCAGTGAGCTGGCTCTTCGCATCAAGTGGCCAAAGTATTGGAACTTCAGCTTCAGCAATAGTCCTTCCAATGAATATTCAGGGTTGATTTCCTTAAGGATTGACTGGTTTGATTTCCTTGTCATCCAAGGAAACTCTCCACAGTCTTCTCCAGCACCATAATTTGAAAGCATTTTTGTTTCTTTGGCACTTAGCCTTCTTTATGGTCCAGCTCTCATATCCGTACACAACTACTGGAAAAGCCATAGCTTTAAGTATACACATGTTTGTGGCAAAGTGATATTTCTGCTTTGAATATACTATTTAGGTTTGTATAGTTTTCCTTCCAAGAAGCAAGTGTCTTTACATTTCATGGCTAGTGTCACCATCTGCAGTGATTTGAGAGTCCAAGAAAATATCAGTCATTGCTTCCACTTTTTCCCCTTCTATTTGCCATGAAGTGGTGGGACCAGTTGCCATGATCTTGGTTTTTTGAATGTTGAGTTTCAAGCCAGCTTTTTCACTCTCCCCTTTCACCTTCATCACGAGGCTCTTTTATTCCTCTTCACTTCAGCTATTAAAGTGGTATCCTCTACATATTGGAGGTTGTTGATATTTCTGAGCAAGCTTGACATTAAATAGTAGTAAAACGGGATTACTTAAAGTGAACTCCAGCATTAAATGCTTAATTAGAAAAAATGAAGACCGCAGGCATTATAAAATGTACAAGTATAGAGAGGGTGATACTAGAGCAGTAGCACAAACTTTACTGTTTCTGTTTTGTAAATAAATTCATTTGTATCATTTTTTAGGTTCCACATGTGTGATATCTTATTATATTTTTCTTTGTCTGACTGACTTCACTTAGTATGATAAGCTCTAAGTCCATCCTTGTTGCTGCAAATGGCATTATTTCATTCTTTTTCATGGCTGAGTAATATTCCATTGAATATAGGTACCACATCTTCTTAATCCATTCCTCTGCTTATGGACATTCAGGTTGCTCCCATGTCTTGGCTATTGTAAATACTGTGGCTATGAACATTGGGGTTCATTGATCTTTTCAATGTATGGTTTTCTCTGGATATGTGTCTGGGAGTGGGATTGCTGGATCATATGGCAGCTCTATTTTTAGTTTTTTAAGGGACCTCCATACTGTTCTCCATAGTGACTGTACTGTTTACATTCCCACCAACATTTTAAGATGGTTCCCTAAAAGAGAAGAATTTTTATATTGACTTACAAATCACAATTAAACTAAAAGTGATACAGGGTGACTAAAAAGTAATGGGCAGGGCTTTGGGAAAGAAACAATAAGGAAGCAGGGATTGTGATATTGATGTCAATAGAATGGAAAGCAGGCTAAGAGTTGCAAGTGGGAAATAGAATGACACTGTATAAGGTGAGGGCTAAAAATCACACTGATGATCAAAGTGTATGGAACTCTTTATACCAAATAGACAGCAAAAAGTTTATAATACAGGGAAAACTTGACTAGTATAAAACAATAGTAAGTAGATTTTAATGTTTTTGTTTAAACACAGTTCAAGTAGATAAAAATGGATAAATATATAGAAGATTAAAACAAGGTAAATGGTAGACATATTTGCATCAAATATCTTATGAGCACATAGAAGTTTTTAAAAAATCAACCATAGTAAACTGTATTAAAGAATATAGATAACATTTTCATAACATACTACAATAACTAGAAATTAATAAAACCAAAGACAAAAGTACTTTAACTTGAAAATTTTAAAATTTTCTGTTAGTGTTAGTCACTCAGTCATGTCCAACTCTTTGACACCTCATGGCTTGTAGCCAACCAGCTCCTCTCTCCATGGGATTCTGCAGACAAGATGCTGGAGTGGGTTGCCATTCCCTTCTCCAGGGGATCCTCCCAACCCAGGGACTGAACGGTCTCTTGCATTGCAGGCAGATTCTTTACCATCTGAGCCACTAGGGAAGCCTAAGTGGCTAAGCCAACCTAAGCCTAAGCCATAAGTGGCTTCCCTAGTGTAGGTAGCAGGAAATAAAAGTGTAGATAAAAAGAAATAAACTTTCTCTAAGTGAAGATAAAAGGACATGAAAGCTGAATTTTCAGAATTTCTAGATGATGGCTGCTGAAGCTCCAATACTTTGGCCACCTGATTCGAAGAGCTGATTCATTGGAAAAGACGGTGATGCTGGGAAAGACTGAGGCAGGAAGAGAAGTGGGTGACAGAAGATGAGATGGTTGGATGGCATCACTGACTCAATGGACATGAGTTAAAGCAAACTCCAGGAGATAGTAAAGGACAGGGCATGCTGCAGTTCATGGGGTCCCAAAGTCGGACACAACTTAGCAATTGAACAAAACAACGAAATGAAAGAATGGCATATGTAAGGTGTGAAAGTGAAAGTCGCTCAGTTGTGTCAGACTCTTTGCAATTCCATGGGCCAGTTCAGAATACTAGACTGGGTAGCCTTTCCATTTTCCAGGGGATCTTCCCAACCCTGGGATCAAACCCAGGTCTCCTGCATTGCAGGTGGATTCTTTATCGCTGAGCCACAAGGGAAGCCCAAGAATACTGGAGTGGGTAGCCTATCCCTTCTCCAGTGGATTTTCCCAACCCAGGAGAACCACAGTCTCCTGCATTGCAGATGGATTCTTTACCAACTGAGCTATCAGGAAAGCCCCTTATGTAAGGTATATTGCCAACTAAAACAGCTTGAAAACAAACAAACAAAGTAAAGAACAGAATAAATATAAAAACACAATGAGATAAGAAACAGAAACACTAGAACAATAAAATACTGAGTTTTCGAGATAAAGTCTATAATATAGACAAAACCCAAACTAGTCTAATAAAAATTGGGGGAGGGTAAGAATCCAAATATGCAAAAACAAAGTATGAGAGGAAACATCTCTGAAAAAGAGGAAATTTCAAATACCTCTTTCAAAATATATTTGAGATTTTATATAAATAGTACCATCTATTAGGAAAATATAATCTCCAAAATTGACTTCAATTGAGATTGCAGGTTTAAACAAACCAAATTTCTATGGAATAAAGAAAATAATAAACTATCATATTTAGGACTGGACATGGAACTGGATTGGTTCAAAATTGGGAAAGGGGTATATCAAGGCTGTATATTAACATCCAGCTTATTTAACTTATATATAGAGTACATCATGTGAAATGCCAGGTTGGATGAAGCTAAAGCTGAAATCAAGATTGTTGGGAGAAATGTCAATAACCTCAGATATGCAAATGACACCACCCTAAATGGCAGAAAATGAAGAGGAGCTAAAGAGCCTCTTGAAGGTGAAAGAGGAGAGTGAAAAAGCTGGCTTAAAACTCAACATTCAAAAAACTAAGATTGTGGCATCTGGTGCCATCACTTCATGACAAATAGATGGAGAAAAAATGGAAACAGTGACAGACTTTTCTTAGGCTCCAAAATCACTGCAGACAGTGACTGCAACCATGAAATTAAAAGATGCTTACTCCTGAGAAGAAAAGCTATGACAAACCTAGGCAGCATATTAAAAAGCAGAAACAACACTTTGCCAACAGAGGTCTGTGTAGTGAAAGCTATGGTTTTTCCAGCAGTCATGTACAAATATGAGAGTTGGCCCATAATGAAGGCTGAGCGCCAAAGAATTGATGCTTTAGAACTGTGGTTCTGGATGACTCTTGAGTCCCTTGGACTGCAAGGAGATCAAACCAGCCTATCTTAGAGGAAATCAACCCTGAATATTCACTGGAAGGACTGATACTGAAGCTCCAATATTTTGGCTTCCTGATGCAAAAAGCCAACTCATTCGAAAATAACTTGATGCTGAGAAAGACCAGGGCAGGAGGAGAAAGGGATGACTGAAGATGAGATGGTTGGATGGCATCATTGACTCAATGGACATGAGTTTGAGCAAACTCTGGGAGATTGTGAAAAACAGGGAAGCCTGGTGTGCTGCAGTCCAAAGAGTGTTAAAACACGGCTGAGTAACTGAACAACAAGAAATCTATCCCAGAAAAAGTTTTATACTAAAATATTTTCATGGGAGAATTCAAGAAACCATAAAAAAATAGATGCAATTCTATTACATCATTTTAGTAAATAGAAAAAAAGAAAACTTTCACGTTATATTTGAGACAAGTATAATACTGTTCTTAAAAACTGAGCAACTAGACAGTCTAATGATACATCTTGATTTTTTAAAATACTATTCACTACTAAAAGAAATCTGGACTCCTTAGAAAAACAAAGGATTTACTATCTGGGCAAAAGAAACTACAAGTTGTAATGATATAGAATCCAACTTAAAGCAGCTTGTGAAGTGAAGTGAAATTTTTTCAGTTGTGTCTGACTCTTTGTGACCCTATGGACTGTCCATGGAATTCTCCAGGCCAGAACACTGGAGTGGGTAGCCTTTCCCTTCTCCAGGGGATCTTCCCAACCCAGGAATAGAACCCAGGTATCCCACATTACAAGCCGATTCTTTACCAGCTGAGCCACAAGGGAAGCCCAAATTTGGCAATACTGAGCAGCTTCAAGAAGAAAATAATAATTATGAGTTATAACATATTGAGTACATAAAAAAGAAACATGGGTCCATAGAGTTACTGAAGACAAAACAGGATATATAATCTGAGAAAAGAGAGAAGTTGGAAAACTTTTCTTATAGGAGAATGTCAACTAATATAAACACAGGGATGACAAAATTAGGTCACTATTGTTTGTAACTCCCAATTTGTTTCAAATGTAGGTAATCAATTCTCTCTCCCCACAAATGACTCCTTGATCATAAAGGGTAAATTTGTCTCTATGATAGAAACCATAAGTAATCAAGCTCTCCATTGCCTGTGGTGGGACAGCTTGTTAGGGGTCTTCTGATCTGTTAAGTAGTCACCATAAGGTGTTCTGCCTGGAAAACTTTTAACCTGAATCTTAATACAAGATGAATCAATAATGTGAACTCCTCTGCAGGATAATTGGCCTGAATTCTTAAAAGGATTCAGTGGTATCAAGAATAAAGAGAGGAAGGGTAATTGCTCTAGATTCAAGAAGTCAAAGGTGATTCAATAACCCAATCCAAAGTGTAAATGTTGATTGGGTCCCAGATTGGAAAAGATAAAGTATATTTTGAAACAATGGGAAATTTTTCATATAGTTTTTTCTTAGATGTTATTATATTCCTGTTGATTTTCTTAGATGTGATAATAGTATTATGATTATGCAGGAGAATGTCATTATTCTTGAATTTATGCTTAAGTGTTTTGAGAGAACAATGTCATGATGCCTAAAACCTACTTTAAAATAGTTTGGAAAAATGGAGGAATCTTACTTTCTCTCTCTCTGTTCATATAAATCTGTGTCTGTAGGTTTATATGTGTATCTGTGTGTAGGGGTGTGTGTGTGTGTAGATAGGAGGGAGGAGAGTGGAGTGAGACAGAAATTGTGGTGTGATGTTAACAGTTGGTCAAAAGTATAATATATAAGAATTCATCATGCTGTCTTTGAATTTGTAAGTTGGAAATCTTTCAAAATAAAGTAGCAAATTTAAATAACAAGAAAGAGATTCTCTAACCAACTTCCATATCTTATTTTCTATTTTATTGAAGTTTGCACTGAAAGACCATAACCCTTGCCTTTGATCATTTAGAATCTTATGCTCATGGAAACCTTTGCCCTGTTAATAGCTCTTATAATATTAGCTTGTAGTGAATTTTTCATTTTATGCTTGAAAGGAAATAAGGTAATTGCCAGATGGGAACCCACTGAAATGGTTCCTCACTGCAATATTTAACATACTCTGTAAAGTGATAACAGATCAATAAAGTATGGTTTGTCATTCTCTGCATTTCTTCCAATCTGGATGTTACCTGGGAACACTGGAGAATTCATGTAATTACTTATGGTAATTAGGGTTAGGGTTAGGGTTAGGTTTGGGTTAGATCAGAGTAGTATCAGAGTACTACTCTGATAGGGTAGTATCAGAGTCTAGAGTTGACATGTCTGCTATGTCTTCATTTTATCTCCTAATATACATTGAGTAGTTTTTCAAATACTCTTAAGTCAGAGCCTGGGATGTTTTAATTTGTAATGTCATGTTCCTGTGAAATCAGAATATTCTCAATACCCCAAAGTAGTATTAAATTTTCAAATGGAGAATTTATTATGGATAACTTTTTTTTATTTCCTCAATTGTATAAAGTTACATTTAGGTAAATTTAAGGAAATTTAATTTCTTAAAACGATAAAAATAGGCAAGATTTTTGGTATTATATAAAAGCACATGTATACAAACTACTAGATGATAAGGTCAGTGTGTTTTACAAAGAATTCATAACAGATAATGTAATGATAGTTGATCTCAGCTAGTCCTGAAACTTTAGAGTCACTTAAATAGGAAAGAATAAAATCCTCCATATTTTGCTTCTTGAGATCTGAGATGATTTACTTTTGTTGGCATTTTTCCTGATTTATATCCTTATTACTTCTTAATGTCATACTCTGCTCTCTGAGAGGCAGAAATGTAGCTTTTGAAAACAATTTGGAAGATGGTAACCATTGATTCCGTGGTCACAATGCCTGTTTCATTTCTTTGCGGACTTGCCTCCAGCCCCAAGTATGGGACCATACTTGGCCTTTCAGAGAAACCTCTAAGGAGCTCGCTCCTAGGGATGAGACCGATGAGCTTGTTCTCTGAGAGTTGTGTAATGAATCTAATGACTCATGATAAAATGTCTGGAATTTGTCACACTTTTTGTGACAGACATTCCATGATTTGGTGTGCCTGTGAAACATTAGCCACCTTATCAAAAAATACACTTGAGATCATGCAGTTGTAATAAGACAGACTTAAGCAAAAATGCTTTAAGTTAGTCACTCAGTCTCTTTCTCTTGAAGTTTGGAAGCCACCATGCAAATTTAGACTTTAGTAGAAGAGGTGTACAACCTACTGCTGAGCAAGCTTTTTATGACCAAATCTTCCTGCATGTCCATTGTATGTTTAACAAAACTAGTGCAAATTTAGTAACGAACTATCCTGCTAATTAAAGAAATATCATGTACTTGATGGATCCATTATACATCACAACCAGATAGAGGAAAGGATAGAGAAAGTGTACTAAATTAAAAGCCAGAACTCTCTTTTCCAATGTAGCATCCTTGCAAGTATGAAGATGATGTAACTTTGGGCCATTATGTACTTTGTGAGTGCAAAATTCATAATTTGTTTGCTACTGAGCACAGTAGCAAAATGTTTTCCTTGCACATTGCTGGTCCCCTGTGGCACATTCATATTGGGTTTCAGATCACCTTGTCCTTTAACATGGTGTTCATATCAAATTGTGGTTTTAGAAAAAGGCTAAAACTAGAGTTGTTATGCTGTGATCATCCACTTACATTAAACTAATAAAAATAATTATGTTGCATGGCATTCTATTCTAGCCAGTGAAAATAGGATATAATCAGAATCACGAAGATTTAATTTCTTAAAAGGCTGAGTTTTATCAGTCAGTGAAATTTTATGGTTTCCGGTGTACCAGGCACTATTCCAAAGGGGAATAGAAGAATTTTTCTGTGATATTAACTGTAGCTTTTACTATACTGAAGTATGTATGTATTTTATTTATATTTCCTCTCATATACTTTATTATTTTTTATTGAGTATAATTACATTGTTCTAGTTTCTGCTGCACAGTGAGGCTATACGTATACATATGTCTCCACCCTCTTGAGCCGCCTCCTCACCCCGCCGCCCATCCCACCCCTCTAGGTGATCACAGAGCACTGACTGATGAGCTTCCTATGCCTTATACCAAGTTCCCACTAGCTATCTATTTTACACATGGTAGTGTATATATGTCAATACCAATCTTCCAATTCATCCCACCCTGAATTGTATTTTTAAAGTATGTGTGTTTTCATTATGATTAAAAAGCCACATTTTTTGACTTCAGTTTAATTTAAAATCTGGCACCTTGAACTCTGTGCTTTCAGGATCTATTTGGTTTGTGCACTAGACTACTGGCTTTAAATTTGATGTCTTTGTCTAACACAAATACTAATAAATAATATTGTGGGTTCTCTAGGAATGATTAGTTTTTGTTTCCTAAGGTATGTTCGATTTTCTGGATTCATTGATGCCATCCTGGCATGAAGGAAATTATAGAATAAAATGTACAACTTCTTAATCTTTGGAGAAGTATAATGATTACAGTCTTATTAGAGAGGTGCCACACAGCAACTATTGAGCAATTTAATTTTTGCTAAGTTAATTTTCACATGCCATTGTATAGTTGGAAATGGCATTCTTTTTAAAAATAGGATGAAATGTATATTTTATCTACTCATATGAAAATTTCTCAATGTATAAGTTGGGAAAGTTGATAATTTAAAAACTCTGAGTGAAATAATTAAATGTTTTAAAACTATAACATTAGAATGTTTTAAATTTTTTTTCTCAGATTTAGAAGATTATTTGAATTTTAGCTATATTTTACGTATTCCAAATTTGCTGAAGTAGGCTGAAGACCTGATATTACCACCAATCTGTTGCCTGACTGGCACTGATTTCTAGGGGGTGCTTGTGAATAAATATTTAAGTTTTTTGGTCAATCTCAATAGAATCTAGATTGGGATGTGAACATGATTTAG
Organism: Oryx dammah; assembly: GCF_014754425.2. Classification (NCBI taxonomy): domain Eukaryota; kingdom Metazoa; phylum Chordata; class Mammalia; order Artiodactyla; family Bovidae; genus Oryx; species Oryx dammah. Next base: position 74,207,184 of record NW_024070202.1, on the reverse strand, counting down.
GAGTGTCCTCCATCTTCCTAGTTGGCCAATTTGGAAATGAAAGAACTGTTATAAATTTATAAAACTAGCAAGAGAAATATTTTGAAGTTTAATAAAGCTTTTTGAAGTAAACATCCCTGAAGATGAAGCAGAATATCTCAAAGCATTTAGCTTCATGGCTAAAAGCAACATTATTTACAAAATTATAGGATCTGAGCTGTTTTGCCAGCACCATGATCTATTTGGCTATCTAGAGAAAGGTTAACAGCTTTTTAATGGCCCTGCTAGCTGGGCAAATCATACACATTAAAGGTAAATGAGAAAAAAAAGAAAACTTTTTTCTATCAATCATGCCTTTAAGAAACTTCTTTCACAGATATTTTGTATATTTAAATTTCAAATGTTAGCTGGGAATTGGAAAATAATTTTGCTCTCAAGAAAATTGCCTAAAATTTTTTTGCCTTCAGTGTGGGCAACTGAGTAATGGAAAAATAAGAATGGGAGAGTTCCCCCCCACCGCCCGCCCCCACTACTCATTTTGAGCTTTCTATGAGAAAGTTCTTTAAATTTGTGTGTGTGTGTGTGATGTCTGTGTACTAGTAAGGAATGGGTAAATAATTTCACTGTGGTGACTCATCCACCAAAAGTATATTAAGCAAGATGTTTTCATGGCCAAAAATATAATTAAAGAATTGATCACAATTTTGTGCTTCTAGAATTCCATTTACTTCTTTTTAATATTTGCACTACTACTGAAATCAATTTCCAATAAGATTTTAGATTAAAAAAAAAATGATTCTCCTTAAGGCAGAGGAAGAATAGTCTCCTGAATGAACAAAATTCTGAATCAAAGAGAAAAATGGTCTTCTTGAAGGACAGGCATAGAAGTGTGTTCCCCTTTAGCTTCCTGTTCAAAGGAGTAGAGGGTGCTCCCAATTTAGAGTTAATCTCCCCTTCTCATGCTAGTGGGTCCTGAGGCCCCTGGGACCCATCATTGCTCTGCATGGACTATTTATTCTCCTTACCAGCCTTCTTAGGAAAAATGACTTCCTCTAAAGTTTTCGTGAGGCCCACAAAAGTGCCCAACAAACTTAAAACATAGTCATCTAATTAGTTTCTCTAATTACTTACATCTGCATGAATGTGAGAGCTGGACTATAAAGAAAGCTGAGTGCCGAAGAATTGATGCTTTTGAACTGTGGTGTTGGGGAAAACTCTTGAGAGTCCCTTGGACTGCAAGGAAATCAGTCCGGAATATTCATTGGAAGGACTGACTATGAAACTGAAGCTCCAATATTTTGGTTACGTGATGTGAAGAACTGACTCCTTGAAAGAGATCCTAATGCTGGGAAAGATTGAAGACAGGAGGAGAAGGGGACGATGGAGGATTAGATGGTTGGAGGGCATCACCAACTTGACAGACATGAGTTTGAGCAAGTTCCAGGAGTTGGTAATGGACAGGGAGGCCTGGCATGCTGCAGTCCATGGGGTTGAAAAGAGTTGGACATGACTGAGTGACTGACATGCCACTCTAGTAAGTTACACCTGCATGCATGCATGTTCAGTCATGTCTGACTCTTGCAGCCCCATGGACTTTAGTCCCCAGGCTCCTCTGCCCATGGGGTTTCCCCAGCAATACTGGAGTGGGTTGCCATTTCCTCCTATGTGGGATCTTCTCCTGCATCCCAGGCAGATTCTTTATCACTGAGCCCTTGGGGAAGTTACATCTAATGTTATTCTAATTTAGCCTTCCTAGGTCCTAAGTGACAGTATGTTGTGGAGGTTAAAGCTTATTTTTAATTATTTAATTTTATTAGTTTATATTTTGATGTGTGAAGTTGAAGAACTTTTAGTATACTTGTGTAACTGTCATCACAATCTAGTTCTAGAATATTTTCATTACCCCGAAAAGGAACCCCATACCCTTGAACAGTTGTTCCCCATTCCTCCCTTGCTCTAGTCTCTAGTAACCACTAATTTTCTTTTTCCCTATTCTGAGATTTCATTAAATGAAATAATATACTATGGACTCTGTGTCTGGCTCTTTTTACTTCGCATATTGTTTTCAAGATTCCGCTACTTTTTAGTGTGTACCAGTACTTCACTGCTTGTTATGGCCAAATGATATTCCATTCCATAGGTATGTTGTATTTTGCATTCATCAATTGATGGACAAAATCTGCCTGCCAATGCAGGAGATGCAAGAGATGAGGATTTGGGCCTTGGGTCGGGAAAATCCCCTGAAGAAGGGAATGGCAACCTATTCCAGTATTCTTGCCTGGAGAATTTATTGGACAGAGGAGACTAGCAGCCTATGGTCCATGGGGTCCCAATGAGTTGGACAGGACTGAGTGACTAACTTTCATTTTTAATTACTGTAACTTGTAACTTTATAGTAAATTTTGAAACTGAGGAATGTGAGTCCTCCAAATTTGTTTTTTTTTTTTTAAAAAAACACAAAACCTTATTTTTCTTATGTTGGGTGTCCTCAAACTCCATATGAATTTTAGGATAAGCTCTTGATTTCTGCAAAAAAGGCAGGTAAAATTTTGATTGAGGAATTAAATTGAATCTGTACCTCAATATGGGGAATACTGCCATCTTAACAAGATTAAGTCTTCCAATCCGTCAATACTAAATAGATATCTTTACATTACTTTGATTTTTTCCAATGATATTTTGAAATTTTTATTGTAGAAGTTTTGTACTTCCTTAAGTTTATTCTGAAATATTTTAGTCTCTTGTAAAAGGAGTTGTTTCTTGACCTTAGATTGTTCATTACTAGTGTATCAAAATAAGAGTGATTTTCATGTGTTGAGCTTGTGTCCTTCAACCTTACTGAACTTGTTTATTCTAAGAAGTTTTTGTGGAAGTCTAAGGCTTTGAATGTTATAATAGTACCACCCTTTTTCTTATTCCTGCATCTGTGTGTGTGTGTTTGTGTAAACTCAATCTACTTGATTCAGTTTTAGCTTTTTACATGTAAGGGTTAGGTTGAAAAACTTATTATACTCTGTATTGTCCTCTTCTGACTTACAATCTCATTTCCACAGATGAGAGGAACAACTATCAATGGCATGCCCTTTCTCAAGGGCACTGCTGGCAGTATTGTAGGGCCCTGGTAGTGGGTAGGTAGTTGCAGCTTCAGTTGTACGGCATGCTGCGGGATGGTGGTTTCCAGATAAGATGTCTTAATAGAGTTGTTAAGTTAGTCATGACTAGAATGATCATATAATTCATCATCACCCTGGGACACTTTTGTGACTCAGTGGTGGGGCAGGGATGAAACGTGCTATTAATTACTATGCAGTGAAACAGCATAAAATTTGAATATTTGAACAAAAAAGGAGGTGTGATCATCTTGTCATAACAGATTGTCAACAGATGGGTTTTAAAGTGTAAATTGGACGAAATGGAAAGGGTAAGCCAGGAACAGATTTGGTGCCAGAAGATGCCTGTGGGTTCATTGGTAGGGAATAAGGATTAGAGAGGCCAGATCAGGAAGCAGGCTCTACACTGATAAGAGCATGGGCCTTGAAGCCGTTGCCCAGGTTAAAATCCTTCCTCTGCTACCTACTAGCTGTGTGAATTTGAGTAAGTTGCTTAATCTCTTAGTGCTTTGTGCATGTGTGTGTGTGCTAAGGCGCTTCAGCTGTGTCCGCTTCTTTGCAACCCTATGGACTGTTGCCTGCCAGGCTCTTCCATCCATGGGCTTCTCCAGGCAAAAATACTGAAGTGGATTGCCATGCCCTTCTTCAGGGGGTCTTCCTGACCCAAGGATCAAACCTGCGTCTCTATAAGTCTCCTGCATTTCAGAGGCGAGTTCTTTACCACTAGCGCCACCTGGGAAGCCCAGGTGCTGCTTTAATCCACTCAAATACAGAATGGGTTTAACAGTAACCTTACTTCATAGAGTTGTTATGAGGATCATATAAATAAATATATGTGCTTGTCATATAGTGTGTGCTTTGAAAATATTATCTGTAAACATTAGCTAAATACTATAGTGATCAGTTTTGTTTCTTGGGTAGGGATATGGGCTGAGCCATAGTCCGGAAGCCTACTGGTTATTGGGACTTTGACAAATCCACTTTGTCAACTGTATTACCACTGAGACGGACCGGTAGTGGCTTTGCTATAAACCTGCCTCTTTAGTCCTCATGTGGATGGATCCTCTGAATTCTTTTATTTTTAAAAATATTTTAGAAGCTATTTCCCATTTCCCTTTTAAAATACAGCTTTGAGAGAGAGGATCTGAAAATGCTTGAAAGAGATATGAGTTTAGTAGGATTCAGCATGGATTTTGTAGTGTGAAGTTATCAACTACCTGCAAACCGGTACCAGGGAATGACACTTTATTTGATATTCTGAGGTCTAATTTCTAACTATTAAACTCTGAGAAACACTAGGTAATTTTTCTCCTTTTCCAATAGTGTATAAATGAAACAAATTCTTTTCCAGGTAGGATAACTCTTAGGTAATATTCTGGAAAATTCAAATACAGTATTTTCTTTTTTATTTGAATAATTTTTTTTTCCTTATATAAGGAAACTAAAGGTTTTAGGTAATTATTTGTCTACTTTTAGCTTATATTTTGAAGGTATAGAAAATTAAATACTTATATCTAGAACCTATAAATTTAATCAAATTTTCTTCAGAATATTAAGGCCAAAAAATAAAACTCCAAACAAAAAAAGGATATTAGGGGTACTAGCCACAGGAAGAACTTCATTTAAAATGTATCTTTAGTTTACACTCAAATAAATTCACTTTTCATTTTTATCAGTTTATTTAAGGTAATGATCAGAAGTTTGAGTTATTTATTATTAATTTTTTTAGACATGATGTGCTATAAACCTGTTTGTAGTTATTAGGAGTTAGAGTAGATAGGGATTCAAATTTTAATATGGAATATTCATCATATTCCAGTTGGTGGTATATCTGACTTTGGGGGCTTGTGTATTGATCTAGAAAACAGACTAGTTACTATGCCTCTATTCAGTTCAGTTCAACCACTCAGTCGTGTCTGACTCTTTGCGACCCCATGAATCATAGTACGCCAGGCCTCCCTGTCATCACCAATTCCCAGAGTCTACTCAAATTCATGTCCATCAAATCGGTGATGCCATCCAGCCATCTCATCCTCTTTTGTCCCCTTCTCCTCCTGCTCCCAATCCCTCCCAGTATCATAGTCTTTTCCAATGAGTCAACTCTTCGCATGAGGCGGTCAAAGTATTGGAGTTTCAGCTTCAGCATCAGTCCTTCCAATGTACACCCAGGACTGATCTCCTTTAGGATGGACTGGTTGGATCTCCTTGCAGTCCAAAGTGAAAGTGAAGTCGCTCAGTCGTGTCCGACTCTTTGCAACCCCATGGAATATAACCTACCAGGCTCCTCCGTCCATGGGATTTTCCAGGCAAGAGTACTGGAGTGGAGTGCCATTGGCTTCTCCAGGGGATCTTCCTGACCCAGGGATTGAACCCGGGTCTCCCGCCTTGCAGGCAAACGCTTTAACCTCTGAGCCACCAGGAAAGCCCAAGGGACTCTCAAGAGTCTTCTCCAACACCACAATTCAAAAGCATCAATTCTTTGGTGCTCAGCTTTCTTCACAGTCCAACTCTCACATCCATACATGACTACTGGAAAAACCATAGCCTTGACTAGATGGACCTTTGTTGACAAAGTAATGTCTCTGCTTTTGAATATGCTATCTAGGTTGGTCATAACTTTCCTTCCAAGGAGTAAGTGTCTTTTAATTTCTTGGCTACAGTCACCATCTGCAGTGATTTTGGAGCCCCCCAAAATAAAGTCTGACACTGTTTCCACTGTTTCCCCATCTATTTGCCATGAAGTGATGGGACTGGATGCCATGATTTTAGTTTTCTGAATGTTGAGCTTTAAGCCAACTTTACACTCTCCTCTTTCACTTTCATCAAGAGGCTTTTTAGTTCCTCTTCACTTTCTGCCATAGGGTGGTGTCATCTGCATATCTGAGGTTATTGATATTTCTCCCGGCAATCTTGATTCCAGCTTGTGCTTCCTCCGGCCCAGCGTTTCTCATGATGCATATAAGTTAAATAATCAGGGTGACAATATATGCCTCTATAATAGAAGGCAAATTTATTTATTGGTAAGATTTTGCATTTAGTTTTTTGCTTTTAGATGGCTACTGGTATGTATTACTTTATTTTAAAAAGAGCACTCAACTTTATTGAGTTTGAAACTTGGTAGGTGGTTGTTCCATTTAAGATGAGCTTTCCTATCAAGAAATGATCACAGGACTCCTTTGAGCCTTGCTTCTACACTCAATTTAAGATTTGTTTTTATAAAATAGGAGCTAGTTTAAAGGAGTATTGCCACTTCCACCTTAGAGCATAGCGCCTTCATCCTTTGAAAGGCCCTGAGTGTGATTTTATTGATTGTGAACATTTGCAGCTGAATCACCATCCTTGGTCATGAGAAGGAAGAACTGAACATTCTCCTTTGTGTGGTTTGATAAGAGTTTCTCTCTTATGTATGCTGAACTCTGGGATGACAGATCTCAAATAAGACAGCTTTGGGATCTTCTGAGTGGGAAGGGACAAGTATTCCAACTTTGTTTTCCCAGGACTTGTGGCCAAGAAGATGAGTCAGGGCAAATCCAGTGCCTCAGATAGGCCCAAGAATTAGAGGTGCAGTGAGTTCCCAGAAATAAAATCTCTCTGAGGAAAGAATATCTATGCATGCAGCTTGGAATCAGCCTGAGTTCATTGGGAGGCCTGATTTCAGTCACTGCTTGTGTATAAGATTTACAATTTATCTTTAAAATATTTAAATTACAGCAATTAAAATTTTAAATTAATTCTAAAGGAACACTGAGCTAGGTTTACCATGTTGAAAATAATGAACAGAGTGCTCAAGCATAGGTAATGTATTAAATTTTTAAAAGGTGTTTGCCTGTTTATTAGTTGGTTTGCCATAGATTATGTGGATATGAATCTGTCATTGTTCTTACAATAAATGTTCTGTTCACTGATTCTCTGTGTAGGGAAAAAGCTTGGTTAAATGAAATTTGACCTGACTTAAAAAGAGTGTGAAGAAAGTTCCCTATGCCTATCTTTCTTTGGATGGTATTATTTTGACTCATCATGCCTTGCTTGTTGAAAAGTGCTTTTTTTTTTTTCAATTCTTATTTCATTTACATAAATTAATAAAGATAAATTACAGAATTTATGGAAACTATGAAAAGGAAAGCTCTGCTCTTGTTACAGCCAGTTGTATTAGATCAGGTGAGCAGAATTCAGGTAGCAAAGATTCCTTGACCAAACTTCAGTCAGGCATCTCTGAACTCTTCCCAACTAGACTGTGCCTTTTGGGCTTATGTTTTCATCTTTGCATTGCCCAGTTTTACCAAGAGTTCTGCTAAGTCACTTTAGCATGACACCCCCATCCTTGATAACTGATACCTAATTCATCTCCTAACCCTGTTATCTGATCACTCTGCCCTGCCTGCAGCAAGAATCCTGTGAAGCTGGTTTAGCTGGATAGAATTCCTCCCCACCCCAGAGATTTTCTCTTAGGAAATTTCTACCCACTGACCCTTGCCCTGCTCCTTGTCTGTAAATCCCCACTTGTCTATGCTGTATTTGGAATAAAGCCCAGTTCTATACAGAAGTCTTTTTCCCCTTACTGCACCAGTTCCTGAATAAAACTTTTTATTTATTTTTTTTACAACTTTCACTACCGTCCAAGTACTCTGATTTTCTTTGACATAGCTAAGGCTGGGAATAACTCAGTACATATTTGTCAAACACTGTTCATTATGTCCTTAATCCATGGAATTAAGTATTATTAGTAAACCAGTCCCAATCCTGCTATTGTCACGTTGCACTTACAGGGCTGTGTTTGCTTTTGATGATGATCATGACCATGTGTTAGGTATAAGGGAAGGAAGGGACATGAAAATGAGAAAGAAGGTCATCTTCTTCTTATAATAAACACCATTTGGAAATTGGTAAGTAAGCCAATTGTTATTGCATAAATCAGCAGATGTCAATGCAGAATATTTAGGATGTGTTCTCTGTCCACCTGCTTCTGTCCCCTGGGCTTGACTCACAACAAGGGCCTGGCTCACTCCAGAGCTGTCTTGGCCTTAAGGGAGAACAGAAAAGCTGAGAGAGGTCAGTAAGGGTTAAGAATTTTCCTAGCTCAAAGCTTTGGGTGAAGAGATGGTTAAGAGCCCTTCTGTTTTCCTGGCCGAATACAGATCAGGGTCCACAGTGAAAGAACAATGGGAATTCTTAACTCAAAATAGTGATTGGCAAGTCAAGAGAGTTCAGAATCTGACTGCAGGATTTTGGGTTGTCACTGTAAGCCCTTCCTGCTTGGAGGTACTATGATAGAGTCAGAGGAACGAAGGTTTGGAGGCAAAGAGACCTGTAGCCCCCTCCATACCAGCTCTGCTGCCCATTAAATACCAGGCTAGGCACACATCCTGTGTGCCTCTGTGCCTCAGTTTTCTCATTTGCAGACAGGCTACTGGGTGAAAGGTGCCCAGGATGGTGCCCTTTATTACTCATTCAGCAGATGCGGTTGAGCACCTGTATGTGCAACACGTAAAGCTAGGCAGGATATGGCAGTGGCATTACAGCCTGGCTGCAAACCAAGTGAAAAAGCAAGTCCTGTAATTTTGAATTGTTTAAATAGCTGGGAATAAAAAACAGGAACATAGGACATGGATATAGGCAATGACTATGGTGCCTTAGATGGCATCATAGGTCTGATCAGCCTTTCAATTGAAACCTAACAGCTTTTCACCCCTAACCTCTTTTCCTCAGCCTTTTAGGGAAAAAGAGACCTTGACCAGGTGTGTTATGAGGTGAGGATGTCGTGTCAGATGAAGTGTGGCCTTGCTTTGCTTGCTTGCTTATTCAGTCATATCCGATTCTTTGCAAAACCAGGGAATGTAGCCTGCCAGGCTCCTCTGTCCATGGAACTTTCCAGGCAAGAATACTGGAGTGGGTTGCCATTTCCTACTTCAGAGGATCTCACCGACCCAAGGATCAAACCCTGCATTGGCAGGAGGACTTTTTTTTTAAACACTGAGCCTCCAGGTGTGACCTTACTGCTTATGAAAAAGAATTTGGATTCATATGTAAAGTAGGAGAAGAACGGATTGGCATATGGTTAACATCAAACCTGTAATGGTGGTGGTGGTGATTATTGTAAGCAAATAGGAGAGATTCCTATTTCACCTGTGGGATCAAGATAGGAAGGGACAGGTTACCTGTGACCTGGACAAAGGTAGGAATGATACAGGCATAGAGATGGGAAAAGAGGTTTCTGTGTAGGAAATCTAGACAGTATTACTACTACTGCTACTATTATTCCAATCTGACTTTTATAGGGTATCATTCATGTCTTACAAATGTAAAAGGTGAAAACTGTACATTGTAGGTAAAAACAAAACAAAAAAACACCTGAATGAAATTTCACTAAAGAGTAACAACCCAGTTAATGTATTTGGTAAGAATCTAGTTTGTCAGCTATTTTATTCAATTAACACATAAACTGGGATATAACAGAATAATGCCTCCACAGAGATTATTTAACTTTTATTACACAGCTACCAGCTCTTCATCTACTTCTTTAAGACAAAGGGGACCCTTTTGAAGTGTTGCTTATATCTACTTGGGGAAATGCAATGTTTATTGAAGTTGAAGTGCAACTGGGTTAATCTCTCTTTAGATAACACATGTAACTAAATGTTTCTAGGCAGAGCACAAAAACTGCAGACGTATTTGCTCATAATGAACATTCATAATGTGACAAATACCGCCATCAGGTCCAAAGATTACGATACACACACATAATGCATTCTATGGATATTTGGGACACGAGAGGAAGTAGGTTATACACACACACAAATAGAGCCTGAAGAGCTTGCCAAGCTGTAATTTTCCATGTCCAAATTTTATTGGCTACAGGTGCATCTGTGGCCCTCAATCTTCAGTATAGATGTAGAAGAAACATTTATGATTCAAAGATTTAAGGGTAGTTCCATTCCTTTGCTCCACTAATTTGAAGTGCAATATGATAGATTTGATTTCAACCTCTGGTGATTTCTGTGTAGAAATGGTTTGTTTGATGTGACAGTGAATGTATGTGAGTGCATAAGTAGGGGAGGGGAGGGGCAGATAGTGTACAAAGACAGAATCACAACATAAATATAGGTAGCAAGTTTCATTAATTCCACATGTCCATACAGATCAAACATATGCATGTTCCCTAAGTCATTAGATCTTCCTGGCACCTGTCTGTAGGAGGATTGTAGACCTAATTAACAAGTTTGCATTATTCATTGGAAGAGCTGAAGCTCCAATACTTTGGCCACCTGATGTAAAGAGCCGACTCATTGGAAAAGACCCTGATGCTGAGAAAGATTGAGGGCAGGAAGAGAAGGGGGTGACAGAGGATGAGATGATTGATGGCATCATTGACTTGATAGACATGAGTTTGAGCAAACTCTGGGAGATAGTGAAGGACAGTAGTTCATGATATCACAGAGACAGACACGACTGAGCAACTGAATAACAGCATAATGAAGAAAAATTCCAGCAAGTAGGTGTGTTTTGTGGAAGCCTGTGAGCCGTCTTTACTGATTTCCATACTTGAAATGGTTAATATGAAAAAAAAAAAAAAAGCAGAACATGGAGGATTGCACAGATAAGATAGCAGCGAACTACATCCAAGGATCTCTACCAGTGTTCCAAAATGAGAAAATTTCGGAAGACCTAAACTCAGAAAGGGTATTATTTTTGTTTTGAGATCCATTTAAGGTGGATACATTTAAACATTCTGGCTTTTCTATATTGTTTTATTCTCAAGGACCTGACTTTAGGATCAAGTTCATATAATGGAGATTTGTAAAACTTGGCATTATGTGGCTGTGAGAATGTGGAAAAAAGTACAGTAGCAGACTCCCAGAAAAATTTATTCACATTTTACCCTTCAGTAGTGTGCAGGGACCTTGGGATTTAATTGTGACTCTCTTGTTAATCACTAGTGTCTCCTTGGCTTTGTTCCTTTGCTTTTCAACAATGCTCTTCAAGGATGGATGATGGGGAATTACTAACAAAATACACACTAAACCAAGACATGCTTCTGATATGCAGAACTTTCAAATAAAGGATCACTTTCAACCAAGGTCTCTAATTAGAAAACCACAGTGATGAAGCTGCTGACAGTGACCTTTCTAAACCCCAAATCTGATTATATTACTTCTCTATTTAAAACCTGTAGAGAGCTTCCCACTACTCTTTGAATGACATCCACACTCCTTAACATAGCTTACAAGGCCTCACATGGCCTTACTTTTCCAGCTCACCTCTCTTCATCAAGCTTGTAGCTCTTCCTCCCAGTCACTCTGGCTGCCTTTCTTTTCTAGTACACCTTGGCCTGTCTAAGCCACTGCAGATTTTCTGCATAGAATCCTCTTTTCCCACCTCCATGCCTGGATCACTCCTACCTTTGTCCAGGTCACAGGTGACCTGTCCCTTCCTATCTTATAAGGTGCTCTCCTTGGTCCCACAGATGAAACAGGAATCTTTCCTATTTGCTTCAAGCTTGGTATTTCCAGCATCCCTGTACCTTTCACACTGCATTGCACCTGCCTTTTTTATTGCCTGTGACTTGTTAATATCACAGGGCTGGGGATTCTGTCTCTTCATTCTGGTATCACCGTGTCTATCCTAGTACCTTACACAGATTAGTGGCCTGTGAGCATTGTTTGAATGAGAGAATATATAAGTGAAGTAATCTATCCTTGTGCAATTCTACTAAGCTTCTAGAACATACACGTAAAGGTAAGAGGTGATTCAATAGTTATTTATTTCCTTTATTTCCTTTTCCTGATATTTTTTAACCTCGCCCTCCTTATCAACAACTTGCAGCTTGTTACCCACAGACATAGGGTAGTATTGGCATGTGCATGTGTGCACACGTGTGTGCTCTGTCCCATCCGACTCTTTGGGACTCAATGGATTGTAATCTGCCAGGCTCCTCTGTCCATGAACTCTTCTAGGCAGGAATACTGGAGTGGGTTGCCATTTCCTACGCGAGGGAATCTTCCAGACCCAGGGATCAAATCTGCATCTCTTGCATCTCCTGCATTGGCAGGCAGATTCTTTACCCCTGCACCTCTTGGGAAGCCCCGCTAGACATAAGTCAGTCTTCCTAATTTAAATTTGTAAAAATTCTCCTCTGAGTGTGAATTCCCATAAGCCAATAGATTTCTTCTTTGGGGTCTTTGCTAAATTTCTTGGAATAATATCATTTGTTAGCTCCATTTTCTCAGCAGTCCAACTTTTTACAGCCTGATCTAACAACCCCTGGATAGAATTTTCCCAATATTTAACAAGCGAGGATCGGTCTAAAGGCCTGTTCTCAGACCTGATGTAACTTCATCACATACCAAGGACATCCTCCTCTGCATATTCCAGATGCACCAGACGCTTTACTTGAAAGGCCAGATTATGGTAGTACAAACTCGCACTAGCCTGGTTGTCAGAAAACCAACTTCAAAATATTCTGTTCTTTATCCACAAAGGTTTGTCTGTCTCGGGATGAATTCAGAAAGCCAGAATTGATTGCTTTGCCTGTCACCTGGTCTTTCCCCCTTGTTCTGTTTCTCATTTGTCAAAGCAAAGCCTCAGTGAAACCTCTCCATTCTCTCTACCTTGAGAATACTAATGTTCATTCCAAGGGCCAGTTCCAGATGCTCCCAAACAGCTGGTCCTCAGAGAGCAGAAGTACTGGCCATTTTAGTAGGAGTAAGCAGAACAGGGCACAAAAGCCTCCATTCCAATGCTACCCCTGTGTCTTCTGGCTCTATACTCAAAGTCTCACAAAATCTCTCTGGGAAACTTCTCTCTGCTCCTGGCCATGACTCGACCCACTATGTCATCTTGCACAGTCTTTCCCAGAAAATGCTATTGCCATCCTTCCCAGAAATCTCACTCTTGTATATGTACAAAGTCAAAGTCAAACATATTCCCTATGGAAAAATCTGTTGAACCCCTGCCTACTCTCTCCTGATCTCTCATCCAACTGAATTTCCTTCTTTTCCAAGGGATGTCACAAACACCATTATGCATCTTTCAGTGTCGGTAACCACATGCTATGTGAAGGCGAGAGGGAGGTGTGGTTTTCAGTAACAATATCTAGTCTTCTTTCAATCACACAGGATGTTGAAACATGACTGTTTCACTAACTGTAGTGCGGAAGTTTTAAAAATGGAGTCCAACTGTATCAGGCATAGAAAATTCAGTATTATACAGTTTATCCTCATTGTTTATGATTCTGTATTTAAGAGTTGGTTTACTGGTAAAAATCTCTTTAGAACTCTGAAATCAGTACATTCATGGTGTTTCCATGGTCATTGTCAGGCACGCACAGAGAAAAAATTTGAGTTGCCCAGGGTACTCAGTTCCCGGACGAGGCCAAACAAGGTGATGTCTGCTTTTGTTTCAGTTCTCATACTGTAAGAAAGTGGTTTTTTTGTGTGGTCTCATTTAGTACCATGTTTTCCACATTTTTCACTGGCAATTTCACTGTTTAGAAGGGCCTCCAAGCATAGTGATAAAGTACCATGTACTGTTCCTAAGCATAAGGAGGTTATGATGTATGTTATGGAGAAAATAAATATGTTATATAAGCTTCATTCAGGCCTGAATTATTGTGCTGGTGGCCATGAGGTCAATGTCAGTGAATTAATATGTATAAGAGTCATTAAACAGAAACATAGAGAGAGTAAGTTTGTGTGATAACTGGCTGATGAGAAGGTTGTGATCAGAGTCTTGCAGAAACCAGTCCAGTGTTTCCCCTGGGATGAGTGACGAGTGACTTTGTACTTGCTAACTCAGTGTTCAAGGTGACTTTATAGGACATAACTACATGAATACTTATAATCAGCTGTTTACATACAAAAAAAAGTTAATTTTAAAATATGTACTGAAACTGCCTCTTTTCCTTGGTCTGTATGGTCAGCAGTTGGTGGTTGGCAGGGATGCTCATGTCAGTCAGCCAGCATTTGGTGACAAACTGAAGCACATGTGTGTTTGATTAAATCGACTGATATATCACATTATAGCACTTTAGTGACGTGAACACTCACAGATGTGGGCAAATAGCTTAACAGATATTCCCACGTAGAAGTGAAGGATGGAATGTAAATATAAGAAAGTGGAAAAAACCCAAACTCATGAACTCAGCTATACTATTAGTTTTGGTCAACTCCTATTAAGAGGTAAATGAATAACAATCTTGTAAGATTTGACACACTTGCTACAACATAAAACTAGTAAGAAATATTATTTTATGCATATGTTAATAAATGTATGTACACATACATTTGTATATTTGGCTCTCACCCTAAATTACTTTCATCTTTGATATTTGCAAATGATTGTGTATGTTATCTTCATAAATTATAAATGATTTTTTAAATTATACATTCACTTTATTGTGCTTTGCAGATACTGTGTTGTTTTTATAATTTGAAGGTTTGTGGCAATCCTGCATTGAACAAGTCTATCAGTGCCATTTTTCAGTAGCATTTGTTCATTCCATGTCTCTGTGTCACAGTTTGGTAATTCTCATAATATTTCAAATTTTTTCTTATGATTATATATAAATGATCTTTGATATTGCTTCTATGCCTTGCTGAAGGCTCAGAGGATAGGTAGCATTTCTTAACAATCAAGGATTTTTTTAATTATAAATGATTTATAATTTAAAAGCTTTTTACTGATGGGGTAAGAGACCATTAGAGTAATATAGTAGGAATACTATTTGACTATAATATCTGACACAAGCATACACACACGTATACATTGTTGTTGTTCAGTCGCTAAGTCATGTCCAATTCTTTGTGACCCAATGGGCTGCAGCACGCCAGACTTCCCTGTCCTTCAGTATCTCCTGGAGTTTGCTCAAACTCATGTCCATTGAGTTGGTGATGCCATCCAACCATCTCATCCTCTGTGTCCTTTTCTTCTCCTGCCCTCGGTCTTTCCCAGCATCAAAGTCTTTTTCAATGAATCAGCTCTTCATATCAGGTGGCCAAATGTGTGTGTGTGTGTGTGTGTGTATAACAGTACATAATATCCAGAATATACCAGTATTTAATATGCTAGTATTGACTATACAATGTATTGGAGTATTATAGTTGGAGAGAAGAGGCCACAAAAATCATGCATAAATGGATACATGTTCTACAATTTTTTTTGTATAGTTGGACGTGAGTCCTTATAACTGTTGAAGGTCAATAATTCTTAAAATTCTGGGGAATTGAGTCTTGGTATTGGTGATAGCCCTTGGAAAATTTATCTTTTTTCTCTCCTACTAGTTCCTGATGTGGAATTTAGCATTTCCCTGCATTTACTTCTATGGAGAAAGAGAAGGAAAAGGAGAAACCTTTAAAATTCCTTGGATTGGAGTTTGATAATTTTCAAAATAGTGGTCAAAACCAATTAACTGGAAGGTAAAACAAAACGGTCGATTGTTATGAACTCTGCAGGAAAATGTTTGGACTTCAAGTGAGTCAACCAGCAAATCTCTTGATGTATTTGAGAGTGTTGTGAAGCGGGTTATTATATTCTAACTTCAGGAAGCTTGTGGAGAATGTGTGCCATGCAGTGACTTCCTTGCATGTTTCTTTACATTCTGCTATATGAGTTGCTCGGCTCATGTGTAGGCTCAGCTGTCTACTTCTGTGTAAACAGGGACTCTGCAAATCCTCTCTAACAGGTGTCAATTTGTCTTATTCTTAACTCCTGTGGAGAAAAAAGTTAAATATATATCTCAATCCCATCCAAACACACTCACATTTATATACTCACTAAGATGCAAGACAAAGTATTTCTGTTTTGCCATTCCTTGTACTGTGCGGAGCTAACAGCTCATTTGGCTTTAGGAGCTATCAAGGAGATAGCCCTCAGGGAGATACAGAACCTGAAGGGAGAGACTAGCTTTGCCCTGTGAGGGAGAAGGATGGAATCTGCAGCTTGGTGTTGAAGACTACATAGGATGAGGGTAATTTCTTTCAGATGAGAAGGACAGAATTCAGGTTGAAGGGGTTCTAATAAGCAATTTGTTTTGGTAGCATTCTGAGAATGGCAGGACCTGAAAAGGGAGCCAGGCTGGTTACCCTTTATCAGCTGCTTTGCTAATAATACATTTGGTACTTTCCCTGGACCCACTGCAGCTGGCTTCTAGTTCAGCTCATGGGAGGCAGTGAGAGGACTGAAGAGGAGAAAAATCAAAATATTCTTTCCTGCCTCCTTCCTTTTGGGGTGCTGTGTCTGAGACTGTGGCTGTGTATGTCCACCACTGGCTGTATAGCCATAGGAGCTCTCATTGGGCACCTATGGCTCCTATAAAACTATTTCCTCCTCTTGCATTTTTAGGGCTAGTGGAGATATTAGCTTTCTTCTGCTAGTCTCTGAGAGTTTCAGCCTCTTTTGAGGATTCCTTTAATTTTGGCCATACCTCTATAAATAATATTCCTTTCATTAAACTGTTTTTAATTGTCATGTATCTGGGATTCTGCCTCTCCTGAAGAGGTAAGGCCCTAGCAGCTTGGATATGAGGCATCTTCTTTAGAAGCTTGACTGCTTTATAGAAGCTTAGCACCCTCCTGATACTACTGCCCAGTCCATGAAGAGGGAGCAGGGGAAGAGGCTGGTGGACTCAATGTCAGCATGTCCAGAATTATGGCACCCTTTATAATCACCAAGAGTAGAAAAACCATAAAAATGACCAATATTGAGTTTATCACTTGACCTTGATTTGTAACATATTTTGCTACTCAAGTGTTAAGGGGCAAGTGCATGCTGCTGCTGCTGCTGCTGCTGCTGCTGCGTCGCTTCAGTCGTGTCTGACTCTGTGCGACCCCATAGATGGCAGCCCACCAGGCTCCCCCGTCCCTGGGATTCTCCAGGCAAGAACACTGGAGTGGGGTGCCATTTACTCTCCAACTCATGAAAGTGAAAAGTAAAAGTGAAGTCTCTCAGTTGTATCCAACTCTTAGCAACCCCATAGACTGCAGCCCACCAGGCTGCTCCATCCATGGGACTTTCCAGGCAAGAGCACTGGAGTGGGGTGCCATTGCCTTCTCCACATGCCTACTTGACTCATTTCTAAAACATGCTTTCAGCTTTGGTGTAGAAGTGTAATTTGAACAATATGACTGGTTCTTTTGCTGTGGGTGACTGAAATTTGTCATTAGAGTTCTCTTTACATAATTTTTATCGCTACTACAGGGTTTTGAAAGAGATACCATGTAGTGGTACAAAGGGTCTCATTGTTAGATTGGCCTAGGTTTCTTTGAATCTCTGCTCCTTGATTTGTAAAATAGAAAAAATGAGATCAAATATAAAGGATTTTCTATCTAAACTCTCAATAGGCACTCAAAAGTTACTTCCCTTTCTCTTGATTGATATGTTTCTTATAGTTCATGAGAATCATGATGATGAATTATAGATGGAGGCTGGTTTCGCTTGAGGATGCGGTTGTACATTGATAGGGGTAACTGGCGCTTTGAAGTTGAGTGTGTGCTCTATTCCCAGAGTGGGTTTAAATCCTTTCAATCCATTCTATGATGTGATACTTGGTGAGGTATGCATCTGCCCTTTGTTTTTCTCATCTGTAGCGGGGATAATAAGTGAGAAGAATAATAGTATCTACTTTATGAGATTATGACAAATATTGAAAACAGTTCATGCATATAAAAAGCTTATAACAGTACTTAGCTTGACAGATGCTCAGTGCATATTAGCCCTGATTATTATTTCACAGGTGCTTCCCTGATGGCTCAAGCAGTAAAGAGTCTACCTATAATGCAGGAGACGAGATGCAGGGTCCATCTTTGGGTTGGGAAGATCCCCTTGAGAAGGAAATGGAGACCCACTCCACTATGCTTGCCTGGAGAATCACATGGATAGAGGAACATGGCAGGCTATAGTCCATGGGGTCACAAAGAGTTGGACATGACTGAGTGACTAAACCACATTATTTCTCAGTATCATAGCCTGACTAGTTGTGCTGTTAAGGTGTGTACCATGTTATATCTTTCTTCTCAAGTTTCATATAGTGTTTTGTATCTGATAGTGAACACATGTGAAAAACATAAATTTCCAGAAGAAATTCTGAGAGCTGTTACATGAACAAGGAGATAGTTGATATAGCTCTACAGAATCATATTTACTGTAGGAAGCATTGTAATTTGCTGCTTCCTAGATGCTTGAGTGGGCTTCCCCGGTAGATCAGTTGGCAAAGAATCTGCCTGCAATGCAGGAGACCCCAGTTCAATTCCTGGGCTGGGAAAATCCACTGGAGAAGGGATAGGCTACCCACTCCAGTATTCCATGTACAGAGGAGCTTGGCAGGCTACAGTCCATGGCATCATTCGAGTAGAGACCAGAATGTATAGAGAACATAGAATGATGAGTGCTATATAATGAAGTCAACAAAAACAGCTCTCTGACTCCTCTTTTCCCCTGACATTCTAGCAGTACACTGTAGACAAATATTTTGTCCAGAGTTCCAATTTATTTTAACTTGTTGGCACTCTTCTTCCTATACTTCAAAAGATATGAATACAAATAGGGTGAATACCAGAAATGTATGTATCCTGGACTCCAATTGCCATACTAAGTTATATGTAGACCATTCCTACATAGAATTATAAATCTAGCTTCTGGATGCTACAGTGTCTTAGGGTACAGTGAGAGAACTTGTATAATCTCTACTGACTAATAAAAGAGAGAGAGAGGGAGAGGAAAAGGTGTTCCCAGTCAGTCATAAAGTAGTCTGCCTAATAATAGATCTCCGATTGTGACAAGTCACATTTGTTCTCATTCTGGGACCAGGTGAAGATTTATACTCTTATCCAGTTGTCACTGTACTTTTAGGTTACAAGGTCCTATAATATATATGATCTCTCTTACATTCACACAACAGCCCCAGGGGACAAACAAGGCAGGTATTCACTTTACAGAATATGAAATGAGGTCTATGGGAAGCTAAGTGACTTAACTGAGGATCTATAGAAATTGGAAAAGGGCATGAAAACCCAGGTTTTTAGACCCCAGCCAGGGTTCTTTCCTGTCCCACACCACACATCACTGTGGCCTTGATGTGATTTTGTAGAGAAACAGATAACTTCCTTATTTATCTAATCAATAATGAGCTGTGTCTTCAGTTGCATATATCAAAAAAAAAATTCACAAAAACAAAACAAACCAAAATTTCACACTATTTAATCAATAAATATTGAGCCCTCTTCTACTTGTAATGCATGACAAACAGAAGGCATTATGCTAGAACCCTGAGCAATACAGCAATACATAAGATAGATACCAATGTTGCCCTCAGTTAGCTCCCAGTCATTAGAAGATGAGAACTTAAACCAAAACAACATAACTGAGGTTGAGAATATTTATTTCTGTTATTTTCTGATTACTCTTCAGGTTCTTTGAGTTTGGAGGAATTTCTGGTAGCTCAAAGATTGAGCTTTAATTTATTATACAGTGTATGTTAGGGCTTAAAAAAAAGTAGATAGTCAAAACATTGTTCTAGGAAAGCATTTTATTTCTATTATAGAAGCATTTACTATAATGATATTTAATACAGTGTGATAAAATAATTCTCAACTATTGATTGTATGCCATTTATTTTTATCTATGTTTTCCTTTATAAAACTATTAAACATATAACTCTAAAATATTCATTTTATTACTTCAAAAGAAGAATAAAAGGCACTTAAAAAGTGATAATACCCCAATCCAAATAAAAATGAAGTATACAGAAAACAGCAAATACACACACACGTTAAAATTTTAATCTAGTATATTCTCACCTATTTCCAAACATGATTATCAGTGATGATATGGGAAAGCTTGACGAGTAGATTTCCTGAGAGACAACAGACCACGGCTTATGGAGTGGGATACATAAAACCTAACAGCTTTGGGACTGTCCTCCTCTAGTGACGGCTTCTTCTCTCTTCCATCTGTATATTAAAAGAAACAATCACTAATGTTTATGAACCAGATAATGTGTAAGTGCCTCACATATATAAATTACATAGTGTTCTAAGTATTTTCATATATAAACTTTCTCGATTTGATTTCCTCAGCAATTTTGTGTGTTTGCCTGGATTAAACATTATTGTCTCATTTTACAGTAAAGCAATTATAGGCTCTGAGACTTTTAAATTCTCTAAAGTCAAAAAACTTGTAAGTAGAAAAAACATAACTTTTAACCAAGTGATTAATTCCTAGGTTAGTTTGTTTTTTCATTTTACCACTTGCTTGTTTTTGAAAAATGAAACATCAGACAATCTCAGTAAGAAAAGGTCTGCTTAACCATAATCATGATCATACTGTAAAATAAGGCACATTGACGTGGAAACTAATGTCCTGAAACTCCCAAAGCCTCGGATGTTGGTGATTCTGTTAACAATTACTGCATATGTCTCTTAATTCGAGTTGTAACTCTGGCTTAACGGGAGAATATGCTATGGAATGCACAGAGTATCAACTGCCAGACTAAGAAGCGCTGACAGTAGCCTGACTGACCACATCTGCCATGATCTTTGAGGAGATGTGGAGTATGAGAATATGTGTCAGTTGCCATAAGACTGTAGAGAACTGAGTTGAATTTGTAATAACCTAAAATAATCCTTGGAAGCTTTTTTTTTAAAATAAAAGATTACAGAGTAGTCTCTAATTTACACATATATATGTGGCAGAGTCAATGTTGCAGATGAAGTCTGAAGTATTCATTTGTATAGTTTAGATACATGGTAATTTAATATATATACATGTGTGCATTATCATAATTATTTTGAATATTTAAAATATGTAGAGTAAAATGGTATCAAATGAATATTTTTTTAAAAAACATAGTAATGAAAGAGAAATCTGAATTGCATTTAATAAAAGGATATAGATAAAGTTTCTTTTCTAGCATTTAGTGACCTTGATGTTACTATTTTATAAGGTCTAGGTCAATTATTGTGATGACTTTATGACATATTTTCCTTTGTCTGAATTTGGTAAAAATATATACAGTGCTTTACTTTCTGCATAGGTAATCTCTGAATTTCAGGTGATAGGATGAGATTTCAGTGTACATTTTGCCATAAGACTCCCAGTTTACTTCAAAGATCTATTTTCTGTCTCTGGGTATAGTTTCTTTAGCATCAATGCAACATAAAATCAGTGCATCACAGTATAATGTGTACTAAATGGATTGTTTATTCATCAAAATTCTGCACATGGGAATTGCTATTAAAAATCCACACTAGTGCTTTGGATTGAATATTGCATTAATAGTTTAAAGCTCCAGTTTGAATAGAGAAAATGTTACTAAAATTTGTTGTCATTCCTCCTTCATAGACATTTAAAAAATATCACATATTATCAGTTAAATTTTTCAAGTTTCTCCTGCAGAGATCACTCGCTTAGGTCAAGGTGTGACTGATTCTTATCATATGAACACCACTTACATGTATCAGTGCTGCTGTTACCTCATACTCAGCATGTCCAAAACTGAGTCCATCATCTTCTTCACTAAATTGCTTTTCCTTCTTTTAATGATCAGACTCTTCTATATTTTTTGGACATTACTTCAGTTTCTAGGGCTAAAAATCTTGAAGCTAATTTTGACATCTTTTCCTCCTTCATTGTGTCTATTTGATCAATAGTCAAGACCTACCATTTGAAGAAAATATTTTGAAATGTCTCCTGGATTCTCCTTTCCTTTCTTCAGTCACAGCTGTCACCCACATTCGGATCTTTACCTGCTTCATGTGTGCACTACTAAAGGACTGTACATCTCTATCTCAAGCCCACCCCCACTAAACATACACACTCCAACCCCATTATGCATCTTACTCCTAGACCTGACTTAAAACACCAAATTTGTAATAGCACTCTTCTGCTATTACTATTGCCAACTACATATTAATTTTAAGATCCTCATAAAATGACCATATTTTATTCATCACCATTTTAAGCTATTTCTTAACATATGTTTATATTTCCAGACCAGACTATCTTTCGATTAAGTTTCTGATAACTTTCTCATAAGCAGCTAATACTTGAGCCACATACATCTGTGTTCCTGACATTTTCTGAATGGTCCATGTAGTTTTAGCTTTTCACTTATTTGCATATGCTACTACCTAGAATGCTCTTCCCTACCTCCAGTTGTTAAGTTTATAGCCATTAAGAAGCCTTCCATTATCATCTATTCACTCTCCAAAATCTGATTTTCATTTTTCTATGCTCTTCTATATGCAGTGAGGGCATTTGTATAAAAATTGTATCTCTCAGTCCTGGGACCCCCATCCCCCCACCACCAGGCCCTACATTCAGAAACCCTGGGATCATGCATGAGCCCCAAGTCCTGGCTTAATCCATTAGCGGGACATGACTCTGCCCACCAGTGGGCAGACACCAACCCCAGGACCACCATGGTGCCACAGATAGAAGGGTATTACCAGCCCCAACTCTGCCCACCACCAGGCAAGCACCAGCTATGCAACACTTTGGGCCTCTCAGTTAAGCAGCTACAGGATCCAGCCCCACCAAGTAGTGGGCCAACACCAGCTTCAAGACACCTAGGACCCAGCAGCCAGAGACCTTGAGACCTGGCCCCACCTACCAGTGAGTAAGCACAAGCCCCCTGGACTCACTGATCCCTGGCCCTATCTACCAGCAGGCTAATACCAACCCTGAGAGAGCATGGATTCCTCAGGCAGCCACCCCAGGATCTAGCCAAACTCACCAATGGATTGGAACTAGCTTTGAAACACCATGCAACTTGCCAGTGCAACCGAACGTGTCAGGAACTTGTCCTATCTGCCAGCAAGCCAGTACTAGATTGGGGGACTCCAACCCCACAGCTAATGATCCTAGACTCAGGCTCTTCCCATTGGTGAATCAGCATGAGTTCTGGGACCCCCCAGCATTCAGCAGCCAGATGATTTACAGCCTGACCCTGCCAGTCAGCAGCTGGTAGCCATATCTTTGTGGGCTATGTATACCCAGAGCCCGGTCCCCATCCAGGGGAGGAGTTTACTGTGCATGAGCCTTGTTCTGCACATAGAAGAAATAGCTACAATGATGTGGCAGGGTTCCAGTTCTCAGTGGGGCTGTGAGCAGTTAGGGTCTGTCATTACGGTGATGTGAGAGCATATAAGCAGCAGAGAAAGATGAAGGCGCAATCTTCCAAGGATCTTTATCACTTGCTACATTTTTGAGCCCCTTCATGGATCACAGCCTTGTTGTGGCAGAGGGGCTTGCATAATTCAGTGAAGCTATGAGCCATGCCATACAGGGCCACCCAAGACAGATGGGTTCTAGTGGAGACTTGTGACAAAATAAGGTCTGCTGGGGGAGGGAATGGCAAACCACTACAGTATTCTTGCCGTAAGAACCCCATGAATGATAAGAAAAGGCAAAAATGATATGACACTGGAAGGTGAGCCCCCCAGGTCGGAAAGGGTCCAATATGTTACTGAGGAAGAGCAGAGGGCAATTACTAATAGCTCCAGAAAGAATGAAGTGGCTGGGCCAAACTGGAAATGTCACTCTGCTATGGATTTGTCTGGTGGTAAAAGTAAAGTTCAATGCTATAAGAAAAATAGCATAGAAACCTGGGATGTTAGGTCCATGAATCAAGGTAAATTGGATGTGATCAAGCCTACAGTTAAGCATAGGTAGGCAAGTAGGGGATGGTTGAGGAAATTCCTTGATAGCTCTGGCTGCAAAGTCCCAGAGAGAGCCCTGTTTAAAAAGTGTTGTATCATATACCCAATTTTGGACTTATTTCTTTGGCTAGTCAGTATTGGATCACATGCTCACCCCAAAGAAGACATTTTAGTTGAACTACAGCTTATGTCTAATAGAACAAGGAATATGTGATTTGGGGACATATAATGTAGGTTAAATCAAAGTGATACTCCAATAATCACATTCTATACTTATGACACTAATTCCTTAGTAGAGTGAGTTGACTCTGCAGTAGCTTTGTGAAATACATTGAAATTCCCTTTGCTTGCTTTTTAAAATTGGACATTTGATCTCTAAAGGATGGTTTGAATGATTGTTTTGAGCTCCAAAATCACATCGGATGGTGACTGCAGCCATGAAATTAAAAGACACTCCTTGGAAGAAAAGCTATGACCAACCTAGATAGCATATTCAAAAGCAGAGACATTACTTTGCCAACTAAGATGCATCTAGTCAAGGCTATGGTTTTTCCAGTAGTCATGTATGGATGTGAGAGTTGGACTGTGAAGAAGGGTGAGTGCCGAAGAATTGATGCGTTTGACCTGTGGTGTTGGAGAAGACTGTTGAGAGTCCCTTGGACTGCAAGGAGATCCAACCAGTCCATTCTGAAGGAGATCAGCCCTGGGATTTCTTTGGAAGGAATGATGCTAAAACTGAAACTCCAGTACTTTGGCCACCTCATGAGAAGAGTTGACTCATTGGGAAAGACTTTGATGCTGGGAGGGATTGGGGGCAGGAGGAGAAGGGGACGACAGAGGATGAGATGGCTGGATGGCATCACTGACTCAATGGATGTGAATCTGAGTGAGCTTCGGGAGACGGTGATGGACAGGGAGGCCTGGCGTGAGTTGGACATGACGGAGCGACTGAACTGAACTGAAATGTAAATTACATAAGATTTAGACTGATGAGTTCTCTGAAAATACACAAGGTAAACTTCTACCTTTTATGATATCGGTCCCTATAGCTGCTTTCTTTATATTGAGTGATACCAAGTGTTCACCCTGTAAAGTGGAGTCTTAGATCAGGGACAAGGCGTAGAAGTGTCCATGTAGATCTTGAAGCTAGTGAGTATGGGTGTTTAATCAAGTAAGAATGTATATAGAGTACTTAAAATGTGCCATGCTCTATTCTAAGTGCTTCAGTTCAGTCGCTCAGTTGTGTCCAACTGTTTACGACCCCATGGACTGCAGCACGCCAGGTCTCCCTGTCCACCACCAATTCCCAGAGTCTACTCAGATACATGTCCTTTGAGTCAGTGATGCCATCCAAGCACCTCATCCTCTGTCATCCCCTTCTCCTCCTGCCTTCAATCTTTCCCAGCATCAGGATCTTTTCAAATAAGTCAGTTCTTCACATCAGGGGGCCAAAGTATTGAAGTTTCAGCTTCAGCATCAGTCCTTTCAATGAATATCAGCACTGATTTCCTTTAGGACAGACAGGTTGGACCTCCTTGCTGTCCAAGGGACTCTCAAGAGTCTTCTCCAACGCCACAGTTCAAAAGCATCAATTCTTTAGTACTCAGCTTTCTTTATAGTCCAACTCTTACATCCATACGTGACTACTGGAAAAACCATAACTTTGACTAGATGGACCTTTGTTGGCAAAGTAATGTCTCTGCTTTTTAATATGCTGTCTATGTTGGTCATAACTTTTCTTCCAAAGCAGCAAGTGTCTTTTAATTTCATGGCTGCAGTCACCATCTGCAGTGATTTTGGAGCCCAAGAAAATAAAGTTTGTCACTGTTTCCATTGTTTCCCCATCTATTTGCCATGAAGTAATGGGACCAGATGCCATGATCTTAGTTTTCTGAATGTTGAGCTTTAAGCCAACTTTTTCACTCTCCTCTTTCACTTTCATCTAAGTACTTGATGTATGTTAATTCACTGAAGACTTACAACATCCCTGTAAGTACCGTTTCCCCCTACCCTCATTTTATAGATGGGGAAACTAAAGCACTGAGAAGTTGAGAAACCTGCCAAAGATCGTATTTATTAAAAGACAAAAGTGAGACTTACACCAAAGGATTTTATCTTCAGAAACCATGCTTTTAACCACTAGAGTCTTTGATTTCTGCAGATCAAAGAGAAAGGGAGGTGGTATATCCCCTACTATTCCACACTGCCCCTATCACCTAGAAAAGTTTTTTTCAAATTCTGGAACTCTGTGAAACTCTGGAGTTTCATTTTCAAATGCAATTCATGTGTCTCAAAAATTGGTTTAAAAATAGGAAGACTTAAAATTGATAAATCAAATGTTAAGTATATAGCCAGTTCTGGCAGATTATCTTGACATTGCCCAGACATTGAAATGAATTTTCTGCCATTTCTGTGCATATAATTGAGCTTCTAAAAATGTGATATGAATTATTAAAACTTGTCACATTGCATTAGTCTTTTAAAAACATTTGGTCTGTGTACGTTTGAATACCTTAGTAAATGTCCATAATACTCAATTAAATGCAAGGCAATCCTCAGACATATTTGCATCTGTTTTATATTCATTGGTCATTTATAACCATTTTATTTTAATAAAAATCAAGATTTCCCTTTGCAGATAAAACCTGAACGCCAGTGACTACCACATCCCACTCTGTGATACCGCAAGAGAAGCCAATATGATAGGATCATTGAGTAGGCCATGTGGAATTTCCTGATGAAGGTTTGGTAAAGGATAGGACTTATCCCACATACCACACAGGAAATGGCTTGGAATTCCTCTTCAACAGCTTGCTTTTCAAAGTCTCTTTTTGCCCCATCCCATTATATATAAGGTCTGGAGGAAGGAAGAAGGGATGAGGTGGCCTACATTCATGCGATGGGGGTGTCCCAGGACCCTGGGCTTCAGTATCTTTGGCTCTTGGATTTTCCTCGTGCTTTACTAAGGCCTACTCTCCCTAAAAAGTTACATGTGTTGATAAAACAAAACAAAGCCAAGACTTTCTCTCCTGAATATTTTTCTCTTGTGTCCAGTACTCTTTTCACACTAGAAAATAATTGGGCCACGATTGCACCTTAAACTTTTAGTTCTGATTCTCTTTCCAAAAATATATACTTCATAGCAGAACTTAAGAAAAATGTGAAAAATGAAAAAGAATCCTTTTAAGATAAGCATTACATTAATTCCATTAATCCTGTACATATAGTTATAATGTATCAAAAAGCACTCAAAGGAACACACGTTATTTAAATTTTCTTTTGGATGAAGAAGGAAGCTCAGGCTCTTTTTGTTTTAACTGTAGAAGATAGACAAACTCATTGGATAGCATTTCCCTGCATGCCAGAATACCAATTTGTTACTGAGCAAACATACACCAAACCACCAAAAAAGAAACAGTGAATATTTAAGCTAGGTAACAATCAAAATATTCAGTCTTGGTAAAATGGGTGAGGTGTGGGGTTTGTTGCATGGTGATGGATAGCTTCTGGACTTGTGTTGATGATCACTTTGTAGTCTATCTGGATGTTGAATTATAATGCTGTAGACCTTAAACTAATATAATTTTTAAAGAGCCTTTCAGTTCAGTTCAGTTCAGTCGCTCAGTCGTGTCTGACTCTTTGCGACCCCATGAACCGCGGCACACCAGGCCTCCCTGTCCATTACCAACTCCCGGAGTTCACTCAGACTCATGTCCATCGAGTCAGTGATGCCATCCAGCCATCTCATCCTCTGTTGTCCCCTTCTCCTCCTGCCCCCAGTCCCTCCCAGCATCAGAGTCTTTTCCAATGAGTCAACTCTTCGCATGAGGTGGCCAAAGTACTGGAGTTTCAGCTTTAGCATCATTCCTTCCAAAGAAATCCCAGGGCTGATCTCCTTCAGAATGGACTGGTTGGATCTCCTTGCAGTCCAAGGGACTCTCAAGAGTCTTCTCCAACACTACAGTTCAAAAGCATCAATTATTTGGTGCTCAGCCTTCTTCACAGTCCAACTTTCACATCCATACATGACTACTGGAAAAACCATAGCCTTGACTAGACGGACTTTTGTGGGTAAAGTAATGTCTCTGCTTTTGAATATGCTATCTAGGTTGGTCATAAATTTTCTTCCAAGGAGTAAGCGTCTTTTAATTTCATGGCTACAGTCACCATCTGCAGTGATTTTGGAGCCCCCCAAAATAAAGTCTGACACTGTTTCCCCATCTATTTCCCATGGCTTTAGGTATCCTAAAAAAGAATATCAGGTCCTTAGTTAATACCAGTTACATTTCTTTATGCCAACTAATATTCTAATATTTCATTAATATTTTACTATATTTGCTAGAGAATAAGATATGAAAAAAAGCAGGAGATGTGAGATGTGGGTTCAGTCTCTGGGTCAGGAAGATCCCCTGGAGTAGAAAACAGCAATTCACTCCAGTATTATTGCCTGGAAAATTCCATGGACAGAGGAGACTGGCCGGCTACAGTCCCTGGGGCCACAGCATTGGACACCACTGAGCGACTGAGTATGTGCATACAAAGAGACAAAACCAGTCTAAACTGCTCATCTCTATAAATATTTGGAGCTATTTTATTCAAGTATTCGTAGCAGTAAGTAGCTAAATAGTAGTTCTTAGATGTACCAATTGAGAAAATTAGTTGGGGCCAAACTAACAGAATACTTCTTACTATTTTTCACTACTTCATAATCATAAAAACATAAGTCTAGAATTGTTTTTAATAACAGGCTACAGTGAACCCTGATAATGCTTTCTATTACAGATATTCAACTATATAGGCCTACTTTGGTTTTGAATGAATTTATAAAACCTATAGCTAAAATACCTTTTAGTTATTATCATTATTATAATAAAACTTATACTTTATAGTAATGGTAACTTTCCTTCTGATAAGCCATAATTTTTTTTTTTTTTTGTCTTTCAATACCAATTATTGGTTCCTCTCTATTCATTTACCTTTTGATGTTCATCTTTCTCCCTCAAATGTGTGTGTGGAGTGGTGTGTGTGTGTATGTACACATAGACATCTGATTTTTAAAGGGAAGTGAATTCAGCAAACCCAACCTGGATACTTAAAAGATATTTTTGGATTAAAGATACTGGGATAAAAAATTCATTTTAAGACAAATCCACAAAAATGTCTGGTGCTGGAGAATAATTCCAAGGAATTAAAAAAAAAATTCTTGTTACCTTACAATTGCAAATAAATTCTTACTTACCTTTTTCTTCTCTCTGGTATCTGATAACAGTTAATGAAGTCTCAGATTGATTGTTGAAAGAGTAAAAATCGGAGACTAGAGAATTTATCCTATCTCCCAGTGTTCTAGAACTTATATTTTAAACCATTCTGTTTCTAGAATTTGTCCATTATATTTTATATACACAGGTTACTTTTCTTGTTCCAGTTTATTCAGTATTTTATGTGTCTATTCCATCATGTTTTAAATAGCTACTAATGACCATTTCTGTGCCAAGTAGTTCTTGGTCCTTTATTTTTTTAATTTAAATTTATTTATTATAATTGGAAGCTAATTACTTTACAATATTGTATTGGTTTTGCCATACATCAACATGAATCCACCACGGGTGTACACGTGTTCCCCATCTTGAACCCTCCTCCCACCTCCCTCCCCGTACCATCCCTCTGGGTCATCCCAGTGCTTTAAATAGATGAATAAAATACAGTCCCAACCTCCAAGACAATGTGAGTTTGGTGGGGAAGCTCAGAGTTTCTTGTGTTTACAGGGTCAGTTTAATTGCTCGTTTGAAAGGACTTTATAAACCATGTAATCTTAGCAGGCAGTGTTGAAAATGACCACTGAGGTGTACTAGTTTAGTTCTCAAGAGAGAAATTTTGCAGGTAAAACGAACAACCTCCCTCCAAGCCTGATTTATCTCTGATATGAGTTAAAACCTGAGACATCTGTGTAGATCAAACTAGTTGAATAATCACTAATTCCTGCTCTGTTGTCTTTTTGCTCTCTATTATAGCCAAAGACACTTTGTAGGCTGATCAGAGACCTTTGTTAAAGGCCTGTGCTAAGATAGTTGTGCTGCACTGCATTTCAAAGTTGGGTCAGAGCATTCAATAAATTGATTTTTCTGTCCCTTCTATTTCTCATTCTAGAACTCTGCCATAACCAGTTACACGCGGCTTCCATTCTATAGTGGGGAAAGCCTGTACCTTGAGTGACAGAGGCAGGCTTTTGAAGTTTTCATGAAACGGTTGTGTTGACTTCCTCTTTGTTCATTGTAGAGGGTAGGATGTGTCTGGCTCATCTAATTTAGACACTTGAAAGTCAGATCCCAGTTCTACTTTTGAAAACCATCTGGGCTGCTTTTTATTCTCCAAACCCAGGAGCCCTCAGTGAAATCAATGGGCTTGGCAGGCTATATCTGTGAAGAGATGAGGTTACCTTGTTGTGTCCAAGACATTTTTTCTGAGGCCTGGACACAAGAAAAACAACTTCCTTGGGTGATAATTTTTTACAGGAAAAGAGATATTTTGAGGGCTTCTGCGGAGTGGTTGGGATTTATTAGAAGATAGGACATGTTAAATATGCTTTTAAAAATGATGTAAAAGCAAGTATGTGTTCAAGTATTTATTTTTCAGTTTTAATTGACCTCTAGAATGAAAAGCTTAAGTGACTTAAGACACCATTTCTATTTTTTTTTTTGCTTCTTATGTAAGAAAGATGGTTTGGGGGCAACATGTTATAAACTTTTATTCATCTTTCAATTTCAGAAAATGGGGAAATGTTAGAGACTCATACTGTTAAATTGCAAGTTCAAAAGCTCTTTGATTAATGCTGTTATTCTAAAATAGGATTTGAGCCTAGTTATATTGAAAAGAAATACAGTTTCATACAGAGTCATTATACTGGGCAAGGTGATACAATGAATAAAGTTCAAGTGCCCTCAATTGAGCCACTAGCTGTTATTTCTTCTGGGACAGTGTAACAATTTTCCATTCAATAGTGTATAAATATTTTTAGACACTGCAGAGTCAGGTGAATTCCATTGACCAAAGGTAAAGAGCTATCTGTCATTAGTTCACTAAAGAGCAAGGTGATTTTCATTAATCACTTTTTAAAATTCTCTAACTTGGTAAGTGGTTATTTTATCCATGTTACTAGTTGATACTTATAACGCCAAACTGAACCTCAGGTATATCTATACAATTGATGTAAAGTACAGAACTGTCTCTGTCAATGTGATCACCATCATAAGATTTAGTGTGAAGTAATGATGCAAAGAGTCGGACATGACTGTGCACATATGCACGATGACATCTAGACCCATTTCAGTCCCTACATCAATCATTCATTTATAGACACTAGGGACGGGGGAGCCTGGTGGGCTGCCATCTATGGGATCGCACAGAGTCAGACACGACTGAAGCGACTTAGCAGCAGCAGGGCTCTTAAGGCTTTTGTTGTTGTTGTTGTTTTGTTTTTTGTTTTTTTACTTTCAGTTGCTATAAAATCTGAAACCACTTCTCTGGTCGTTGTAACGCAGTGGTTTCCAAAGTGTGGCCCTTGACCAGCAGTATCTGCATGAGCTAGGAACTTACTGGAAAATGCAGATTCTCAGGTTAAACCTTTGAATAACTGAATCAGAAACTTTAAAGGGGGAAACTAGCAATCTGAGTGTTAGCAACACTGTGGGTTGAATTCTAATACCCACTAGAAGTAGAAAATGATGGGGAAATGAACCCTGCCTGGATTTCTCAGCACTGCTGAAAAAACATCCTTCTTAGACATGGAAATTTATGTTATGTAACTGTAGGGAATATTTGTTTTCACTTTCCCTAGAAATATTTTACTCTTCACCTACCATGAGAATCCGATCTGTAGCCATTTGTTAAAATGTTCTGATTTAAAAGGAAATAAAACTTCTCATATCCTCCCCAAAGCTACAATGATGACAGCCTAAACCAGGTCCCTACGGTAAACCCTAGGGTGGTGAGGAGACAGGAAGGCTGTTTTCCTAGGTATTTACACTCAGAAGGAATGTAGCCCTGGACCTTGGAGACATCTGGAGGTCACAAAAGCTGAGGAACATGAGAGTGTCTGACTCTCTTGGAGATATTTTCTTTGCCTTATTTATTTGCATGAAATTGAGACACAAATAAGTAACTTTCCAAAGATCCCATGAGTAGTGACTACACAGTTAGGTCTATTCCTTAGGCAGATTTTGTTTGCAAACGGGTCCACGATGGAGTGGAAGGGCAACAAACCTCTTTCCCCTTTGTATGCAGAGAAAAGTCACTTTTTCCTCATCCTTAACCTAAGGAGTGTCTGGCTATCCACGTAGGAAAATTGATGTGGCTCTCATGTTGCCCTGGGAGTAAGGACTAGGTGAAGGTGGGGAAGGTATACTTATTATTTACTGAGAAGTATTTAGGAAAAAAAGATCTGTGTACTCAGAAATACTTTGTGGTATATTCATGATAAAATTAATAAAGAAGAATAATAGTACATGATTCACTTAAGAATTTTTCCAGATTTCTTAGGCCCCATTCTATCTAAATGCTTACTCATCAAAAGCAAGATATCTGCATGTACACAGTTTGCATTACTAGACAGCACAGATCTAAAATCTCACTCTGAAGCATCTTCAGTTGGTTACTTCACTGGTTTAAATTTCCTTTAAAAATTGGGTAAGGACTTCTTTACATATGCATGACCAGAAGTGTCCAAATGATCAGTCCTTCTCAAGACCAGTTTCCAAAAGTGATTTAATTTTACTTTTATTTTATTTTTTTTTAGATATTTATTTATTTTTTATTTTATTTATTTTTTATTTTACTTTACAATTCTGTATTGGTTTTGCCATACATTGACATAAATCCACCACGGGTGTACATGCGCTCCCAAACCTGAACCCCCATCCCACTCCCCTCCCCATAACATCTCTCTGGGTCATCCCCGCGTACCAGCCCCAAGCATGCCATATCCTGCATCGTACTTAGACTGGCAATTTGATTCTTACATGATATTATACATGTTTCAATACCATGTGGGGATTGCTTAGGAATATTTTTCTACATACCACAGCAGTTTGCCTACTAGTAAATTTTAAGATCAAGTCTTTATCTCTTGCATGAAGAAAACATTGCCACCTGCAACTCTTCACCTCTCTTCATAATGGTAGGTTTAAGTACGATTAATGTTTTCTGAGATATAATGCATTTATGTAGACATTTCCTCCAGAATTTCATAATCACATAGAGACTTCTAGAGATGTAGGGACTTCATCAGATGTGTAATTCAATTCCATCATTTTACAGATGAAGAAAATTGAGACATGTAGAAATTAAGTAATGTTCCGAAGACCTTGTGGGTAGTAACTACAGACTTAGTTTTAGTCATAGTTGACTCTTTCTCGTCTGTTTTTCAATATAATATTCTACCTATGTGAATGGAAAGCCTCCTGTGAATTCTGTCTATTCAGAGATCCTTCTGCCTATTTGATTTTCTCTGGACTGGGGATGTTAAGCAAAGGATCTTTCTTAAAGGTGCTTTGGACTAACAGTGACAGAATCTGGAAGGCCTAGCAGTGGTGGAAAAGCTCTCTGCTTATTTATATCTCAGATACCTCTACTCACATCTCCTTTTGGAGGCTTATCCTAGAATTTCTCATTTCAGGTGCCACTGTTGCTTAAGCTTTCTATTTCTCAAAATACAGGGATACTATTTTTTTAGGGTTTGGTAAATATTTACAAGGGAATGCATGTAAAGACAAAAAGGATTTTAACAAATTGGAATTCTCCAAGCCTTCTAAGAAGAGATTGTAGAGCTCTGAACACAGGAGCAGATAAACATGATTTTGATTGTCTTAAATGGCATACTGTTGATATGCAAAGTACACAGAGGCAAAAAAAAGAAAAGATTGAATAACAGACACAATTAAATGACTGAATTAGAATAACAGATGTGTGAATGAAAATAAGACCATTTAGCACTTTTTTTTTTCTAACGGACTGTAAGCCTTTTAGATAGTTTTCCATGTTTTAAAATAACTTTAGTTCTCAGTGTATTGGTAATTTGAACTAGCAGGGGAAATAGCAAGGATTCAAGATCCCCAAAGTAGTCCAAACATAAAAATAAGATATAAAAATGCGAAGGTTGCATGCGGTTGAAATCTCATGCTATAGCACACCTAGGAAATAGTGTTCCTTTTACTTGAGTTTCGAAAGTAAACAATGACAGGCTTTAAACCAAGTGGTATAAATTTAATATGATTCAAGAACTCTACTGTACATGAAATCAGAGATAAAGGCAGCAGAAGAAGGAGCCACTCATTTTTCTCTATTCTAATTATCTTCGTTTCAGTGGATTAGAAAATGGTAAATGTAGAAGTCAAGTTGGAGATGGTCCTGAGCTCAATCGCCTGCCAAGTTAAGTCTGATAAATGGCAAGTGTGTATAATTAATACTGTCATTTTTCCCTAGACCAAAGGGCGACTGCAGTAACTATAGATTGTAATTGTCATCGTTGTCACATAAAATGTGCTATTATTAAGTTCAGGCTGAATTTTATTGCTGGGAATGCTCATAAATTGAGCGGTCAGTCATTTAAATTACCAAGTAGAGGGCTCTGTGGCTTGCTCTAAAACTACTTTCTAAGACAATGTATTTGACTTTGGACCTCTAGAAACGAATTGCATTTTTTGAACAGACGGGAGACAGGCTGTAACCTATAAATGAGAATATTCTGACACATATGCCTTGTACACTTACGCATGTTCCTAGGAATCTTACATTTTTATTTCCAAAATTTTTGGTTGTAGGGGCAGGAGAGGAATGAGGAGTCAATGTGAAATGACATATGAGTGGGAGAGATCATTTTGAAACCACAGTTATTGCTCTCTTGCAAGATGCCTACTTTCCAGAAGATGATGTTAATAAAAAATTAAAGCATCAGCATGAATATTATTATGGATTTGTTAGTGTCTTAGAGAAGGATTGTGGGAGAGAAAATTGAATGGAGTAGCAACGGATGAGGAACCAGCTAGCAATATGCTAAAAAGATTAATAGTGACTAATAGGATATTTGGTGATTCCATTTAGTATTCTTTTTCTTTGTATATTTAAAATGAATGTAATTAAAACATGTATTAAACATATGTTTGCCTAAAATACTATGCTAGGTATTTGATATGAAAATTACTGATGAGATACATGACCTTATCTTTGGAATGTTTAATTCTATTTACATTTTTCCATTTTAAGTCTAACAATAGAATTGTGTAATTTATAAAATATAAAAATATAATTCTAAAAATATAATTTAAAGAAATACAATTAGAGGAAAAAAGACACATACCTCCTTTTACTGGAAGCAGAATAGTTGCTATATTATTGCATTTCATATATATATGAATTTTTATAGTTGTAATTAGTATATGCAACTTTTAGTTCTGTGTTTTATATTCTGTGTATGTTTTCTCTGATTTTCTAGATCTTCACATAGCTGTTGATTTCAATCTTATCATTCAAGTCTCAAACTGAATATCACCTCCCTAGGTCATTCCTACCATAATAGCCTACTTTCTGCCCATCTTTCTGTCATACTACCTTTCAGAGAATTCATAGTAGTTAGTTATGTAGTAAATAATTTTGCTTAATCGTTTGTTCATTTATCTTTTGTCTTTGCTCTCTTAAAACATAAGTTCTGTGCAGCAGGAACTTGTCTGTCTTATTCTTTACCATATGCCTGGCCATGGAAACAAGGCCTGATATCTATAAATAAACATAAGTTGAGTTAATAATGAAAAATTTACTGCACTGTTCTTCTGTTGTTGGACATAATTTATTTCAAATTCTGCATCATTACTATTTATCCATTTAGCAATATCTTCTATGAATGTAGTGATTTTCAAATTTTATAAATAAAATGTTAGAAAAGGCATAGAAAATAATTCCAAGTGTTAGATAATAGGTCTAGGAGTCTAAAGTTGTTTATATTGTGATGTGTGTATTATATATAATATAGTACATATATAATAAAATGTAATATACACATATATGCAACTTATTTTTTAGAAAGCTTGACCAAGTGACAAAAATCTTATTTTTGTGTTTACTTTTTGTCAATTTTACCTCTTCTGTATATTATAATTTTAGAAAATTTGCTATTAGAGATTAATGGTTAAAAACAATAAGTCCAAAGTTGCTTATTTTCTTTTCTTGATTTTTAGCAAGTTTTTACCTTTATTTTTAATACTTTTAGTATTACTGGTAAGTAGGATTTTCCCTTTTGTAAATTTTGTCATAGTCATTTTTCTTTTAACATTTTCTCAGTCAGTGTGAGCTCTTTTGTACTTTAACCCTTTGAGCTGACAATCTTCAGTTCAGTTCAGTCGCTCAGTCATGTCCGACTCTTTGCGACCCCATGAACTGCAGCACGCCAGGCCTCCCTGTACATCACCAACTCCCGGAGTTCACTCAGACTCACGTCCATCGAGTCAATGATGCCATCCAGCCTTCTCATCCTTTGTCGTCCCCTTCTCCTTCTGCCCCCAATCCCTCCCAGCATCAGAGTCTTTTCCAATGAGTCAACTCTTTGCATGAGGTGGCCAAGGTACTGAAGTTTCAGCTTTAGCATCATTCCTTCCAAGGAAATCTCAAGGTTGATCTTCAGAATGGACTAGTTGGATCTCCTCACAGTCCTAGGGACTCTCAACAGTCTTCTCCAACACCACAGTTCAAAAGCATCAATTCTTTGGTGCTCACCCTTCTTCACAGTCCAACTCTCACATCCATACATGACCACTGGAAAAACCATAGCCTTGACTAGATGGACCTTAGTCGGCAAAGTAATGTCTCTGCTTTTGAATATGCTGTCTAGGTTGGTCATAACTTTTCTTCCAAGGAGTAAGTGTCTTTTAATTTCATGGCTGCAATCACCATCTGCAGTGATTTTGGAGCCCCCCCAAATAAAGTCTGATGCTGTTTCCACTGTTTCCCCATCTATTTCCCATGAAGTGATCAGACCGGATGCCATGATCTTCGTTTTGAGCTTTAAGCCAACTTTTTCACTCTCCTCTTTCACTTTCATCAAGAGGCTTTTTAGTTCCTCTTCGCTTTCTGCCATAAGGGTGGTGTCATCTGCATATCTGAGGTGATTGATATTTCTCCCGGCAATCTTGATTCCAGCTTGTGTTTCTTCCAGTCCAGCGTTTCTCATGATGTACTCTGCATATAAGTTAAATAAGCAGGGTGACGATATACAGCCTTGACATACTCCTTTTCCTATTTGGAACCAGTCTGGTGTTCCATGACCAGTTCTAACTCTTGTTTCCTGACCTGCATACAGATTTCTCAAGAGGCAGGTCAGGTGGTCTGGTATTCCCATCTCTTTTAGAATTTTCCACAGTTTCTTGTGATCCACACAGTCAAAGGCTTTGGCATAGTCAATAAAGCAGAAATAGATGTTTTTCTGGAACTCTCTTGCTTTTTCCATGATCCAGCAGATGTTGGCAATTTGGTCTCTGGTTCCTCTGCCTTTTCTAAAACCAGCTTGAACATTAGGAAGTTCATGGTTCATGTATTGCTGAAGCCTGGCTTGGAGAATTTTGAGCATTACTTTACTAGCATGTGAGATGAGTGCAAGTTGTAATCAATTAAACTGTTACTTAGAGAGGTGACATGCTATGAGTTTAACTGGTACAATAAGGAACGAGGAAGCTTCTGTTAATATCCCTCCCATGGGGAGGTGAAGGAGATAATTAGTGCTCAGTAGTGGGGGCTATAATTGTTACTTAGGTTACATCAGACTCTGTGGTCAGTGCTTTTATTTCAATTCTCACAAATCTTGTTAGCTTTAATCTTGTTATTTTATCCCTATATAAAGATGTGAAATTAAGTCTCAGTTGATGGGAGTAAGGACTCAGTGACTGAACTGAGATTAAAATATTCCACATTGAGCCTTGGAGCTGTGATTTAAACTCTAATCTTTTTTTTTTTTTTTCTTCTGCATAATCTGCACACTTTCTGCTATTCCAGGAAATTACCTTTGAGGTGGACTTGTAGGTATCTGACTAGCAAGGCAGAGTAACACAAATGTTCCAGAAAAAGATACCAGAAATGAAACAACCTGGGAACATTGACTGTTGATATGAAAATGTGCATTAAAAAGAAAAAAAAATTTGAAATAAGTCACATGTCTATAAATGAACAAATACACTAACCTCTTCATTTGTTTAATATGTGTTAAATTAGTAGTAATGTCTTACTAAAATAATTTAGTCTTGCTTATTATCTAAAATATTGAATAGTTTAAAGATCTGAGAATATATTTTCTGGTTTGATTGTATAGTATTTATTTTCACCAAAGGTTACATAGAATTTTAAAAGATGATGTGAAAACTGTTGTTTCTATGACATATTAACAGTTAAAGTCTCAGCTTCAGAACTCCCAGTGGGCTTTACTTCCTTATGTTCTATTCTTGGATGAATCCATTTAGAAATTATATGGTTTCCTATGCTTACATTGGCAGCATGGG
This sequence comes from Oryx dammah, assembly GCF_014754425.2. Lineage (NCBI taxonomy): Eukaryota > Metazoa > Chordata > Mammalia > Artiodactyla > Bovidae > Oryx > Oryx dammah. The sequence goes on along the minus strand of NW_024070202.1, from coordinate 74,168,916 downwards.
GTTGTTTGAACTTTGCTTGCCTGGGTACTATTAGGATTATTATGACAAACATATACTAATCAAAGACTCATATGACATAATCCATACTTTTAAGATTTAAAATAATATACTTGCACAGAAGTTCTGATGTAGAGAACAGAGAAAGTTGAGGGGGGGCGGCAACCTTTTAAAAAAATTATTGCTCTCGTACTGTGAAAGAAAATATATTTCCAATAAGACACTCTTTCTGTAAATTGCTCTGAGTATCTTTCTGTTGCTAAAGAGAAAGAGTAGCATTTTGTGTGTTATTTACTGTGGGTGAGAGAGGAGAATCTCTCAGAAGAGCTGAACTGAGAATCTCTCACTATGTTCTTTGCTCCTCCCTTTGTATGTGTGGAGGGTTGTGAGTATCTGGACAGAGTTTACAGAATTAAGGTGATGATGGCCTTCCTCACATCCTTTAGGTGTCTCTCTTTTTTAATAAACTGCATTGATAAATTTTTATCATGACCATAAAAGGTATGAAGGCAGGAAGGCTGACAAACCATTTGTTGGCCACAACTTAGAAGCCTTTCTTTGAACTGTACCTTTTTTTTTTTTTTCTTTTGCTCTGTTTCTGAAAAACAATGCAATAAGCATTGTATTTTGCTGAACTTCTACACTGCCCTTTTCACTGTTTCTTTTAATTTGCCTATGTAGTTGACTTTATCCCTGTCAAACTTATGTGTTGAAGTACAAAAAGTCATTTATTTTTATATTAAAAAATGTGTTAGTATTCTATAAAGAAATAAAATGTGCTCGAATGAGAGGCTAAGATGAGTCATCTTAACCAAGCATTGAGGTGGATATCAGATGATGTGACTGTTAATACAGATTACACCATTGGATATTGGATAAAGGATTTAATCTCTGAGTCTGTATATTTATCTATGAAAGAAGTATGTTAAACTAGGTGATATCAAAGTTATCACAATTATGACATCATCACTTCCTTTGGAGAGGTATATGTAGAAATTAGACCCTTGTATTCTGTAAAGAACAATTGTCTTACATAGTATAACTAATACCCCTGACCCTTCCCAACAGTTTTACCAGCATTAACTCACTGCATCAATATCATTGTGCTGTTAGTAAGATAGGGGGTTATTATTATCCATAGAAAAATATGCAGAATCTGAGATTCAGATCCATAATAACCAATCCAGGTCCACACAGTGAATTCCAACCAGAGCTGTATGCCCTGGGTTTACTAACATAGGTTTAATAAGTAATAATATATTGCTGTATTAGAATACTTACTGGCTTCCCACTGAACTTGCTTCTACTTGAGGCAAAAAAAAAAATGTGTCCTCAATCTGGTTTGCATCCAGAATTCACTAATTAGCACTTAACTAACTCCATAGGAAATGGCAACCCACTCCGGTGTTCTTGCCTGGAGAATTCCAGGGACGGGGGAGCCTGGTGGGTTGCCATCTATGGGGTCGCACAGAGTCGGACATGACTGAAGCGACTTAGCAGCAGCAACTCCATATAGTTTGTGGGTTGCCCACCTGGCAGATATGAAGGCAAAAAGATATGACACTGAAAGATGAGGCCCTCCAGGTCAGTAGGTGTCTGGTACGCTACTGGGGAAGAGTGGAGAAATAGCTCGAGAAAGAATGTAGAGGCTGGGCCAAAGCAGTAACGACATCCTGTTGTGGATGTGCCCAGTGGTGAAAGTAAAGTCTGATGCTGTAAAGAACAATATTGCATAGGAACCTGGGATGTTAGGTCTATGAATCAAGGTAAATCCAATGTGGTCAAGCAGGATATGGCAATTATAGGAATCAGTGAAATAAAATGGATAGGAATGGGTATATTTAATTCAGATGACCATTATATCTACTACTGGGGCCGAAGATGGAGAAGTTCTATACAGTCAGCCAAAAAAAAAAAAAAGACCTGAAGCTAACTCTGGCTCAAATCATCAGTTTCTTATTGCAAAATTCAGACTTAAATTGAAGAAAGTAAACAAATCCCTTATGATTATACAGTGGAGGGGATGAACAGATTCAAAGGATTAGGTCTGGTAGACAGTGTGCCTGAAGAACTGGTTGGAGGTTCACAAGATTGTACAAGAGGTGGTAACAAAAACCATCCCCAAGAAAAAGAAATGCAAAAAGGCAAAATGGTTATCTGAGGAGGCCTTATAAATAGCTGAGAAAAGAAGAGAAGTGAAAAGCAAGGGAGAAAGGGAAAGATATACCTAACTGAATGCAGAGTTCCAAAGAATAGCAAGGAGAGATAAGAAAGCCTTCTTAAGTGATCAGTGCAAAGACATAGAGGAAAACAATAGAATGGGAAAGACTAGAGAGATCTTCAAAAAAAATTAGAGATACCAAGGGAATATTTCATGCAAAGATGGGCACAATAAAGGACAGAATTGGTAAAAACCTAACAGAAACAGAAGAGATTAAGAAGAGGTAGCAAGAATACACAGAACTGTACAAAAACGGTTTTAATGACCCAGGTAACCATGATAGTGTGGTCACTCACCAATAGTAGACATTCTGGAGTGTGAAGTCAAGTGGAACTTAGGAAACATTACTATGAACAAAGCTATGGAGGTGATGGAATTCCAGCTGAGCTATTTGAAATCCTGAGTACTCTTAAAGTGCTGCACTGAACATGCTGACAAATTTGGAAGATTCAGCAGTGGCTGAAAAGGTTAGTTTTCATTCCAATCCCAAAGAAATGCAATGCCAAAGAATGTTCAAACTACTGCACAATTGTGCTCATTTCACGTGCTAGCAAGATAATTCTCAAAACCCTTAGTTTAGTATTACATGAACTGAGAACTTCCTGAGATAAAAGCTGGCTTTAGAGAAGGCAGATGAACCAGTGATCTAATTGCCAGAATTCATTGGATCATAAAAAAAAAAGAAAAAAAGGGAGCTCCAGAAAGACATCTGCTTCATTGACTACTAAAACCTTTGACTGTGTGAATTGAATGAATGAATGAAGTCGCTCAGTCATGTCCGACTCTTTGCGACCCCATGGACTGTAGCCTATCAGGCTCCTCCGTCCATGGGATTTTCCAGGCAACAGTGCTGGAGTGGATTGCCGTTTCCTTCTCCAGGGGATCTTCCCGACCCAGGAATCGAACATTGCAGGCAGATGCTTTACCGTCTGAGCCACCAGGGTTGACTCTGTGGATCACAACAAACTGTGGAAAATTCTTAAGAGATGGAAATACCAGACCACCTATCCTACCTCCTGAGAAATCTGTATGCAGGTCAAAAAGCAACAGTTAGAATTGGATGCGGAAGAACATACTAGTTCAAAATTGGGAAATGAGTACCTCAAGGCTGTACAATGTCACCCTGCTTATTTAACTTATATCCAGAGTACATCACAAGAAATGCTGGGGTGGATGAATGACAAGCTGGATTCAGAATTGCCAAGAGAAATACTGACACCTCAGATATGCAGATGATACCACTCTAATGGCCGAAAGTGAAGAGGGACTAAAAAGCATGTTGATAAGGGTGAAAGAGGAAAATGGAAAGGCTGCCTTAAAACAGCATTTTAAAAAACTAAGATCATGGCATCTGGTCCCATCACTTCATGGCAAATATATGGAAAAAAAGTGGAAGCAGCCACAGATTTTATTTTCTTGGCATCCAACATCACTGTGAACAGTAACTGTAGCCAAGAAATTAAAAGATGCTTGCTCCTTGGAAGAAAAGACTATGATAAACCTAGACAGCATATTAAAAAGCAGGGACATCACTTTGTTGACAAATGTCTGTAAGGTGAAAGCTATGGTTTTTCCAGTAGTCATGTAAGGATGTGAGAACTGGACCATAGATAAGGCTGAGTGCCGAAAAATTGATGCTTTTGAATTGCGGGGTTGGAGAAGACTCTTGAGAGTCCCTCAAGAAGGGAGACTGTGCTAAGAGATAAAACCAGTCAATCATACAGGAAATCAATGCTGTATATTCATTGGAAGGATGTATGTTGAAGCTGAAGCTCTAATTCTTTGGCCACCTGATTGGAAGAGCCAACTCATTGTAAAAGATCCTGACGCTGGGAAAGATTGAGGGCTGGAGGAGAAGGGGGTGACAGAGGATAAAATTGTTAGATGGCATCACCAAATCAATAGACATGAGTTTGAGCAAACTCTGGCAGATAGTAGAGGACAGGGAAGCCTGGCATGCTGCAGTCCATGGGGTTGGAAAGAGTGGGATATTACTTAGTGACTGAATAATGACAACCACAACTCAATATAGAGGGGACAGAATGCAGTCAGTGCCTAGAAAGCAGTAAGAACCACTGTCTCTATAAATTGGATCTGCCTATATTCAGGTGATAAAGGAGAGAAATGGTCTGGACCTAACAGAAGCAGAAGATATTAAGAAGAGGTGGCAGGAATACACAGAACTGTACAAAACAGAGCTTCACGACCCAGATAATCACGACGGTGTAATCACTCACCTAGAGCCAGACATCCTGGAATGTGAAGTCAAGTGGGCCTTAAAAATCATCACTATGAACAAAGCTAGTGGAGGTGATGGAATTCCAGTGGAGCTATTTCAAATCCTGAAAGATGATGCTGTGAAAGGGCTGCACTCAATATGCCAGCAAATTTGGAAAACTCAGAAGTGGCCACAGGACTGGAAAAGGTCCGTTTTCATTCTAATTCCAAAGAAAGGCAATGCCAAAGAATACTAAAACTACTGCACAATTGCACTCATTTCACATGCTAGTAAAGTAATGCTCAAAATTCTCCAAGCCAGGCTTCAGCAATACATGAACTGTGAACTTCCAGATGTTCAAGCTGGTTTTAGAAAAGGCAGAGGAACCAGAGATCAAATTGCCAACATCCGCTGGATCATGGAAAAAGCAAGAGAGTTCCAGAAAAACATCTATTTCTGCTTTATTGACTATGCCAAAGCCTTTGACTGTGTGGATCACAAGAAACTGTGGAAAATTCTGAAAGAGATGGGAATACCAGACTGCCTGACCTGCCTCTTGAGAAACCTATATGCAGGTCAGGAAGCAACAGTTAGAACTGGTCATGGAACAACAGACTGGTTCCAAATAGGAAAAGGAGTACGTCAAGGCTGTATATCATCACCCTGCTTATTTAACTTCTATGCAGAGTACATCATGAGAAACGCTGGGCTGGAAGAAGCACAAGCTGGAATCAAGATTACCGGGAGAAATATCAATCACCTCAGATATGCAGATGACACCACCCTTATGGCAGAAAGTGAAGAGGAACTAAAGAGCCTCTTGATGAAAGTGAAAGAGGAGAGTGAAAAAGCTGGCTTAAAGCTTAACATTCAGAAAACGAAGATCATGGCATCCGGTCTGATCACTTCATGGGAAATAGATGGGGAAACAGTGGAAACAGTGTCAGACTTTATTTTTTGGGCTCCAAAATCACTGCAGATGGTGATTGCAGCCATGAAATTAAAAGACGCTTACTCCTTGGAAGGAAAGTTATGACCAACCTAGAGAGTATATTCAAAAGCAGAGATATTACTTTACCAATAATGGTCTGTCTAGTCAAGGCTATGGTTTTTCCAGTGGTCATGTATGGATGTGAGAGTTGGACTGTGAAGAAAGCTGGGCGCCGAAGAATTGATGCATTTGAACTGTGGTGTTGGAGAAGACTCTTGAGAGTCCCTTGGACTGCAAGGAGATCCAACCAGTCCATCCTAAAGGAGATCAGTCCTGGGTGTTCATTGGAAGGACTGATGTTGAAGCTGAAATTCCAATGCTTTGGCCACCTCATGCGAAGAGTTGACTCATTGGAAAAGACTCTGATACTGGGAGGGACTGGGGGCAGGAGGAGAAGGGGACAACAGAGGATGAGATGGCTGGATGGTATCACTGACTCGATAGACATGAGTTTTAGTGAACTCTGGGATTTGGTGATGGACATGGAGGCCTGGTGTGCTGTGATTCATGGGGCCGTAAAGAATCAGACATGACTGAGCAACTGAACTGAAGTGATATTCAGGTGATTGGTTCATGGTTGGGCTCCAGTGTTTCAGGGCATCAGCTTCTGAGGTCATTAATGCTTGGTAGCCCATATACTGTTCTTTCTGGTTAAGACTTAATACTTACTGAATACTAATGAGTTTGAAATGCATATTTATGGTTAGCATTCCTTTAGAATCTTTAACTGTAAAGAAAGATAAAGGGAGAATACGAAGAGGTTATCTCCAAGTCTGCATCGCAGAAACAGAATATATTCCTAGAAATAGGTGTATTGCAAGTAGTAAGCTACTGTGTGAGGGATTACAGACCCCCCATAAGGTTTGTAAACTGTCTCTTGTTGAATAGAGCATTTATAAGATGATGAACTATTAATACATAAATTGCAGTTTTGGTCTACAGTTTCTGAAAACATGTCAATATACCATTTTTAAAATGTCATTTTGCTTTCCTAAAACAAGAGTAAGTAAGTTCTGTGAATAAATGGGTATTCGTCAAATCTGGATTAAGTCAGAAACAGACATGGCTCAAGATAGTGGTTTGGTTTATCTCCTTTGTCACCTGTGTTCTGCTGACAGGAATTTAATTATGTGTGTGATTCTCTTTGCCATGGTGACTATAAACTTACATTTAGTAATTTTATTTATAAAAACTAAAGCTTTATGCAGAATTAAAATATTAGTATTAGTTAACTGATAGGAGTTTTTTTTTTTTTTTTCCCTAGACAGGGTCATATAACCTTGATTAAAAGAGAGAATCTTCTTACAGTAGATAATAGTTGGTATAAATTGAATGTTATAGCCTGTGATTTTTACATATCAAAAACAAAAGGAGAATAATCTCAATTTTTTAAATATAGAGATACCCAAATTATTTTTGAGTTTTAAGAGTTGAAAGACTTCATGTGTAACAGTTTCCCAGTTTGTATAAATGCAGTTGCACCAAAACAACTTTTATCCTGGACTTTTCTGGTTCTAGAAAAATCAGAAAAAAAGACTTCTCCTATTGTTTTTTAAAAGTAGTTAGAAGCAGTGAACTAAAAGTCAGGGCAGTCCAGTCTCATGCCATCTGTTTGTCCTTGGGCAAATTTCATTCCAGCCTATGATATCAGAGCATTTTGTTCTGTAGCAGGGAAACCCAAAACCAATAAAGTAAAGCCTACGGTATATTTGAGGAACTTGGAAGAAAAATGAAATAGAAATTAGATTCTCTTTTACAGGCATGAAAATAAGCACCTTTATTATGCCTGTAAGACATTTTAATGATCTAATTTTTTTAATATTCTCTTTATTAACTTTGTAAGGATGCTAAGGAATATGAATTTAAGGGAAACAGACACAAGTGTTGGGCAGGATCTAGATGGGCAGGAAACTAACTGGAATGTCATGAATCTTTATCTGAACATGCACACCAGATCCAAACAGTCTGTCTGGCTTGATTAGCAAAAAAATCAATCAGGTCAGCTAGGCAGTTCAGTCAAGTCATGAATTAGTTAACCAGTTCTTATTTATCTGAATAGATTAGCTGATATGTTTATTTATTCAGCCAGCAAGTATTTTTGGAACATCAATTATATGTCAGGCAATGTGCTGTGAACACACAGATGAAAGAGACATTCTTACCTTTAAGGCTTTCACGGATTCAACAGTAGTCCAAGGCATTGAGTTAAATGCCATCTTAATGGAACCTGCTATAGGCAGATGCTCGGTTAATTCAACAGGGTGAGTTGAGGAGCAGTGGACAAGTGTCTATAGGATGAGACACTTCTGGTGAAAATAATGTTAATTCAGGAAAAAAGGAAAAAAAAAAAAAAAACTTGGCAGAGGGCTTTGGGATTAGGGAAGTTTCTTGGCTCAGTTATTGCTTCCATTCTTTGATCTCAACTCAGATGGCATTCAGTAAGGACTGAGATTAACAGACTTTGTTTCTAATCTTTTTTTACATTTACCATTATCCCAAATTGACCAGCTTCTTTGTTGCGTAGTATCATCTAGAGACTTTTCCTTTCTTTCATCTTTGATAGACAGAAGGACCAAAAAGCATGTGAGTAGGGAAAATATTTCACAGATAAGTAACATGGCCAGGGAGAGGGAATAAAGAGCCACTGCTCCATATGCTAAGATGGGATGCATAATGGAGAAATCACATACTATCTTAGAATGTCAGCGATAACGCTGAAAGTCCATCACTCTTGTTAATGAATATATGAATATAAGTAAATGAAGCCCCAACATGAGAAGGAACAGTGATTTGAATTTAGGCCTTGTGTGTGCAGCTCACTGATAGACCACAGCATGAAAAACTATGGGAAAATGTTTAAATGTCTTTTTTTCAGTGCTCTTCTTGGTAGTCTTCAATTCCTATTGGATAGAAATATGAAGAAGACGGCACTTGGGTATCTATGATCATTCTGCACTGAGGCTTTAGTATTCAGTATGATTACCATTTAAAAATTATGCAATTAAAGCTGTGTCTAATGAGAAAGGAAGAGGCCATGCTAAATATTCAGTGCTAACAAAACCCAGCTATTCCAAAGGTGTAAAATCATCTTGGCTTCTGGTGTTAGGATGGTGGCACTGGGGATTTGAAGGGATGGTGCTGTAATTAAAAGACTTAAGTCATGGATTGTAATGGCTCTGGTGAACAGCACAGCTCCCAAGAAGGCAAGGAATTCTTTCAGATTGTTCATGAGAGAGTGAAGATTTTGTCTTTGTTCTAAAATAATATGAAATGCTGAGATTCAGTTTAAAAATTGTCTAGTTCAGAAGTTTATTTTTAAAATGGGTGTCATATCTGATGTAAGATTTTGCTGCAGTGTTTTTTTCTGCCACAATATTAATAACCTAATTCACCACTAACTTAGTTACTTCAGTATTATAACTATCAGCATATTTGTTTAAATAGATTAAATATAGCTGAATGCTGCTCTAGAAGCCATCTGTCAAGTTAATGTTTTATTGCTCTTTCCAGATTTCAGTGTGGATCATATAGTAAAATTGAATTAATTTGTCAAATTTTTGTTCAGTTATACTTGTGTGACCACTAAGGATTGCCAGTAGATTCTGCTTAGAATTTAATGAAAGGAGCTCTGAAAAGTGAGAGCCAATTGTATAATCAATAAGCCTGAATTCAAGCATATCTGAAGTTTGAGTGTGCTCTGCAGATTTAGTCTCTAAAGCATTTTTTTAAAGGGACATTTTGATTTAATTAAAGGGGAGAGCTAAATAAGGAAGAGGAAATGAGTGACAAGGTGACATAGTTATTATGATACACAGTAATTTCAACTTTGGATCTGGGTTTTAGTGTAGCAGGGAAAGAATCTGGAGGTGGGAAGAGAATAGGATGAATCTGAGAAGAGGGGATTAACGAATTAAAGGTTCAGATAGAGTAAGTGGCTTCAAAGGATACAAAACCAAGGAGTGATAAGGGATTCCCATTTTACTTAATTTCTTCTTAAACAAGCATTAAGATACTGAAGTAGAAACCTTAGAAATTATGTTGTATTAACCGATTAAATACTTACTAAGTAGCTTTTGCACTCAAAGTTCAGTTAGGCAGCTGTATTGTATCCAAAGCTTTGACATCTGATGGCTACAGGCAGGAGTCCACAAACTAGAGTCCCCCAGCCAAATTAGGCCACTACCTGTTTTTGTGCTACCTGGGGGCTAAGAAAGGCTTTTGCATTTTTTAATGGTTGAAATAAAATCAGAAGTATTTAGTGACATATGAAAATTATATGAAATTCAGATATGAAGTTTTATTGAAATGCATCTACACTTTATTTAAAAAAAAAACATTTGGTTAATGGCTGCATTCCTGCTATAAGAGCAGAATTGAGTAATTGAAGCAGACCATGTAATCTGTTAGCTCTTACATATTTACTCTCTGACCCTCTGTAGAAAAATATTTCTGAGTTCTGGTCTAAAATGCGGACTTCAGTGACTTCACAGTCAAGATTTATTGAGGACTTTTGTGTGCTGGGCATTTTTCTCTGAGCTCTATTCATCTCATTTAATCCTCACAGCACTTCCATGAGATAGCTGCTGTCTGCCTATAATGCGGGAGACCCAGGTTTGATCCCTGGATTAGAAAGATCCTCTGGAGAAGGAAATGGCAACCCACTCCAGTACTCTTGTTTGGAAAATCCCATGGACGGAGGAGCATGGTAGGCTACAGTCCATGGGGTCTTAAAGAGTCGGACATGACTGAGTGACTTCACTCACTTTAAAATAAGAAATTGACACGCAGAAATGTTAAAACCTTGCCCTTAAATCACATAGGTATTAAGTGATGGAATTGAGATTTGAACCCTGGTGATATGACTCCAAAAAGTATGCTATACACTTTCTAGATCTCAATTTCCCATCTTTAAAATGTGGATTGTATACTTTTTAAGATACTTATTATTAGATAGTTTGTTAAACATGTATAAAGCCCTTGGTATAAACAGTTGATTTACAATATAGTCTTCATTTCTTTTTATCTTGTATGCCATTTTTTTGCTAAGACTCCTAGTTTACTTGTTAACATAAAAATTTGAGATCCTGGACCTAGAGATTTTGGATTGAAGACTAAATTTATACTTTGTGAAGAATACCCCTGAGTTAGTTCAGTACACATGATTAGGGTGGCACTTGGAGAAATCTTGGGTCATTTTGGGTATGAAGAGGGAAAGAAGAGTAGCTTCTGCCCTCCAAAAAGATCAAACTTGTGTATGTAAATATGTAACTATCATAATGAACATCAAAATCCAAAGTTATGAACAGGTGCTATAGAAATTCAGATGAAGGAGAGCTGATTGTAGGAATAAGAATTAAAATTATGGAATAAGAGATAAGAAAGGTCACAAAAACACATTAAGATAAAGTACTGGCCAACTAGATAAGCTATCCTAAATGAATGAATAAACTAATGTGGAAACTAACTTGAGAGGGCATTCACAAGACTTTCCTGAAAACTCAGGCTGTCCAGGTGTCTCAGAAGTAGACTCAGGGGCCCTGCACAAGAATGGATCTTGGTGCGCACTCTCAGGGAGTTTACAGACAAATCTGGGAAGCAGTGATGGGAACAATGGTTACGCTACAGTGTGAATGTTCAGTCACAAATATATTATCAACCTTGTATATCAAAAAGGAAGAGGTATTCGTCCCACCTTGGGGAAGCAAGTGGGTTACATTGAAGAGTCAACAGTACTGGTAAGAAGGTAGATGAAACTATTATGTGCAAAAGAACAAGAATAACCAAAGGATATCAATGGAGCAATTCAGTTCAGTTCAATCGCTCAGTTGTGTCTGATGCTGTGCGACCCCCTGGACTACAGCACGCCAGGCCCCCCTGTCCGTCACCAACTCCTGGAGTTTACTCAAACTCATGTCCATGAATCAGCGATGCTATCCAACTGTCTCATCCTCTGTTGTCCCCTTCTCCTGGCTTCAATCTTTCCCAGCATCAGGGTCTTTTCAAATGAGTCAGTTCTTCGCATCAGGTGGCCAAAGTATTGGAGCTTCATCTTCAGCATCAGTCCTTTCAATGAATATTCAGGACTGATTTCCTTTAGGATGGACTGGTTGGATCTCCTTGCAGTTCAAGGAGCAATTCATGATGATGCCAAAGAATAACAAACAGTTTTTCTAAATGTGACCTAAATGCAGAAGACTTAGGTCAAAATTGTTGCTTAGTGGCAAAGTCATGTCTGGCTATTTTGTGACCCCATGGATTGTAGCCCTCCAGGCTCCTCTGTGCATGGAATTTCCCAGGCAAGAATACTGGAGTGGGTTGCCATTTCTTTCTCCAGGGGATCTTCCTGAGCCAGGGATCAAACTGGCAACTCCTGAATTGGCAGGCAGATTCTTTACCACTGAAAGAAAGAGAGAAAGAGGGAGAGAGAGAAAGAGAGAGAGAGAGAGAGAAAGAAAGAGAGAATTTGTTCAGTCATGTCTGACTCTTTGCGACCCCATGGACTGTAGTCTACCAGGCTCCTCTATCCACGGGATTTTCCAGGCAAGAGTACTGGAGTGGATTGCCATTCTTTACCACTGAACCACCAAGGAAACCCTAGGTCAAAATACCTATGAGCAAACAATTTTAATGTTAATAGATAGATTAATTGCAGAGGGCATGCACACTCTCACACTCTTCCCTTCTCCCTCCTCCTCTTCTCTGAATTTAACATGCATAGGTAGTTCATAGTTACCATAGTCACTGGTTTTAGAGAACTTGGTGATATAGGATATAAAGATCTACAGAAGATCAGCTCTCAGGATTTTTGGTTCAAAGTCTTACTATGTTTCTCAGGATAAGCTCAAAATCAAATAAGAACTTTTAAAAGAATACAGATAACTGAAGTTAAACTGACTTTATATCTAAACTTTCTGAAATAAATACCCTTTACCTTTGGTTTAACTTTCTAAGATTAGCTTCCTTCAAAGTGTCTCCCTCTATCTTCCCTCCCTTCCCCTTTCTTTCTGTCTTTGGAAATGTTTCAGATATGAAGTAAAACATGACCACCCAGTTTCACCAACTCAACATTTTGCCACATTTGCATTCTATTGTTTTTTGAGTGAAAATAATATGGTAAAGATACAGTAGATCGAAAAACCTCTCTTCAAGCCTCTCCAGTCTTCTCCCCTTGACTCTTTCATTAGGATGAATCACTCTTCTACTATATGACCTTGGCATTGATCATTCCCAAAAAGTTTTTGAAAATTTGCTATGTTAGATAGTGATAAAAATATGAAGTACTGATATCACATTTAAAAATTTTCTAGCATTATTATACATACAATCCTGAAGAATGCATTTTAATTTAAAACTGTGTTTGGGGATTTAATCATATTGAACTTTGCAACTCTAGCTTATTTAACTGTTAACATTCCATTGTGTGACTGCGCCACAAGTTATTCATACATTTTCTTGGTAAAGAATATTTGGCTTGTTTACAGCTTTTAGCTATGACAGGTGATACTGCAATGAATATTCTTATAGGTATCTTCTTGTATGCATGCCCAGTCTTTTAGTCATGTCCAACTCTTTGCAACCCCATGGACTTCAGCCAGCCAGGCTCCTCTGTCCATGTAATTTTCCAGGCAAGAATACTGGAATAGGATGCCATGCCTTCCTCCAGATCTTCCTGACCCAGAGATTGAACCCGTGTCTCTTGCGTCTCCTGCTTTGGCAGGTGAGTTCTTTACCACCAGTGCCACCTGGAAGATCATCTTCCTGTATAGTGAAATGAAAGTGAAAGTCTCTCAGTGTGTCCAAGTCTTTGTGACCCCACTGACTGTAGCCCACGAAGCTCTTCTGTCCATGGGATTGTCCAGGCAAGAATACTGGAGTGGTAGTCACTCCCTTCTCCAGGGGATTTTCCCAACCCAGATATCGAAACCAGTTCTCCTATATTGCAATTATATTATGAGCTCTTCTTTTAGCTTAGTTAATTCTTTTCTCATTTCATCTAAAATGTCCTAAAATATTAGAGAAATACAGCAAAGAAATACTGTTAAAGATTCTTGCTCATATAAAATTTTACAAATGTATAAAATATTAGCTATTTTCCCCCCAGAGTCATATCTGTGTGAAATTTCACCTGGAGCAGTGGCCTCAACAATGTCTGGAGATTGCAGTGCCCCTATTCTTGAGCCTGTAGCAATGATTGAGAATCTGTCTCCAAACCAAGAGTGTAGTTGCTGTTTCACAGGATATGCATAGTTTCAAATTTGTTAAATGTATTGACAACTTGTTTTCCCTTTAACAGTGTATGTGTGTCTCAGTTTAAATATTTGAATCTGTCTCTTTATTTTTGTTTTTTAAGGTGAAGTCGCTCAGTTGTGTCTGACTCTTTGCGACCCCGTGGACTGTAGCCTACCAGGCTCCTCCGTCCATGGGATTCTCCAGGCAAGAGTACTGGAGTGGGTTGCCATTTCCTTCTCCAGGGGATCTTCCCGACCCAGGGATCGAACCCAGGTCTCCCGCATTGGAGGCAGATGCTTTAACCTCTGAGCCACCAGGGAAGCCCGAATCAAATTAATTGAAATGATAGACCGTGTGGTCTGGGCTTCCCCCGTATCTCAAGGGTAAAGAAGCTTCCTGCCCTGCAGGAGCTGCAGGTTTGATCCCTGAGTCAGGAAGATCCTCTGGAGGAGGGCGTGGCAACTCACTCCAGTATTCCTGCCAGGAGAATCCCACAGAGAGTGGACGCTAGCAGGCTGCAGTCCATAGGGTCGCAAAGAGTCGGACATGACTCAAGTGACTTAGCATGAACCATGTGGGTCTACATTTTTTATTTCCTAGATTACTTGTGAGATGAGTTTTGGTTTTGTTTTATTTTATTATATACTTAAATTGCCATTACTGTGGACTTTCCTGTTTATTTGTTTTGCTCATTTTTCAGTTGGATTTTAAATTTTATTACTTATTTTTATGAGTTTTTAATATTATCCAAGTATTGTTCATATATCAGTTATATGTACTACTAATACTTTCCTCATGTGATTTTTTTTCCCCTTTGTTTATGGTAAGATTTTTCTTACTGAAATATTTTATTCTGGTGTAGACAATTTTATTCATGTTTTTCATTATGATTTGTGTTATTTTAGAAATTCTTCCCTATATTGAAATGATAAAACATATCTCCTGTATTTCTTCTATTTTTTAATTCTTTTTAGTTTTTGCTCAATGCTTTATTTATTTATTTATTTATTTTTATTTATTTACTTTTTTACTTTACAATACTGTATTGGTTTTGCCATACATCAACATGAATCCACCACGGGTGTACATAAGTGTTTCAATTTGGATTGTTAATCCATCTGGAATTTATATTTGTTTATGTTATAAGTGCATTATCAGAGAAGGCGATAGCACCCCACTCCAGTACTCTTGCCTGGAAAGTCCCATGGATGGAGGAGACTGGTAGGCTGCAGTCCATGGGGTCACTAAGAGTCAGACACAACTGAGCAACTTCCCTTTCAATTTTCACTTTCATGCATTGGAGAAGGAAATGGAAACCCACTCCAGTGTTCTTGCTTGGAGAATCCCAGGGACGGGGGAGCCTGGTGGGCTGCCATCTGTGGGGTCGCACAGAGTCAGACACGACTGAAGTGACTTAGTAGCAGTTATAAGTGCATTATAGTGGCTAGAGTTTAAGTGGAGAATGGATAGTAGTTAAGTGGGCAGGTATCCTGTGTGCCAGGATTGTACAGTATTGGAGGAGAAGTAGATTGCAAATAAGTTGTGCTGTTTAGGACTGGTTGGCAAGGTTTGGGATATATAATAGTTCAAGGGCTGCTGTGACCACAGCAGACTGGGTGCCTTAAGTCACAGAATTGTATTTCTCACAGTACTGCATCCTGGAAGCCCAAGATCAAGGTGTCGGAAGGCTTGGACTCTTTTAGGCCTCTATTGGCTTGAAACTATCTTTTCCCTGTGTCCTCACATGGTCCTTTCTCTATCTGTATACATCCTTTGTATCTCTTTGTGTGTCCAAACGTCCTCCTCTTAAAAGGGCAGTGTATTTTCCAAGTCTCTTATAAATGTGTTATCATACTTTCATAATTAAAAAATATGTATATAAAAGAAAGAGGAAAAAAATAAAATAGGAGTCAGGATCTGCTTCATAAGGTGGAAGTTCCCCAAACACACATAGGTGTTCAATAAACATGTGTGTGTGTGTGTTAATCACTTAGTCCTGTCTGACTCTTTGTGACCCCATGGACTATAACCCACCAGGAAATAGTAGATGTCTATTATAAGTGCTTCGAGTAAAGAAAATATATCTAAATATATCTATGGAGATGTTCTTGGTTACTAGAAGCACAATTTACAATTTTCCTTTTGTGTTAACCATATTTTCCTTAATAAGCATGTGAAGTGAAGTGAAATCGCTCAGTCATGTCCAATTCTTTGCGACCCCATGGACTGCAGCCTGCCAGGCTCCTCTGTCCATGGGATTTTCCAGGCAAGAATACTGGAGTGGGTTGCCATTTCCTTCTCTAGGAGGTCTTCCTGACCCAGGGATTGAACCCAGGTCTCTTGCATTGTAGGCAGACGCTTTACCATCTGAGCCACCAGGGAAGTTAATAAGCATGTACTGCACAAGTAATAAAAATTTTAAGAGTATTATTCTGAGAAAACAATAAATAAAAGGATGCTAGTCATACTGGGTCAAAGTCTACCCCAACAGCCTCACTTAACCTAATCACCCATTTAAGGTCCTATTTTCAAATATAATCACACTCTGAAGTACTAGGCCTCAACATAGGAATTTGGTGAGACAGAGACACATTTTAACCCGTAACAGGATATATTGGTTTGCTAAGTTTTTAAGACAACTTAACATGTAAATATCTCCTGGAAAGCAGTCATGGTAGCTCTGGGCTTTCAGAGATGAAAGTGGAAACTGCCAGGCCTCTGAAGGTCTAGGCCCAGCACTGACACAGTGCCTTTTCTGCTTTGTTCCATTGGTCAGCATAGTCACAGGGCCAGCACAAATTCTCAGGGAGGGGAAATAGGTTCCACACATAAGAACAGAGAGAATTGTTGGTGGCCTTGATTGCAGACTAAGAATGTGGTCACTGAGGTGAGAAGAGAAAGTGAGAGTTCACTTTCAGATTCCAAGGAAGGAGAGTAATTTGAGAAGCATTTATTTCAGGGTTTTAAACTTGGCAGAGTAATCAAATAGGATATGAAACAGAGGAAGTCCTGGTTTTGGCAGTCAGTAAGGACTTGGCGAACAATGAGATTTGGGGGATACAAAAGATCATGGCTTTGAATTTGATCTAAATGCAATGTATGAGAGCAGGGACAGTGAGAAAAGAGCTCAACTGCACACACACACGTATGTGGATCAAAGAGAGGAAACAGGAGATACAAAGACACTGGCTTCCTTGAGTCATGTGGAGGAAATGGAAACCAGAAAGGAGGTAATTATAGATGGTATCTTCATCTCAGAGGCACATACAGTTTCTGCTGCAAGATCTAGGTCCTACCTTTCATTTAGATTGTCATCTATCAGACTCCTCTCCTCTGATGACATGATCAGAAGTGAGATAAAATCTAGCTTTATTTTGGGAGATACTGAGGGGAGATTTCTCATTGAAGATTGTTTTTTTTTTTTTTTCTGAACAGCAGATAACTTGCAGAGAGCTTATGTTCTTGTGGTGCCTTTGGTTGGGTTGCTTGCTTTCAGATGGCGCAATTTCAGAGTCAGTTCAGTTGCTCCGACTCTTTGCGACCACATGAATCTCAGCACACCAGGCCTCCCTGTCCATCACCAACTGCCGGAGTTTACTCAAACTCATATCCATCGAGTCTATGATGCCATCCAGCCATCTCCTCCTCTGTTGTCCCCTTCTCCTCCTGCCCTCAATCCCTCCTAGCATCAGGGTCTTTTCCAATGAGTCAACTCTTCACATGAGGTGGCCAAAGTACTGGAGTTTCAGCCTCAGCATCAGTCCTTCCAATGAATACCCAGGACGAATATCCTTTAGAATGGACTGGTTGGATCTCCTTGCAGTCCAAGGGACTATGGCGCATACACCTCACTAAGTCTGCCAGAAGAGCCTATGGCAGGGATCAGTAAATGAGTGTTCCTGGCATGTTGCATGGTTTTGTAAATAAAGTTTTATTGGAACATAGCCACACTCATCTGTTGTTTGTATTATCTGTGATTTTCCTGCCACCCTGGCAGAGTTGAAATGTTGAGAAAGAGACCATATGACCCACAATAAAACATTTATTTTCTAGCCCTTTTCAGGAAGAGTTTCCCAACTCCTGAAGTATAATATTGAATTATATAATATATATTATACAATTTATATATATTACAGAAAGTATAATAACTTTCTGAAAACCATTGGCATTTAGCAGGCAGGTAAATGGTAACTTAGGGTGATGGAGAAAGTCTTAGTAATTGACAAGCCACTGCTGAGGGTCACAGAGACCATGCTTGAGAAAGATTATTCAGAAAAGTCAGGCAGTGACAGTCCCCAAGACAGTTGCCAGATTCAGCAAATGAAAATAACAGAATATTCAGTTACATTTGAATATCAGATTAAAACACAGGTCTTTTTAAAAAGTATTTGTATATGATTTTAGGGACATACTTATACTAAGAGCCTTGTTGTTTGTCTGATATTCAGTGTTAACTGTGGGGGTCCTGGATTTTCTCTGTCTATGCTAGTCTCCAAGCATCAGAGTGTTGTGAAGGAGTCTGAACACAAACTGCCTAAGTTCAACTATCGCCTTCATCTCTCCCTGACTGAGTGACTTTTGGTATCATATTTAGTCCTCAGTGGCCCAGTTTCCTCATCTGAACTATAAGAATAATAACAGTTAAAGAATTAAGTGGGGTAGAATATGAGAATAGTATAGGATTATGTGAATTCATGTATACATCCATCACAACTCTTGATTATGTGTTTACTTTTATTAATTATGCAAAATAAATCAGGATGAGGGAAACTCTGAATCTTCCTAAATACAAATCATCCAGGGGAAGGTCCCCTGGAAAAGAAAATGGCAACCCATTCCAGTATTCTTGCCTGGAAAATTCCATGGACAGAGGAGCCTGGTGGGCTGTAACCCATGGGGTTGCAAAGAGTCAAACATGACTGAGCAACTAAAGCTTACTTCCTTAGTGTATATATGTTAATCCCAACCTCTGCCCACTCCCCACTTCCCTTTTTGTAAGGATAAGTTTGTTTTCTATGTCTTTGAGTCTATTTTTGTTTTGGAAATGTTTATCTGTATTTTTTTTTAAGATTCCACAATAAGTGACATCATATGATACTTGTCTTTCTCTGACTGGCTTACTCCATTTAGTCTGATAATCTCTAGGTCTACTCATGTTGCTACAAATGGCATTATTTCAACAGTTTATTTAAATTCATTTCAAAAATTACCGTTTCCTTATTTAAAAGTTCTCTACCTTTAACCCCTGTTCATCTTTCTAACAATGTTATTCACATAAGCAGAGCTCCTTGTGTAATGTTATTTGTATCCAAGCCTTTTCAGTGTTTTAGTCTTAAATAGTTCTGCCTAGTGGCTGTGTGCTGGAAATAGTGGCACCGGCTTTCTCTTGGCGTGGATTCCTTGTATATCTGCAGTAGAAGGCTTTTATTTGTGTCCTGACAATAACAAATGACTTATGAAAATTCTGGGTGGTTGAGTAATAGATATCCTGAATGAATTGTCCAAGAATAATGCAGCACACTCTGAATTACAAAATATTTCAGTAATTATGATGATGCAGGGAAATAATTTACAGTTATTTTTCAGAATTCATTAAGAATTTTAAGTGATTAGGAGTTTAGATATATGTGTTATTGAGTCAGTACCAACAAATTATCTATCTTATCTGTCTGAGGAGGAGAAATGTTATGGGAGAAGTTAAGTAAATGAATAAATACGAAAAATATTCTAAGGAATGCAAAACTGTGCAAAGATGTAATATGTCTCTAAGCCAACACAATTTGGTTTGATACATGATCTTTTTATTTCACTGTTTTAAAATGCATCCCACAGCCCAAACCATTCTTTACTCTTCTCCATGGGGAAATATGTGCAGACAGGCAGTTCCACACAGGTCTGCCCCACTGGAAGGTTTTTATTTCAATGCTATCAACTTCTATTCTCTGCAATCATTTTTCTTTTATTCTCAGTATCCATTGTTTTCAGTAATTCATTTGAGTGATCTGAAAACCGCTGAGAGCAACTGTGAGAAATCTGCCTGCTGACTTTGTTGAGAGTGAATTTTGGGAAGGAGGTTATTTCTGAGTCTATAGACAATAAATAAATGGACTGAAATTAAATTATCATTATCTCACACAATCACCTTGATAAGAAAATACAATTTTATTTTATTTTTTTTGCTGTATAGATATGCCCTTAAGTCATATCTGGTAACCTTGATTCCCTAGTACAATGTATTAGAATATTTACTGTTTTCCTAAAGGGAGGAAGCAGAGAGGCATCAGGGCTAGCTCTCACCTTCCCTTACTCATGGCCTGCCTTCTCCTTGATCATCTATCCCTTGATTGTGTAGCAGTGGCTATTCTATTGTACAAGGTAATACATTCAACATAACCAGTGAATAAGTTCACAGGAAAAAACAAAGAAAGAAAACGAGTTATAAGGTTAATTTGATTGTCTAAGCAGTTACACCTGAAGTGTACTCAAGATATCTCTCTGATTGTTATTGTCATTATTCTGATCATCAGCATTAAAGTCCTCATCATTTTCACTGATGATATTTTAGTAATTTTAAAGCCCTACCTGTATGATATCACAGTAACAGATTTACCTAATTGAATCACCTTAAATAAGTCAAATCTTTTTTTTTTAATTAATAAAGGTTATCAGCTCAGTCTGATTGTTCATAAATAGTGTGTGTGATACCTTACTATTCCCATGATGATTGGAATACTGGTCAGCTGCTCTCAGCTGACTAACTTCCAAATAACTGTGGAACCTCATCATCTGCATTTTTTTTTTTTGCATCAAATATGTGTGTACATACAATGAGTAATTGGAAGAGATTCTCTATGTTATGTAGTCTATCGTTGTAGTGAGGGTGGCTTTGTCTCACCGAAGCACCAATGTACCCACTAGTCTAGGATTATTTTATCTGTTCATCTATTGAAGGGGCAGTTTTTTGGTCATAAATAATTCATTTCACCAAGTTCTTATATTTGGATACATTAAAAATAAATTCTTGCCATGCAAGTTTTTTGGACACAATTATTGATTTCCAATCTGTTTGATTTCCTTAGTTGGTGCAAATAGGAAAAAAAAAAAAAGTGCCTGATTAGACCAGTGTGATTTAAAGGAATCAAGTATCATAATAGACATGTTTATTAGCACTTCCTCTGTGACAGTAAGTTATTTATAGATACTAACTCATCTAATCTTTTAGAAACTCTATATCACTAGTTTCTCTATTTTTATATAAGATTTTGCTGAGACAAAGAGCCCCAAGGTACCAAGCTAAAAAGTAGTAAAGTCAAAAATTAAATTTGACTTATTCCAAAGTTTAAAACACTCATACATAACAAAACCCTGCTCAAAAGCAATGGAAGTTTTGCCTCATTGTAGGAAGAAATTTATATCTGTGTCTTGCTTATAACTAAAGCATTAAAAGTCCTGGGATTTGCATGAGGAGGATGATACAAAGGGAAATCTTGACAGATGAGAATTTACTGCCTCCCCTTTACTTTATAGAGTCTGTCCTGAAGGAAACTGGAAAAGAAAGTATTTAAGTGAACTTCCAGATGTTCGAGCTGGTTTTAGAAAAGGCAGAGGAACCAGAGATCAAATTGCCAACATCCGCTGGATCATGGAAAAAGCAAGAGAGTTCCAGAAAAACATCTATTTCTGCTTTATTGACTATGCCAAAGCCTTTGACTGTGTGGATCACAAGAAACTGTGGAAAATCTGAAAGAAATGGGAATACCAGACCACATGACCTGCCTCTTGAGAAATCTGTATGCAGGTCAGGAAGCAAGAGTTAGAACTGGACATGGAACAACAGACTGGTTCCAAATAGGAAAAGGAGTACGTCAAGGCTGTATATTGTCACCCTGCTTATTTAACTTATATGTAGAGTACATCATGAGAAACGCTGGACTGGAAGAAACACAAGCTGGAATCAAGATTGCTGGGAGAATATCAATCACCTCAGATATGCAGATGACACCACCCTTATGGCAGAAAGTGAAGAGGAACTAAAGAGCCTCTTGATGAAAGTGAAAGAGGAGAGTGACAAAGTTGACTTAAAGCTCAACATTCAGAAAACGAAGATCATGGCATCTGATTCCATCACTTCATGGCAAATAGATGGGGAAACAGTGGAAACAGTGTCAGACTTTATTTTTTTGGGCTCCAAAATCACTTTAGATGGTGACTGCAACCATGAAATTAAAAGATGCTTACTCCTTGGAAGAAAAGTTATGACCAACCTAGATAGCATATTCAAAAGCAGAGACATTACTTTGCCGACTAAGGTCCATCTAGTCAAGGCTATGGTTTTTCCTGTGGTCATGTATGAATGTGAGAGTTGGACTGTGAAGAAGGCTGAGCACTGAAGAATTGATGCTTTTGAACTGTGGTGTTGGAGAAGACTCTTGAGAGTCCCTTGGACTGCAAGGAGATCCAACTAGTCCATTCTAAAGGAGATCAACCTGGGATTTTTTTAAAGGAATGATGCTGAAACTGAAACTCCAGTACTTTGGCCACCTCATGCAAAGAGTTGACTCATTGGAAAAGACTCTGATGCTGGGAGGGATTGGGGGCAGGAGGAGAAGGGGACGACAGAGGATGAGATGGCTGGATGGCATCACGGACTCGATGGATGTGAGTTTGAGTGAACTCCAGGAGTTGGTGCTGGACAGGGAGGCCTGGCGTGCTGCAATTCATGGGGTCACAAAGAATCGGACACGACTGAGTGACTGAACTGAATTGAAGCCAGAGTTTTCCTTGTGGAAGAAAATAATGATACATATGTAACAAGCATTGGGGGTTGGGGCATTAGTCAACAGGAGACTCTAGAGGTAGCTCAGGTATGTGAGACAAAGGAAAGGGGAAGGAGGACTTTTTTTCTTTTCCCTTTTTTCCAGTATGAATGTGATCTTATTTTTAGCACTTTATTGAGAGTAATCTCAAGAAAAGTTTTAACTGATTTAACTGATTTTTAATTATTTCTAGGGACCAGACTGTTTCTTGGGATGTAATTGACTTTAAAGTTATAAAAGAAAGGCCAAACTAATATAGTTTATAATTTTTTTTGTACTACTACTACAAATGCTAACAATCAATATAATCACTGCAGCTTCCTTTTTTGTCTAAAGTTTTGTTTAGCTCATATTTTAACATGACTCTATCTAGTCTTCACAGCACCCACAAAAGTATTGTTATTATTATTCTCTTTCACAGGTTTCTTTTTTCAGACAGGTACATCCAGTAGCTGCTTTAGTTAGTTGGAACATTGTTAATTATTGATGTCAAAATGGAAAACATGGAAACTGTCACTGGTGTAATAATAATAATAGTTTTTTCTCTTAAAATTTTTTTTTGTACTTAGGTATGCTCAAGGCAAACTTTTTTTTTTAATACTATAGTATTCATGTGTGTAACTAGCACTCTTAGAAATGTTTTCTATGAATCTCTCTGTAGAGAGTGTATAATGCAGCCCAGAGCAGTAAACATAGTATTTCCAAGAAATAACACTACTGATTCATTTCTACAACTAGCACTGTTTTTAGATGCATCTTTTACACAGTTGTCCTTGGAGAATATATAACATACCAAGCTAACTTGAAAAAAAATATATTATCTATAATTTTTCAACTACTCTGTAAGCCCAACATAATTACTGCAGTATGTCCATGAAGAAATTGAGACAGAGGAAGGTAAAATGTTTGATGTAAAACAAATGCTTCATCCCGCTAAGAACAACTGAAAAGCCTGAATATTATGCATGAAACATTGTAAGAAGACTGTTGAGTGGAAAGAAGGTAGCAGAGCCAGGAACAACAATGCTGGTTAGGTTCCTGGATTTCTTGTTGGCTTATACATCTCAGAATTTCAGTGAACACATAGGCAACTGCTCAGTGCCAACTAGCACAGACAACAATGGTTGAATAAAAGCCTATGCTTTCAAATCTGAGGACCTAGAAAGGGGTAGCCTACAAGGCAGAAAAATGTTAGCCAACAGCCACCCCAAACACCACAGGAAAGCCACACACACACACACACACATGGTTGTCCCATCCCCACCCGTGCAAGTAAGGCCAAGTGAGAAGTCTAGGTGTCAGCCCTTGCCCTGCCGTAATGGGGTGTTTCCATCTCCCCCTCAGTGTGTTCTTAGAGAATGCTCAGTGAAACAGACTTGCATCCCCATCTGGGAGGAATGAGGCTCCTTTCTCTCTCACTACTAGGGTGTTGTGAGGGGGGGCCAAATGAAAAATCAGGACTTTGACCACCACACCGCCATAAGGCCATCCTCTTATCTCCACAGTGTCAAGGAAGGCTATGTGGGGAGCAATAACAAGACACCTCAAACTATCCCTGCCAGCGATGTCAGCGGATACCTTGTGGGGAGTCAGAACAGCCATGCCTGCGCAACAGTAATGAAAAATCCCCCCCTGAATATCAACAGAGGCCACATAGGGAGCCTGGACTTCCGTTCCACTAGGTAGTAATGAAGAGGTGCCCCACTTATCCTAGCATAATTTCTGAGTTGCATCTTCAACTCTTTTTGACTTTTAAATTTAGGAACTGCACTATAGTGCCTGCATGCTCAGTCACTCAGGCATGTCCAACTCTTTATCACCCTATGTACTTTAGTCCATGAGGATCCTCTGTTCACGGAATTTTCCAGGCAAGAATACTGGAGTGGCTTGCCATTTGCTATACCAGGGATCTTTCCGACCCGGGGACTAAAACTGGGTTCCCTACATTTCCTGCACTGGCAGGCAGATTCTTTACCACTGAGTCACCTGGGAAGCCCTAGTATGTGCTATAAATCTTCAGCAGTGTTCTTTAAATCAGGGTATATTCTCCCTGAGATATGTACAAAATGACTTAGTGGGGTGTAGAATTAAAATGTTATACTTTGCATTAATATTTGGTTATCTCATCCTTTCAAATACCTGCTCATATTTTAATTAAATAACAGTATATGTAATAGTCTGGCAGGCTGTAGTCCATAGAATTGCAAACATGACTGAGCATTCACACATGCAAATATCCAATAGTACCTGCATAGCATTAATGTATAAAAACATGTATATTGGGGAGATATGCTCAGTTTTTTGTTTTTAATGACTGGATGCGTTATGCCAATACTTGGAGACAACTGCTTTAAATCATTACTATATAAAACATTTTCTGTCCTAAGGATTAAGCCTTGTAAAATGAGTTGGTCTCTGGGATTAGAACAGATGCTTAGAAAAGTGAGAAGGGTATGGCCAAAAAGATTTGGAAGGTTCAGGAGACAAGTATGGTTTTTACTATGATTAGTCTGATTGGACACAGGGACATACCTAGGCAACCACTTACTCTGTTACCTAATAACATAGTTCTGCCAATGACTTTAAAATGTAATTATTTAAAGCCTTCAGGTAAAGGAAGAAGAGCAGGGCCGCATGTTAAGTGGCATATAAGAAAAGTGCTGAAATTGCCTATCCCATGTGAAGTCCTCTGGGCTAAGGTGGGAATGCAGCCGGGCATGGATAGGGCTTCCTATACCCTCTAACTCAGCATCTGACAGGATACGATGTAGCTGTAACAGTGCTTCTGAAACTCTGATAATTAAATTAATTCCATCAATAGATAATGTCTCTAAACCCCAAGGGGATCATGCTTGAATGGCATTTAATCAGTGATATCACCACATCTAAAAAACGAATGATTCCAATGAAGTGTAGAATTGAGATTCAGGAAGTGAAGATCTACTTGATGTTTGAGTGAATACTGCTCTACCAAGGAAGACTCAAAATTTGGGAGATAAAAACAAACTTGCTGATTTAACTTTACTAGAAATTAAATGTAATACTATTACTATCAACACCTCATTGCCCTGGATCTTTTATTTCATACTTACCAAACAAGCTTCTGCTGAAAAAAACATGTGCTCCCAATAATCTTGCTGATAACAACTCGAAGTGGTTGATCATTTCTATGTGCCAGACACTGTTCTGGGTACTTTATATGTATTTGTTCATTGAATTCTTTTAACAGCACTCTGAAGTGGAAGTCATTATTAACCTCATTGTACAAATGAAAGGACCCAATTCCACAGATTCTAAGAAACTTGCTCAAGACCTAATTGTTAGTAAGTGGCAGAGCTGAGGCTCACAGTGGGCCAGTCATAACTCAAAGTCTGAGATGTTAATCATTGTGAAACATGGCCTTGTTGAATCTGGACTAAGGGAAGTCTTGGAAGCAGGGTAGATACTTAATCACTTGAACAATGTGACTGCTGTTTTATATTAATGAAAGTAATTGAGGTATAATGGTTAGAAGTACATTGATCAGCCTTGTGCATAGTTAGTTAGCAGGACTTACACAGAAAGACTAATCTCTTTGTTACTAAGAACTTTTGGTCTTTGGATTTGAAATCCTGACTGCTGGCTCTAGATCTATGGGGACTATACGGGTATTACATGTATAAGCCCCTATTGAATAAAATCACCATCAGGACATCCCATCAGAAATCTAGTATAATACTACAAGAAGCTTTATTAGAAATAGTGATGCAGGTATGTACTATAAATGTGATTTTTATAGATGATTTGAGATTTTTAAGACTGAGTATAAAGTCATGTGAATTTTTGCACTAATCTCATTTGCTGCATCTGAGAAATGTTATTTCTTAAAATAATCAAGTTATTAATAGAACAATATTGTAAGGATCAATTGAGGGTTTCTGTTCTGTCCTATTAATTGAAAACAATGAGCCAGTTATTTTACCAGCAAAGTGGATTTGTTCAGAAGCAGCAAAAACTGCAATATGAGACATGCAGTTATGGTGAACTTCATACAAGATTATTTCAAAAAAAAGAGAGAAATGCTTTAATGTAGGAAAAGGAGAAATTGGGAGGGGCTGTTATAATCAAGATGTGCATAGGTGGAAACTGGGAGTTTGAAGCATGGTAGCTGTTCATTGACTGAGTTCTGACAGCTTCTCATTGGCTGAGTTGTTGCCAGGCAAGGGGATCTTTCTTTCCCTGCTTGTGGTAGTAAAGTAGTATCACTCCCTGCCACAGATGCTAGCTATGTATGTCTCTTTCAGTTGGCGTCTATATTAACTTAGGATGGTACATGATGAGAGATTCCCTTTCTGGGCTCCTAACAACCAGTCCATCCTAAAGGAGATCAGTCCTGGGTGTTCATTGGAAGGACTGATGCTGAACCTGAAACTCCAATACTTTGGCCACCTCATGCGAAGAGTTGACTCATTGGAAAAGAACCTGATGCTGGGAGGGATTGGGGGCAAGAGGAGAAGGGGACGACAGAGGATGAGATGGCTGGATGGCATCACTGACTTGATGGATGTGAGTTTGAGTAAACTCCTGGAGTTGGTGATGGACAGGGAAGCCTGGTGTACTGTGATTCATGGGGTCACAAAGAGTCGGACACGACTGAGAGACTGAACTGAACTCCATTTAGGTGAGGTTTCCCTTTAGCATCTTTCAAGTTCGTTTGTAGGACTCAAAAATGTTTCAAAAAGTAAAGTTAATCATTTGGTAAACTCCTATTGTGTAGGGCAAGTTCTTCTCCCTGAGAAATTACTCCTGAGAGTTGGTTTGTGTCAGCTCCTACAGGCAGGAACAGCTGCTAAGCTATTTTTCTCTTGACATTTACAAAAATAACTTTCAAGTTGTTGCTGTAGTTTTAAAAGTAATATATCTTCTTTCTATTCTCTTTTATCTCCAAACTTGTCTCAGGTGATCCTATCACTATCGGCCATGGTGATGTCCTCTTGTAGCCCTTTAGCTTCCTTCTGGCTGAGATGAACATCTGGAGACCTGGGGTCATCCATCAGTTCAGTTCAGTCACTCAGTCATGTCCGACTCTTTGTGACCTCATAGACTGCAGGACGCCAGGCTTCCCTGTCCATCACCAACTTCCGGAGCTTGCTCAGAATCATGTTCCTTGTGTTGGTGATGCCATCCAACCATCTCATCCTCTGCCGTCCCCTTTTTGTCCTACCTTCAAACTTTCCCAGAATCAGGATCTTTTCCAAGAAGTCAGTTCTTTGCATCAGGTGGCCAAAGTATTGGAGCTTCACATCAGTCCTTCCAATGAATATTCAGGACTGATTTCCTTTAGAATTGACTACTTTGATCTCCTTGCAGTCCAAGGGACTCTCAAGAGTCTTTTCCAACATCACAGTTCAAAAGCATCAATTCTTCGACACTCAGCTTTCTTTATAGTCCAACTCTTACATCCATACTTGACTACTGGAAAAACCATAGCCTTGACTAGATGGTCTTTTGTTGGCAAAGTAATGTCTCTGCTTTTTAATATACTTCTAGGTTGGTCAGAGCTTTTCTTCCAAGGAGCAATTGTCTTTTAATTTCATGGCTGCAGTCACCATCTGCAGTGATTTTGGAGACCAAGAAAATAAAGTCTGTCTCTCTTTCCATGTTTCCCCATCTATTTGCCATGAAGTGATGGGACTGAATGCCATGATCTACATTTTTTGAATGTTGAGTCTTAAGCCAGCTTTTTCAGTCTCCTCTTTCAATTTCGTTGAGAGGCTCTTTAGTTCTTCACTTTCTGCCGTAAGCGTGGTATCATCTGCATATCTGAGATTATTGATATTTCTCCAGAAATCTTGATTCCAGCTTGTGCTTCACCCAGCCTGGCATTTTACATGGTATACTCTGCATATAAGTTAAATAGGCAAGGTCACAATATACAGCCTTGATGTACTCCTTTCCCTATTTGGAACCAGTCTGTTGTTCCATGTCCCATTCTAACTGTTGCTTCTTGAATTGCATACATGAAAATGAAGCACAGCAAAGGCTAACAGTTTTGCCAAGAGAACACACTGGTCATAGCAAACACCCTCTTCCAACAGAAGAAATGACTCTACATATGGATATCACCAGATGATCAAATCAATCTGAAATCAGATTGATTATATTATTTGCAGCTGAAGATGGAGAAGCTCTATACAGTCAGGAAAAACAAGACTGGGAGCTGACTGTAGCTCAGATTATGAAGTCCTTAATACAAAAATCAGACTTAAATTGAAGAAAGTAGGGAAACCACTAGACCATTCAGGTATGACCTAAATCAAATACCTAAGAATATACAGTAGAAGTGACAAATAGATTCAAAGGGTCATCCGTAGGCACATACTTAAAATAACTAAATCCAACCAGTCATGGTCAAAACCTCACTAGCTCCTCTCTCTTCCCCACCTACCCCTCTGTCTCCCATTTCACACTTATCTGGAAAATTCTCACAGTGAGCAAAGCTCAGTCAAATCAACTTTCCTTAATACTTTCTCTTGCCTACCTATTTTTAATCATTTCTTTCCTGTCTACTCCGGTAATTGTCCTTCACCTTCATATATTGCCCTTTCTCATTAATCACACCAAGCCAGCCTGCTTTCCTAATTCTGTGGTTACTTCCACTAATTGCTTTCTGGGCACCAAAATGCTTCTTCTCTAAAAGAATTTCTTTCTTACAAAAGAATTTCCTATTGCCTTCCTTCATTCAACTCAGTAAACATGGCAGAATTTTCTGAAAGGATGAAGGAAGACAGATGGAAGGAAAGAAGATGGACAAAAGGGGGTGAGGAAGGGAGGGAGGGAGAGACATCACTCGTTTGACCTTATAAAAAATACCTTATACCTTATAAAAAATCAGCTGCTTCTCAAATATTGCTTCCTTTCTTTTCTCTACAGAATGTCATGAAAGGCCATTTACTAATGCCTACCAAAGAGAATAGAAATAGCTAAATGAATGATTCTTAATTTAGTTTTCTAATTGATTTTTATTGTGATAATTATAAGATTTAATGTATTGATTTTTAGATATGAACTGTCTTTGGAAGTATTGATCATAGCTGTTATATGTTAACACTGAGAAAATAAAATATAATCATAGAAGCAAAAACATATATAGACAGTAGGAGTTTAACAATAGAATTTTAGTTAAAGTAAATAGTAATCATCAGTGCTCAGAGGATAGCCTGACTCTGGTTTATGAATTAGTTATTTGGTTTCTTTTGTTGGGTCATGATTTTATATTAAAATTGAGAAATAAAGGTAGAATAACTTGGTTATACAATATCATTTTCTTCAGAAGCTTGAGACAGTTTAGGATAAGCTTCATCCTCACACCTTTTACATGAGAATGGGTAGAACTAATTTTATTCTCTTTTTTCTAGAAATGAAATTAAAATATGAATATTCTGTGAACTCACAATGTCTGGATACCAATTTTAGAAATTGCTCTTCTTTAGACTACATTTCTTATATTTAATGTCATTATGATTTGAAAGTCCAAATATGGCAAAAAGTATCAGTAGCATGCTTGGTAGAGAGAAATTACTAAGGTATATATGATGGCAAATGCAAAGGAGTCAAGTTTATAGTAAATGAGCGAATAAAAAGTAAGGTTGCTGAAAGACTTCCTACATTCAAATGTCAGCTCTAGGATTCATCGAAATATAAAAAAGTCTTCAAAATGTGTCCCCTTCCCTTTACCCTGTCGATTTTCCAAGGACTTCTAAAGTGACGTAGGACCCAAATCTACCTTCTCAGAGCAGCAATCTTATACAGAAAATGATTATTCCCCATTCTTTCCATTAAATAGGCAAAAATCCTTATTTATTTCAAATGTCACTACTAAGGTAGTGGTCCCATTGGAAATTTTCTGATAAATATATGTGGAGAGTATTTCATAGTGATACATATCTTATAAGGAACAAGTTCGTAACAGAACTTAAGTTCTTCACTATCTTGTGCTGAAATGGCAGATGTCGGTAGCAGATTGATAGGGGGAATTTAGGGATGTGAGAGCTCTGGGAGATTTTAGGTCAAATAACCTCATTGGACTTACTATGCATGCTTCCTAAAACTTGAACCAATTGAAATTTTGTGCACTGATTCTAGAAAGTGATGCTCTGCTTAATCATGTTGAGGGCTGTAGTAAATTATTATATTAATAATTATAAATGAGAAACACCTCCTCTTACCTGTCCTTGTCTAGTCCATTTCCACAGTCATTACAGACTTGGTCATGTGACTTGATTTGACCAATGGGTCATCAGCAAATATGACCACAAGCTTGTTCTTACACATTGTGGTTTCACTCTTGAACCACAGGATGCCCAAGATAGCCTGCTTTATAGGGGAAGTAGAGGAAAACCAAGGCACTGTGACCGACAGAACTAGCCAACTCCTAGCTGTTAGATTGTGGCTACTGGGGTCAACCAGCTTCCAGATAACATGGTAATTAACTATATCTGCATAAATGAGTCCAGTCAGCTGCACACAGAGCAAAGACAGTTTCCCCCAGTGAAGCTCTGCTAAGTTGCTAAACCAAACAATTGTATGCAGAAGAGTTGTTTTTGCTATAAGCCACTATAGTTTGGGGTGGTTTGCTTCTCAGCTCTAGATAACCAAGTATTGTCTCTTGAAAAGTGTTTGCAAGTTACCAAAAACCAGGTAAGTTTTCCTCATTATCCACGGAATGATGTTGAGTAAATTATACTCTCTGAGACTCAATTATGAGACACAGATATGCAGATGACACCACCCTTATGGAAGAAAGTAAAGAGGAACTAAAGAGCCTCTTGATGAAAGTGAAAGAGGAGGGTGAAAAAGCTGGTTTAAAACTCAGTATTCAAAAAACAAAGATCATGGCATCTGGTCCCATCACTTCATGGCAAATAGATGGGGAAATAATGGAAACAGTGGCAGACTATTTTCTTGGGCTCCAAAATCACTGCAGATGGTGATTGTAGTCTTGAAATTAAAAGATACTCCTTGGAAGAAAAGCTGTGACAAACCTAGACAGCATATTAAAATGCAGAGACACCACTTTACCAACAAAAGTCTGTCTAGTTAAAGCTATGTTTTTTTTTTTTGTTGTTGTTCCAGTAGTCATGTATGGGTGTGAGAGTTGGACCATAAAGAAAGCTGAGCACCTAAGAATTGATGCTTTTGAACTGTGGAGTTGGAGAAGACTCTTTAGAGTTCTTTGGGCAGCAAGGAGATCCAACCAGTCCATCCTAAAGGAAATTAGTCCTGAATATTCATTGGAAGGACTGATGCTGAAGCTGAAGCTCCAATATTTTGGCCATCTGATGCGAAGAACTGACTCACTGGGAAAGACCCTGATTCTAGGAAGGACTGAAGGTAGGACAAGAAGGGGACAACAGAGGATGAGATGGTTGGATGGCATCACTGACTCAATGGATATAAGCTTGAGCAAGCTCTGGGAGTTGGTGATGGACAGGGAAGCCTGGTGCTACAGTCCATGGGGTTGCAAAGAGTCAGTCACAACTGAGTGGCTAAACTGAACTGAGACTCAGGTAGGTAGTAAGTTAAATAGGAATAATATTAGTGTCTTTTTGTTTAGATTTCTTAAAATTACAGTTTAGTTTATTCATTTAGTTTATTCTTTTTCCAGCTGCAGAGACAGAGAGTGCCCAAAGTCACACACACAAAAAAATGCTAGTTTGCTGAAATTAAGTTCGCTCTCCTTTATATAAGTAATAAACATTTTAGTTTAAATGCTATAGGATGAGATAAGAGGAGGAGAATTTACATTAAAAAAAAAACAAACCATAAAGTACCCAGGATTTAACTCAACAACAAAGGAATAAGACTAATAGGGTTTATCAAAGGATGTAAAATAAAGCTAGAATAAATAGGCCTGCCAGTTTCCTGGAAAGATACAATATTGTTGAGATGTCAATTATGTACAAATTCATATATTTAATTTCAATTGACACAATTTTGTTGTTAGAAACTTAAAAGCTGATAGTACAGGTCCTCTCAAAGAATAATGTATGAATATGGCCCAAAACTGTAGTTAGAAAACAGAACAAGAAATTTGTGGAAAAGATAAAAACATAGGGGAAATAAACTGTGAAGCAATTGTAATTGAAATAGTATGGTTCTTGCATCCTCACTTTTAGATAATATTCTTGCATCCTATTTCACTGAGAAAAATAGAAGCAATTAGAGGAGAATTTCCATATACTCTTACCACTACATATGTCAACGTGTCTGCATGTGTATCCAGATTCTTTGCCTCTTCCAGTACATTATTGAGAAATGTTCTATATTCTTGTCTGTTACCAACCTGTTTATTTCACAGTGGACTATATCTCCTTTTGCTTGTTAGACTTTTGCTTTAATAATTATTTCTTCTTTCTCTTGCATGATCAACTTCTCCTGTTCCTTTGCATTTTCTAATGGTATACAATTATGCTGTTATTTTTCTTGGTTTGAAAAAAAGAGGAAAAAAGTCTCGCTTGACCCCTTACTTTCCTCCAGTTTCTGCCACATTTTTTTCTAGCCAAACACCTTTAAGGGAATTTCTATAATCCCTCATTCCACTTATGCTCTGGACATCACTGCAGTGTTTGGTACATCAGTTCAGTTCAGTTCAGTCGCTCAGTTATGTCTGACTCTTTACAACCCCATGAATCGCAGCACGCCAGGCCTCCCTGCCCATCATACCCCTCCATCAAAATAGCTCTTGTCCACCACATGAAGGACTTCTCTGCTGGGAAAGACAGTGTTCAACTCTAAGCTTTTAATTGACTCAGCACAATGCAATCTTTAACACAGTTGATCACTCCTACTTTTTGAAACACTTTTTTCATCTGGATTTTAGGAAATCACTTTATCTTCACAACCACCATTCAGTCTCAAGGCTCTAAATGACGTATTTACATGATGAATCTCAACGCATATCTCCAGCTGAGACATCTCATTAAAACTCCAAACTTACCTATCCATCCATGTGTTCAATATTCTTAGTTGAATGTCTAACAGGTTTCTCAAACTTAAAAAGCTCAAACCTAAGCTCTTGGATCTTGACACCCCAAAATATTCCTCCCCCACCCCCTTTCCTTCTAAAAAAAATGGCAACAACATTCTTCTAGCTGCTTAAAGCCAACATTGTGATATTGCCCTATGTTCATGCCTTGTAACAGAAAATCCTGTTGCCTCTAGTTTGCAAATATTTTTAGAAAGTCCTCCATCACTATCAGTGTCAATCAAATGATCATTTTTTTCTTTTCTGAATTATTGCAATAACCTCTTAACTTGCCTTCCTTCATAACCCTTCTATATAGGTAAACTGTAACTAAAATATCTGCATTGAAGAGGTCTTCTTATAATCAATATGGCTAATATCATCTTTCAACCATATACTGTTAGTATGACTATAGGTAAATCGTGAAAAATGTTAGCCCTTACTCCTTTTCAATGAAATATATATGTCATTTGCTCTCTCTATCCTGCAGATTTTGAGAGGATTGAACAAATAAAAGGTGCACATCTGTGTATGTGAAATTTGCAAAGTGCTACCAAAATATAAAGTGATAATAACAAAATGACAGAATGATTACTGTGATGACTGGATGAATGGTTGTTCACTATATAATATTTCTTCAAGTGTCATAAAATATTAACAATAATTTTAGGTTAATAGAAACCATAATATAATAACCACTTCATAGACTCTGCTGTGCAAAATGAATGGGGGGATGGGCTGAAGTGTGTAGCACAGCCACTTGAGATGGGTTTGTAAAGATTTATTATGCCCACGGAGCAATCTGCAGTAGAGTAAATTGGCATTTGAGGGGTGTCACAAATAATAATGTAATACATCTTGCACTACAACGCACAGGTGTCCAAAGGCTATTACAATCCAAGCGTTGCACTAAAATTGTATGAAGTTAATAGCATGGCTACTATGAGAAGTGTACTCAGAAAAGAGCTTTTTAAAAATCTATTTAGCGCAACACCCCTACCTTTAGCCCAATAAAACCACAGCAACTCAAGAAATTAAATTCTCTGATTCCAGTTCAGCCACTACTTGTTTAAGTAATAATTGCAGGATAAAATAGTTGCTTATCAGAAGAGCATCTGAAACTTCAGGCTTATTAGATTGAACCATATATAAAGGATTGTTGAAACTTGACTGAGGATCTCAAAGATACCAGGCCTCTCTGTATCAGAATACTTCCAGAAGGAGTTAAATGAGTCCTTTCTAGTAAGAACTTTGGTATGAGATATTTTGTGGAATATTTGGTTTGGAAAATCTTTTACAACTATTGCAAAAGGATAAG
This sequence comes from Oryx dammah, assembly GCF_014754425.2. NCBI lineage: Eukaryota > Metazoa > Chordata > Mammalia > Artiodactyla > Bovidae > Oryx > Oryx dammah. Next base: position 74,134,121 of record NW_024070202.1, on the reverse strand, counting down.
GTATTTGATGCATCCTTTTTGTATCTTTGTATCAGTTCTTGAGTGAAATATCTCTTTATTTAGGTTCCACTGATTGATTATTAAAACTCCCCACAAACACAGGTTCAGTTCTGAATACAAAGGAAATAATAAAGCTCTACTTTTTCTATGCTATACTCAGTTAAACCCAATGTGATATCTTCTACCTAATGAAAAAAATATAAGTTTAAATATGTTACTCAGATACTGGGATAGAAAAATTTCTTTTATGGGCAGAAGTTAAGGGAGTCAGACTACATTAAAGATGATAAAAGACTATCATAACTCCCATTCTTAGAAACCATTTTAGTTTTTATACCAGTTTCTATGTCTACCAGGAATTATGTTAGGGGTTGGAGCCACAGGGCTGAGCAGGAACAATATGGTCCCTGATGTATTATTTTGGTATAATGTTCAGATATATGGTCTCTTATTTTCTGAGATCTCCAGACTCTGTTTCCCTCCCCTACTTCCTTTGGACCTTCTCTTATCTTCACTCATACTTTTGAGGTCATGCTGCATTTGAATTTATTTCAGGCTGACTCTTTTTAATGTGAGGATTTAGCCAAGAAGGGATGTTCAGTTTGTCATTCTGGAGAGCTCATGGCAACATTATGGCTTCAACTACTTTGGACATCTCAGTGGACCCCTGCAATTATTCCATGACTGGAGTTTCAGCTGGAGTGCTCAACCAACTCAGCCTTTCCTCTGAGTACTACTGACTGTTTGAGGTCCCCTTGCGCCTCCTTGCTTCTCACATTGTTGCTGATGATACACGGGTCTTTTATTTGTCATGATTTGTCCATACTTTCTCACATGAGTGGCTACATGTGAGTAGTTGTTCTTCAGTTGCTCAGTTATGTCCAACTCTTTGTGACCCAGTGGACTGCAGCACGCCAGGCTTCCTTGTCCTTCACTATTACCTGGAGTTTGCTCAAACTCATGTCCATTGAGTCGGTGGTGCCATCCAACCATCTCCTCCTCTGTTGTCCTCTTCTCATCCTGCCTTCAGTGTTTTCCAGTATCAGGGTCTCAATGAGCCAGCTCTTCACATCAGGTGGTCAGAGTATTGGAGCTTCAACATCAGTCCTTCCAAAGAATATTTAGGGTTGATTTCCTTTAGGATTGACTGGTATGATCTCCTTGCTGTCCAAAAACTCTCAACAGTCTTCTCCACACCACAGTTCAAAGGCATCAGTTCTTCAGTGCTCAACCATTTTTATTATCCAGCTCTTACATCCATACATGACTACTGGAAAAATCATAGCTTTGACTGTATGGACCTTTGTCGGCAAGGTAATGTCTCTGCTTTTTTAATATGCTGTCTAGATTTGTCATAGCTTTTCTTCCAAGGAGAAAATGTCTTCTAATTTCATGGCTGCAGTCACCATATGCAGAGATTTTGGAGCCCAAGAAAATAAACTCTATCACTGTTTCCATTGTTTTCCCATCTATTTGCCATGAAGTGATGGGACCATGCCACAATATTCTACATATATATTCCACCTATTTTTCTTGTTGATATTTTCTATGGGGTTTGATTTCTCTATTTTAGTTGCTTTTTTTCCTTTAATGGAGAATTTAAGGAGATTCAAAAACTCTGTCACCATCGCCATCTTCCTAGAACTCAAAACATGTGTTTTTAAACTTGGTTGGACAAGTAGAGAATCTCTGGAAATGGAATAAAGCTAACAGTTATGATACACATGCCAGAAGTGATAACTAACATCACAGCTGGTCTGTACACAAGGCTGGGAACTGTGAATCAGGTAGTTGTTTATCAATATCAGAATGTTTTTATTCTTGGAAAGCTTTCTTTCAGGCTGTTAAATCTATACTCACTAGCATTCTATGAATATGTATATATACATGTAGACTGCAGACAAAAACGCATAATATTTTGGAACTGGGAACCAAAATGGAATGCTGTATTACCACCTGTGTCTAATTAAATATTTGTGGTAATTTAATGTAATTAAAAATTAAACAACCATTTGGTAGAGGATAATATATCATATTTCCTACATCACTTATGTGCTTCAATATGCTCTCTAGCTGATTGTTTTAACTTAGATTTAATGTTTACAGCTCCCACTATTGTTGGTTCACGTTTGTTGAATTTTACATTTAAAACACCCTCTGCTTGCATCTCTTTCCTCCCACTCTTCACCCAGTTAAGTTCCTCATCATTCTCAGGTCTTAGCTTGAATGTCGCTTTCTAAAAAAGGTGTTTTTTAAACTATTACACGTCCAGCTCCTGGTGACTCAGATAGTAAAGAATCTGCCGGCAATGTGGGAAACATAGGTTCGAGCCCTGGGTCAGGAAGATCACCTGGAGAAGGAAATGGCAACCCACTCCAGTATTCTTCCCTGGAAAATTCCATGGACAGGAACCTGGTGGGCTACAGTCCACGGGGGTCACAAAGAGTTGGACACGACTTAGCAACTAATACACACAAATGCCCAGCTCCAGCTGAAATCCAGTTTTCTTCTTATTACTTAATTTTTTTTTTTTTCCTTATTTGGCTGCACTGGGTCCTAGTTGCGGCATACAGGAAGTTTAGCAGTGGCATGTGGGATCTAGTTCCCTGACCAGGGATCAAATCTGGGCCCTTGCTTTGGGAGCTCAGAGTCTTAGCCACTGGACTGCCAGGGAAGTACCTCCTCTTATTCTTTGTAATAATATTAATATTTAGTTCTTTGGGGGTTCCCAGCAAGTATCAATGTTCTTTGAATAAACAAATGAACAACAAAGCACCATCTCCTTATGATTTTCATACAATTTTTTAAACTCTGATTTTTGAGGAATAAGGTAAACTCAACACCATTTCTAAAGAAAATAGAGCCATAAAACTTCAACTAATTCAGTGTCTGAAGCTCTGCCACAGGACTAAATTGATGGGCTTGTTTTGGGAGTGTCAATCACAGCCCTTATCTTTTCTTCTGAAGGCCCAGCAAGAACAGTGTGATGTAACTTTTAGTGCTATTATTATGTTCTTAATTTTTAAATTTTTATTTATTTTATATTTTGGCTGCTCTTGATCTTTGTTGCTATATGTGGACTTTCTCTCACTGCAGTGAGCTGAGCCTGTTCTCTAGTTGCAGTGTGCAGGCCTCTCATTGTGGTGGCTTTTCTTGTTGCAGAGCATGGGCTCTAGGATGCTTAGGCTGTGTAGTTGTGGCATATGGGCTTACTTGCCCCAAGGCACATGGGATCCTCCTGGACCAGGGATCAAACCCTGCAGTGTCTCCTGCATTGGTAGGTGCATTCTTAACCACTGGACTACTAGGGAAGTCCCTATCATTATTATTTGTCTGCACAGTTCCTCTACTATCATATCAGGAACAATTTCCCCCAAGGCAGGGGTGTATATTTATATAACTTGACTCCAGCTTAGAAGTGGGCAACTAAACCAGGTGGGCCCAATTGGGATTTCCTGATAGGGATGCAAAATCAGGATTTAAGCCTAGTTGGTCTTTTCAAGAGCAGATCTATAAACCTCAGAGATATGGTCACCCATGTCCTACCATGTGAACTTTTAGAAAAGGAAAGGTGGGTTTTATGGGTTAGAATTATAGTGCACTCTGGCAGAGAGGTAGAAATGAGAGATGAGCCATGTTCTATTGGTATTTTCATCGCTGGTTACAGGTTTATTCTGAGGCCTGATTGAATCTGTATCCTTTAGTCTCCATAAAACATTTTCATACACCTAAAATTCTTTTTTAGTATAATCTAATTTAGTGGCTTTTTGCCAGTTGTAGTCTTCAGAGACATGATAATAATTAATAGATATTGAATGAACCCATGACATGACTTTTAACAGATATAAATTTATACAGGTTTCAGTTGAAGAAATAAGCAGTCACTATCACTAAGATAAGATACATTCATTCTTCATACAACACTTAATTATGTTATATAGGACATGTAGAACTCTTCAGAATTTCTACTTGGCAGTTAATATCAAAATTGAACTTGAGATTCATCTCAGCCATTTGAGCATGTCTCTGGCATCTTCCATGTGTGTCGTGCTCCTTAAAGAGAGCTCAGCTAAGTTCCTCAATAAGAGCTGCAGAGCCCATGCAAAGCAGTGGTATTAATGTAACTTACACTATCCGAGGCCCATCTTTAAATAACAAATGCAGTTGTTTAATTTACTCCCAGCATATCAGGGCACCACTAAGAGATGGGGTGTGTGGAAAGCCCTGAACCTAAATATGGAATATTTATCTCTGACTCTGGCATAGAAACCAGCTGGGGCCAGAGATAAACCAAACTATCTGCAACTTCAAGGAGTTCTTTTGCTCCTGCTGTCATCACAGAAGCTTCCCATGAAGGCTTTCTTAAGCCAAGGCCTCTGATCGAGTGTTTGAACCAGACTCTCTTATTGATTCTGTGATCCAATACTTTCAGAGGTGGATTTTCATACCATGTGCCTGGAGCAAGCTAAATTCAAGTCCAAGAAGGATAATTTGTTGAACAAACTGTAGCTTATGAAACTAAGGAAGAACTTTCTTTAGCCATAACTTCCAGGTGTCATCAGAGTGAGGGAGAAACGCAAAGATTAGGGCTTTGGTAAATAGTAGCTACTTGGGTAAATCAGAGCCAGGCCAACCGTCTGGTACATCATTCTCCATGACTAACAAAGAAAATATTGAGGAAGAGATGCTAAATGAATATTTTCCATGTAATTTGTACCTGTATCTTTCTACTGATCCAGAACAATTCTTAACTTCTCAAGATGAGCTACTGCTTTTTCTTTGAATTGATTATAAAGGTGATACTTTCTTTTACTCTTTTTTGCTGCTGCTACGGCTAAGTCGCTTCAGTCGTGTCCAACTCTGTGCGACTCCATAGACGGCAGCCCGCCAGGCTCCCCTGTCCCTGGGATTCTCCAGGCAAGAACACTGGAGTGGGTTGCCATTGCCTTCTCCAGTGCATGAAAGTGAAAAGTGAAAGTAAAGTCGCTCAGCCGTGTTCGACTCTTAGCGACCTCATAGACTGCAGCCTACCAGGCTCCTCCGTCCATGGGATTTTCCAGGCAAGAGTACTGGAGTGGGGTGCCATTGCCTTCTCTTTTTTGCATGTTTATACTATTATGATATCAATACTAAATGAAAGTAAGGAAAATACTTCAATTTTTAAGTTTATTAATGGACTAATTGCAAACAACTAATTAGTATTTAAATCAGGATCTTGAGGAACATACTATCAGCAATCTGCATTAGAGCATTTGGAGTTTAGTGACTAAATAATTCCAGGTTAACCTATTTCAGTAATTCCCAATGTTTCATGTATCTGTGTTTGTATATCCATATGTGTGAGCAGTCAAATGCCTTTATCCTATTGTGTTGATTATTGTTTTTATTCATTTTCACATTTTGTATTGCATACCTTCCTTGTTATGTTTAGAACCATTAAGCCCCCATGGTTAAAACTGGAATTGCTATGAGTTTTCAAGCGCTGTCCCTAATTGCTATTACCATGGCTAATGACAGCATAGAAATGATTATAATCACACAGAAAAAGAGCAAGTTGGATATTTTAATCAGAATAGTGTAGATTAAAACAGGACTAACAGTCCTCATGTGGAAAATCGATATTTAAACAAGAAATGTCTCCTTTCTCTAAAAATGAGATTTCCCTTTAAAGGCGCTTTTGTTTGTAATCCTCTATAAGCACTCAGTGTCTACATATCATGGCATTCAGCATGTTGCTGGAACAAAGGGAAACTTTGTTGTAATGAAATGTCATTTCTTCCCAAAAGTCTTGCACATTTAAATCTGTGGAAGTAATGAAGCTGATATCATCAAAATATCCCCTGTTCCTGAAAATTAAATGTTTTTTTATTGATTTTTCAAGTGTGCCAGAGTCAGCATTTTATCATAATTTCTTATGGATTTTCCTCTATCCGTAGAAATAAAGCTATTAACTCTTAAGTATGAGCTTTAGCTTTTTTTTTTTGTATTTTGCTGGAAATTTGTTTTGCGATGTTGCGTTTCTTGCCGATTACTAACTTGAAGGCTTTTAAAGTGCTTCTTTACTTTTTTAGCTTAGGTGCCAGCTGTTAGGGCAAGACAAGAATTACCACAGTGTGAGCAGAGCAAGATGAGAATTATTACCACAGAGTGAGCAGAATTGGAAAACCTTGTTTAGAGGGATCTCTGTTTCAGTGACTGAGGCAAAGGTCAATGTGGCGGCCATGTTGTTTGACATGTAGAATAGTTGCATAATGTCACATCTGTTCATTGGCTTTCCTGACTACAAACCATGTGACTATGAGATAGTAACTCTTATGAGCTTCTGTTTGTCCATGTAGAAAATGTGGAAAGTAAGGAGCCCTGGAAAACGTGTCACTCAAGGAATGTAAGGGGAAAAGAGCATAGTGCATACAAAATAGCTTTGTAAATTGAATACAACTAAAAAAAGGTCAGAGGCTCTTGGCATTTCCAAAGCTAACATAGAAAATTAAAATTTCTTGAGAAACTGGTACATGTTTTTATTTTATTTTTTGAGATAGAGCAGGACCTGGCTTGTGCAGGAATGTTGTAAAGCTTTACTTGTAGATTTCTGTCTCAGATGGAAAGGAGAACTATTAAGCATTGTATGCTGCTAAGTCGCTTCAGTTGTGTCTGATTCTGTGCAACACCATAGACAGCAGCCCACCAGCCTCCACCGTCCCTGGGATTCTCCAGGCAAGAACACTGGAGTGGGTTGCCATTTCCTTCTCCAACGCATGAAAGTGAAAAGTGAAAGTGAAGTCGCTCAGTCATTTCCGACTCTTAGCGACCCCATGGTCTGCAGCCTACCAGGCTCCTCCATCCATGGGATTTTCCAGGCCAGAGTACTGGAGTGGGGTGCCATTGCTTTCTCTGAAGCATTGTATACTGAATGTCTTTGGGGCACTCATTAAAAAAAAAAAATACCTTGTAGATGTATAAACCTTTTAGATGCAACAATTCCTTTACCTTACTATTGTTTTTAATAATTAATGACCTTTTTGAGTTATTAGAGTTATTTATAGATAGAATCTTAATTTTCAAGTTTTCTGATTAGAGATAGGATAATGATAAAGAATCAGTGTTTCTCATAAATCGTGGTGAGTTGTCAGAAAGAAAGTCATTGTACTTTCCTTCCTATCATTCATGTTTCTGAATTTCAGGCAGAAATTCTGGCAATGAAACAAAGTGTGAGTAATGTAGAAGTTAATATATGTAAGTTGAATTGTAAAGTTTAAGCACTAAATATACTGATATTTTACACACACACACACACACACATATATATATGGCATTTCAGTACCATATTTATGCATTAAGTATTTTGGATATTGTTGTTCCTTTGCGATTGATTGGTTTGATCTTCTTGCTGTCCAAGGGACTATCTTTTTTTTTTTTTTAATATTTTATTTATTTATTTATTTATTTAAATTTTACTTTACAATTCTGTATTGGTTTTGCCACACATTGACATGAATCCACCACGGGTGTACATGTGTCCCCAAACATGAACAAGAGTCTTCTCCAGCATCACAGTTTGAAAGCATCAATTCTTCAGTGCTCAGCCTTCTTTATGGTCCAACTCTCACATCCATACATCAGTTCAGTTCAGTCGCTCAGTCGTGTCCAACTCTTTGCGACCCCATGAATGGCAGCACGCCAGGCCTCCCTGTCCATCACCAACACCCGGAGTTCACTCAGAGTCGCATCTGTCGAGTCAGTGATGCCATCCAGCCATCTCATTCTCAGTCGTCCCCTTCTCCTCCTGCCCCCAATCCCTCCCAGCATCAAAGTCTTTCCCAATGAGTCAACTCTTTGCATGAGGTGGCCAAAGTACTGGAGTTTCAGCTTTAGCATCATTCCTTTCAAAGAAATCCCAGGGCTGATTTTTAGAATGGACTGGTTGGATCTCCTTGCAGTCCAAGGGACTCTCAAGAGTCTTCTCCAACACCACAGTTCAAACGCATCAATTCTTCAGCGCTCAGCCTTCTTTACAGTCCAACTCTCACATCCATACATGACTACTGGAAAAACCATAGCCTTGACTAGACGGACCTTAGTCGGCAAAGTAATGTCTCTGCTTTTGAATATGCTGTCTAGGTTGGTCATAACTTTCCTTCCAAGGAGTAAGCGTCTTTTAATTTCATGGCTGCAGTCACCATCTGCAGTGATTTTGGAGCCCCCAAAAATAAAGTCTGACACTGTTTCCACTGTTTCTCCATCTATTTCCCATGGAGTGATGGGACCGGATGACTACTGGAAAAACCATAGCCTTGACTATATGGACCTTGTTGACAGAATAATATCTCTGCTTTTCAACACACTGTCTAGGTTTGTCATAGCTTTTCTTCAAAGAAGCAAGTGTCGTTTAATTTCATGGCTGCAGTCACCATCTGCAGAGATTTTGGAGACCAAGATAATAAACTCTATCACTGTTTCCATTGTTTCCCCATCTATTTGCTAAGAAATGACATGACCAGATGCTATGATCTTAGTTTTTTGAATGTTGAGTTTTAAGCCATCTTTTTCATTCTCCTCTTTCACCCTCAAGAGACTCTTTAGTCATGATATCGTTTCCATATCTGATGTTGTTGGTATTTCTCCTGGCAGTCTTGTTTCCAGCTTGTAATTCATCCATCCTGGCATTTCACCTGATGTACTCTGAGTATAAGTTAAATAAATAGGGTGATAATATATATCCTTGTTGTATTCGTTTCCCAAGCTAATTCAGTGAACTCCGCACATGAAATTTAATAGCAGAAAAGAACATCTGATGTCATTCTAGAGAGTTGTTATTTAATTTGTAATGCCATTGATATAGAATAACAGTTTTTTCTTGGTTTATAATGATAATTTCTCTATATATTTCAAAGTTATTTTACCTTTTTTTTTTTTCTTTTAGTCCAGTTGCTTTTTGATGACCTTCCTGCCCTTGGGGCTATAATCAGATGAAGGGTGTGTATGCTGAGTTGTGTCCAACTCTGTGACTCCACGGACTGTAGCCTGGCAGGCTCCTATGTCCATGGGATTTTCCAGACAGGAATAATGGAGTGGGTTGCCATTTCCTCCTCCAGGGGATCTTCCTGACCCTAGGATTGAACCCACACCCCCTTGCAGTGGAAGTTTGAAGTCTTAACAATGAAAATAAAGTTAAAAATGGCATATTATACTGTGAAATTATAAACAGAATTTATTAACCAGTACTTCAGTTCTAAGTGCTTTTTTAGCTCATTTATTCTCTTAGGGCACCATAGGAAAAGTTGTAAGAGCTCACCATTCATGTGCAGTTTCTCCTGGTCACTCCCATGGTACCCTTTCCAATGCATCTGTTTTAACTTGCTCCCCTATCCCGAGACTGGCAATCTTTTTTCTCTGGCATTTTCAGATTAGACTTCAGGGCACAGTTGAAGATGAGAAATAGCCTGGACCTACCTCAGGAAGCAGCTTATACCACCTCTTATGTCTCAAAGGTTCAGTTCCAAGGCTTGTCAGAATTACGTTGTTCAAAGTCCTAGCAAAAGATTTGCTATCAGAGATGTTTTCTTGGCAAATTTGAAGTTGAATCAGACTCTTGGCATTTACTTGCAAAACTCTCTTGATGACAGCAGCTTCTAGTCTGTGGGAAAGGGATAACGTGGTCTCAGCCTCATAAACTCTGATATTTAAATTTAATAAATATAAACTTGGCAAGTGATATTAGCCATATTTAAACTGACAGATACAAGTAGAACTTGTAGACAAATACTGAAAAATAAAAAGCAGTTACCCAACAGGACAACAAAACAGTGATTTTGGTTTTGTAAACACTACTAGAAAAGACAAGCCTGTTAATCCACATAACTCATAGATTTTTCTGTAGAACACCTCTTTCCTTCAAGAGGGGATGCCCTGATGAATATCAGGAATGCACTGAGACAGGACGAGTTAAAGATGAAAGATTCCTCTCATGTTATTGTGTTTGCATGATACAACTCCTGTAAAGGAAGTGAGTAGAATAATACAAATGGTTATATCATTGTGATATTCTGAGTCTCCCTGCTATCCAAAAGTCCACTTCCACACTTATGCTAAGTATAGGTGTATAATCCTAAAGTGTTTTAAAATTACATATTTTGAACTCAATGCTTTGAATATATATTTGTGCAAAGAGCAGCTTCTGTCTATGGAAAGTAGGATTCGTTATTTTCCATTCATCAGGGGTCATGTTTTAATTCTAGCCTGGCTTTCCCTGCACATCTCTAGCACATGTAGGTTATTGCTTTACATCTTTGTTGTTTTCTATTCTGAGTGTAAAGTAGAAAATCGTGTTCTAGTATTGATGAGATGCCAACATTTCCACCTAGATCCAGACCAGAAAAATAACACATTCCATATAGCTTTACCATAAACTTTAGATTTTCTGTGTTTCTAAATTATCTTTGGTAGCACACCCAACAGATTTTTCCTATATTGCTGACTTCCCAGGTAGTGGGTTGTTTGTTTTTTTTTTTTTTCCCTTGCCTTCATTTTTGGGAGTAGAGAAACACTAACAGCAACAAATTTAAAACCGGCTCTTGCCTTCTAAGGCCTTCTAACCCAAAGCTGACTTAATATTTCTGAACTTTACTCAGCAGAGTCTGTTTGTAACTCAGATCCAACCACTGGTTGAATTTACATGTGTGTGCTGCAGACCTAAATGGAAATAATTCTTTCTTTCATGCTCAATACAGCAGAAGCAGGAATATCTTGAGAGTATAAAAAGGAGGACTTCTCTTCATTTCTACTCCTGCTGTCCCACCTAATTTGAAAGAATTAGTTCTGCAACAGCCCACAAAATATGGGCCGACCTGTATATTACATATATTTTTATGGAAAAAATAACGGTACAGCAATTCTTAAAAAAACCTGGTGTTATCATCACTTACGTTTTGGATGCCTGATGTCAACAAAAGTTTTCCCCTCTTGCCTGCTCGACAGTACTATCTACATGCACACATATTTTTAAACAAATACATATTTTTGCACCATTTGCTCTTTTCCTTTTTGTTTTTAGCTTAACCTTAGAGCATAAACATTTTCCTGATTGCTATCTGAATTTCATGCAGTTTTCAATGGCTGCATAGTGAATTGTCCATTTTATTGATATACAAATAAATGATTTCTGGCCGACTTAACCTTAAGATTAAATCTAATTTGCTGTTACAGAGGATGTCAGAATGAAGATACATGCCTGCCTAAAATACTTGTGATATATTCATTTTTATATAGTAATAGGATGTGCTTCTATACATTGTTTTAGTATCTCTGGTGTCCTGACCCACTATTCCTGTATGAGAAATCACTCTACCTTTAGTGAAATAAAGCTGCAACAAATTTATGATCCTTATGGATTTGGTGGTCAGGAATTTGGAAAGGACCCTGTGGAGATAGAATTCTATTGGGAGCCTCTGCTGGGAAGGCTAGCTGGGGGTTACTTAACTGATGCTTCTCTCTAGAAGTTTTGCCACTCATATCTCTGGCTGTGGGCCTGTGATAATTCAAATGCTGGGCTCAGTGAAGAACTAACTGCTGGAACATGGCTGGGACATCTTACAATGTGGCATCTCAGCTCTGAAAGGGAACATCCCGCAAGGAAACCACTGGTGCATGGTGTTCCATGTGTCCAAGCAGACCAAAATGCTATACAGGAAACTAAATCATGTAAGGCTTTGTAGGGGGCAGGCGTCTTTGGATCTAACCTCAGAAGTCAACATGAGTGAATCAATAGAGATAGTTGAGATTCAAGGAAATTAGATTCCCTCTTCCAATGGGGAACTGGGAAGGTCATATTATAGATGAGCACATAGGGTTGAAGATATTTTTCCAGGCATCTTTGGCATACATGGGTTACTAGAGTGCTGTTTCTGGTGGGAACATGTATTAATTGCTTAGGGGGACCATGGAAATGATGCCTCTTTTGTGACAAAGGGTTTCTACAAACCACTTTGCCATCCCAGAGAAATGCATAAGTTTAACTCTGCATAGCTTCCCTGGTGACTCAGATGGTAAAGAATCCACCTGCAATGTGGGAGACCTCAGTTCAATCCCTGGGTTGGGAAGATCCCCTGGAGGAGGGCATGGCAACTTGCTCCAATATTCTTGCCTGGAGAATCCCCATGGACCGAGGTGCCTGGCAGGGTGCAGTCCATGGGGTCGCAGAGTTGGACATGATTGAGTGACTAAGCACAGCAAACCATTGACAGAATGCAGATTCCTTCAGTGCTTGTCACTCAGACCTCAGAAACAACTTTGGAGCAGGGCCATGGTGTTTTAGATTCACTTTCCTTGTCTTCCCTTAGAGTCACATTTCTTCTCAAAGCTGACTTCTTTTCTTCTAATTATAAAAGTAAACATGCCCTGAGACATGCTTATCATCTCTTCTTTCTAGCTGAGATCTGATAGCTAGGATTATGCAAAATGCCTGATTAAGTTGATTAAGTAATCCATTTAGTCTTTCATTCTTGCATGAATGCCTGGATACATAGATTTATTCCTTTAGCAAAAGTTTATTGAGTAGTTTTTTTCTAAGTTATTTACATTGTGAATAATGCTATGATTCCCACTATCATGGATTTTAGGGCAGCATGAGAAAGACATGGATAATGTACATTACAGCACACATACAATAGCACATTGTGATAAATGCTGTGAAAGATGAGAGTGATGTGTGAAGAATGAGGAGCCAAGCTGGTGAAGAGGTGGAAGTAAAGCATTTGAGACATAGCATTTATTTGAAAGTGAAATTTGTAGTTGAAGAATGGAAGGAGGGCCAGTTTGACTACTGTATTTAGGGAAGCCAAGGGTAGTGCAAGAGCTCTGGGAGATGGGCAGTGCTCTGGTGCAATAGGATCTGGCAGGCCAGCTGAATTCTCTTCTCATAAGGGGACTCATTCAACTGTCTAAAGAGAGAAGTAACATGATTTGATATATTCTTTAAGAATAGTTTGGGTGAAGAATGGTTTGAGGGAGGCCAGAGGGAACAGTGAGACAAAAAAAAAAACCCCAGCATTTCATTTTAGAGATAATCAAGGTTGGTAGGGAAGATGAAGAGAATCGGAAAGCTTTCAGATGTATCTCAAAGTTTAAATTAAGATACATGCACCCCAGTGTTCATAGCAGCACTGTTAACAATAGTCAAGACATAAAGACAACCTAAATATCCATTAATAGATGCATGGATAAACAAGATGTGGTACGTATATAAAATGGAATATTACTCACCCATTAAAAAGAATGAAACGATGCCATTTGCAGCAACATAATGCATCTAGAGAGTATGATACTAGATCATAATATCTGAGTCAGAGAAAAATTTGATATGACTTATGTGAGATCTGAATAAAATGATACAAGTGAACTTATGAAACAGAAACAGACTCACAGACATAGAAAACAAACATTGTTACCAAAGGGGAATGTAGTGGGAGGGAGTGATAAATTAGGAGTTTGGGACTAACTGATACACACTGTTATATATAAAACAAGTAAACAAGAAGGTCCTACTGTATAACACAGGGAACTCTATTCGATATCTTGTAATGAGCTATAATGGAAAATAATCTGATAAAGAATATATGTATACACACACAGACACACACATATATATATGACTGAATCACTTTGCTGTACACCTGAAACTAATACAACAGTAAATAAACTATACTTCAATAAAAAATAAACAGAATACCCATGATAAATGAGTTGTAGGGAATATGGAGAAACCAGCCCAAGAGGCTCCTTTGGTGTAACTGTCAACCCTTAATGACAGACAAAGACAGAGAACTGTGAATTGCACTCAGCATGAGATGTGACAGCTCTGGTTTGGGAAAAGAGACACCTGCTGTAGGCTGAAGTTTAAGAAAACACTGCCAAGTCCTTAAAAGTTCCATAATGCCCTAAAGGCTACTGTGGCTCTAGGAAATGAAGTATAAATGAGCAGTAGACTGTGAAGGCAGAGAGGTAGTTCAGTTCAGTTCAGTCACTCAGTCGTGTCCGATTCTTTGCGACCCTATGAATCACAGCACACCAGGCGTCCCTCTCCATCACCAACTCCCGGAGTTCACTCAAACTCATGTCCACTGAGTCGGTGATGCCATCCAGCCATCTCATCCTCCGTTATCCCCTTCTCCTGTCCTCAATCCCTCCCAGCATCAGAGTCTTTTCCAATGAGTCAATTCTTTGCATGAGGTGGCCAAAGTACTGGAGTTTCAGCTTCAGCATCAGTCCTTCCATTGAACACCCAGGACTGATCTCCTTTAGGATGGATTGGTTGGTTCTCCTTGCAGTCCAAGGGACTCTCAAGAGTCTTCTCCAACACCACAGTTCAAAAGCATCAATCTTCAGCACTCAGCTTTCTTCACAGTCCAACTCTCACATCCATACATGACCACTGGAAAAACCATAGCCTTGACTAGATGGACCTTAGTCGGCAAAGCAATGTCTCTGCTTTTTAATATACTATCTAGGTTGGTCATAACTTTCCTTCCAAGGAGTGTCTTTTAATTTCATGGCTGCAATCATCATCTGCAGTGCTTTTGGAGCCCCAAAAAATAAAGTCTGATACTGTTTCCACTGTTTCCCCATCTATTTCTCATGAAGTGATGGGACCAGATGCCATGATCTTCGTTTTCTGAATGTTGAGCTTTAAGCCAGCTTTTTCACTCTCTTTCACTTTCATCAAGAGGCTTTTTAGTTCCTCTTCACTTTCGGCCATAAGGGTGGTGTCATCTGCATATCTGAGGTTATTGATATTTCCCCTGGCAATCTTGATTCCAGCTTGTGCTTCATCCAGCCCAGCATTTCTCATGATGTACTCTGCATATAAGTTAAATAAGCAGGGTGATAATATACAGCCTTGACGTACTCCTTTTCCTATTTGGAACCAGTCTGTTGTTCCATGTCCAATTCTAAACTGTTGCTTCCTGACCTGCATACAGGTTTATCAAGAGGCAGGTCAGGTGGTCTGGTATTTCCATCTCTTTCAGAATTTTCCACAGTTTGTTGTGATCCACACAGCCAAAGGCTTTGGCATAGTCAATAAAGCAGAAATAGATGTTTTTCTGGAACTCCTTTGCTTTTTTGATGATCCAGCAGATGTTGGCAATTTGATCTCTGGTTCCTCTACCTTTCCTAAAACCACCTTGAACATCTGGAAGTTCACAGTTCATGTACAGCTGAAGCCTGGCTGGGAGAATTTTTAGCATTACTTTACTAGTGTGTGCAGTGAAGTCGCTCAGTCATGCCTGACTCTTTGCAGCCCCACGGACAGTAGTCTGCACCAAGCTCCTCTGTCCATGGGATTTTCTAGGCAAGAGTACTGGAGTGGGTTGCTGTTTACTTCTCCAGGGAATCTTTGTGACCCAGGGATCGAACTCAGGTCTCCCACATTGTAGACAGATGTTTTACCATTTGAGCCACCAGGGAAGCGAGATGAGTGCAATTGTGTGGTAGTTTGAGCATTGTTTGGCATTGCTTTTCTTTGGGATTGGAATGAAAATGGATCTTTTCCAGTCCTGTGACCACTGCTGAGTTTTCCAAATTTGCTGGCATGTTGAGTGCAGCACTTTCACAGCATCATCTTTCAGGATTTGAAATAGCTCAACTAGAATTCCATCACTTCCACTAACTTTGTTCATAGCGATGCTTTCTAAGGCCCACTTAACTTCACATTCCAGGATGTCTGGCTCTAGGTGAGTGATCACACCATTGTGATTATCTGAGTTGTGAAGCTTTTTTTGTACAGCTTTTTTTGGTAAGCTTTTCTTAATATCTTCTGCCTCTGTTAGGTCCATACCATTTCTGTCCTTTATCGAGCCCATCTTTGCATGAAATGTTCCCTTGGTATCTCTAATTTTCTTGAAGAGATCTCTAGTCTTTTCCATTCTCTTGTTTTCCTCTATTTTTTTGCATTGATCGCTGAGGAAGACTTTCTTATCTCTCCTTGCTATTCTTTGGAACTCTGCATTCAGATGCTTATATCTTTCCTCTTCTCCTTTGCTTTTCACTTCTCTTCTTTTCACAGCTATTTGTAAGACCTCCTCAGACAGCCATTTTGCTTTTTTGCATTTGTTTTCCATGGGGATGGTCTTGATCCCTGTCTCCTGTACAGTGTCACAAACCTCATTCCGTAGTTCATCAGGCACTCTATCTATCAGATCTAGGCCCTTAAATCTATTTCTCACTTCCACTGTATAATCATAAGGGATTTTATTTAGGTTATACCTGAATGGCCTAGTGGTTTCCCCCACTTTCTTCAATTTAAGTCTGAATTTGGCAATAAGGAGTTCATGATCTGAGCCAATGTCTGCTCCCAGTGTTGTTTTTGCTGACTGTTTAGAGCTTCTCCATCTTTGGCTGCAAAGAATATAATCAATCTGATTTTGGTGTTGACCATCTGGTGATGTCCATGTGTAGAGTCTTCTCTTGTGTTGTTGGAAGAGAGTGTTTGTTATGATCAATGCATTCTCTTGGCAAAACTCTATTAGCCTTTGCCCTGCTTCATTCCATATTCCAAGGCCAAATTTGCCTGTTACTCCAGGTGTTTCTTGACTTCCTACTTTTGCATTCCAGTCCCCTATAATGAAAAGGACTTTTGTTTTGGGTATTAGTTCTAAAAGGTCTTGTAGGTCTTCATAAAACCGTTCAACTTCAGCTTTTTCAGCATTACTGGTTGGGGCATAGGCTTGCATTACTGTAATATTGATGGTTTGCCTTGGAAATGAACAAAGATCATTCTGTCATTTTTGAGATTGCATCCAAGTACTGCATTTTGGACTCTTTTGTTGACCATGATGGCTACTCCATTTCTTCTGAGGGATTCCTGCCCACAGTAGTAGACATAATGGTCATCTGAGTTAAATTCACCCATTCCAGTCCATGTTAGTTCACTGATTCCTAGAATGTTGACATTCACTCTTGCCATCTCCTGTTTGACCACTTCCAGTTTGCCTTGATTCATGGACCTAACATTCCAGGTTCCTATGCAATATTGCTCTTTACAGCACCAGACCTTGCTTCTATCACCAGTCACATCCACCACTGGGTATTGTTTTTGCTTTGGCTCCATCCCTTCATTCTTTCTGGAGTTATTTCTCCACTGATCTCCAGTAGCATATTGGGCACTTACTGACCTGGGGAGTTCCCCTTCCAGTATCCTATCATTTTGCCTTTTCATACTGTTCATGGGGTTCTCAAGGCAAGAATACTGAAGTAGTTTGCCATTCCCTTCTCCAGTGGACCACATTGTGTCAGACCTCTCCATCATGACCCACCCATCTTGGGTGGCCCCACAGGGCATGGCTTAGTTTCATTGAGTTAGACAAGGCTGTGGTCCGTGTGATCAGATTGGCTAGTTTTCTGTGATTATGGTTTCAGTGTGTCTGCCTTCTGAGGCCCTCTCGCAACACCTACCATCTTACTTGGGTTTCTCTTACCTTGGACGTGGGGTATCTCTTCACGGCGTTCCAGCAAAGTGCAGCCACTGTTCCTTACCTTGGACGAGGGTTATCTCCTCACGGCCACCCTCCTGACCTTGGACATGGAGTAGGTCCTCTCAGCCCTCCTGCGCCCACACAGCCACTGCTCCTTGTATGTTGGGTTGCTCCTCTCGGCTGCCTCCCCTGACCTCAGGCGTGTGGTAAGAATGAGTCACATTGTTTCAGGGTTTTATAAGTCACAATAGCGACTACAGATTTCACTAGGAGTAAGGTGGGATGTCACTGGAGAGTTTTGTACAGAAAATAGATATGGTTTTAAATGATTTAATAGAATTATTCTATGTTTATGCCAAATTGAGACAGATTGAGAGTGACAGAGTAGGAGAAAGATGCAGTTTCTTGGAAACAGGTGATGGTAAGTTGGACCAAGATGTCAGTCTTGGAGATGGAAAGTTGTGGTCTAATTCTCGAAAATCTTTGAAAGTCCCTGGTTTCAGAAAAAAAAAAAAAAAAAAAATTTGGTAATCATAGTTCCTTGAACTCTTTCAGAAAGCTTAGATCAAAATGGAATTCTGCATTTTACTGAAATAGAGCTTACCTAGCTGAAAAAGAGTACTGTATTTTATATTAACACAATGAAGAATGATACTACCACATCTATTTTGGGTGTGCAAGTTAACTTTTTTCATGAAAGCACTGAAAGCAAGTTGCAAGTAACTTCCACTCATTTTGTAGTGCAAATTTTCTGTATATATCTGTTTCAAAGTAGGATGAATAGATTATTGGAGATATGCTGTAATATGACTGTCTTCCTTTAGGGGATAACATAGACTTCATGGTGTTCTTACCTGAGATGCTTAGAAGTTCTATATGTATAGTTTGTATCTTGCTGAATCCAGATTCAAACAAACAACTTGAAAAAGACTGAGAAATATGAGCATCTAATGAATATTTCATCATTTTAAGAAATTACATTCTTTTAGGCATTATAGTGATATCATGGTCATGTTTTCAAAATGCCCTTATCTTTTAGAGGTGTATACTGAAAAATTTAATGACATCTAGTAAATCTATATTGAAAAAATTGTAGTAACACTATAGAATGTCTAAGATTTGGTTCAAAACAAGCCTCCCAGAGTGTGTGTGTGTGTGTGTGTGTGTATTAAAGAAGATAATGGGAGATAATGAAGTGGGTGGAGTATATATAAAACAAGGCCATATGTATATATATAAACAACATACATACAAATATGAGTTAATAGTCAACAATACTGGAAAATGTGTTCATAAGATTTCATCACACTATTTGAACTGCTTGTGGTCCATGTGGTCCATACTATTTGTACTACTTGCACGTTAAAAACATTTATAACACAGGCAATATGATAAAGAAATCATATGAGAGCCTGCCCGACTGACCGGTAAGATCTTGTAGTGTGATAATAATCAAAGATCATTTCAGGCCAGGGTTCAGTTCATAGGCTGAGAAATTCTCTAAGGCACCCAGAATTGGTTGAACTTGTGTGACTGATTCATATTAATTGAGTTCAGAATATTAATGTAAAATTGGGGATACTTTCTCCTAGTGATGAGAATCCTTGGCCCTATCATTATATATACCCCCTACACGTATCAAACTGGAAAGTTACAAATGTGCAAAAAATGAGAGGAAAAAGGCATGCAGCATTTTGAAGGATATGTTCTCTTTACCATGGTGAGACCTCCCCAATCTTCAGTTTAATGGGAATTCTCCAGGGATTGGAGGCCCAGTTTTATTCCTCCAAATCCACTTGGTTTGTGCTTGGCGTATATGCATTGTCAAAGTCTATATTCTTATATCCCGTGCTTTCTTATCATATTCTATGGCAAAGTTACTTGAGTAACTTTTAGATAGATCTAATTCACTCACTGACACTGGGTCAGAGAGCACTAACCCAAGGATTTTTTCTTAAGTCTCATTCATTAATTTCTGGATTTTCCTAATATCATCTGAGGATAGTTTCCATGACCTTTGGTCTAATCTTGCTATTACCTTATTAGACAGGGATCCTGTATCTAGGTGCTCTTTGCCTTGAGAACTATTTAATGATATAATTGGTAGAGAAGGCAAGTAGGTACAACGTAGTGGTGTGTACATTTTATGTGGCACTTGACAATTTTTTTTCAGTGTGTGTTTGGGGATCATTTAGGTAGTTAGTAATTATACTGACTTTCTATTGCTGCATAATAAATTAATACAGATTTAATTGATTGTGTTAAACAATCAGCTTGAAACAACATCATTTATTATCTCACAGTTTTATGAATCAAAAGTCTTGGATAGTATGGCTATATTCTTGACTCAGGACCTCACAAGTCTGGAATTAAGTTAGCCAGTTATGCTATTGTCTAGAGTTTTTAGTTTTCTTCAAGGTCACTACTGTTAGTGGAAGAATTTAGTTCCTTGTGTTTTGTAATTAGGCCCCCATTTCCTTTGTAAGTGGTTGAACTGAGGTTGCTTCTCAGGCTCTTGACTCATTATTCATTCCTTGTTCGGAGCCCTCTTCATCTTTAAAGTTAACAATGGCATGCCACATCCTTCTTGGGCCTTGAACTGTGACATCTGCTTCTGTTGCTCCCTGGGGAAAATCTTTGCTTTTAAAAGGCCTCATAAGATTAGATCAGAGAAGGCAATGGCACCCTACTCCAGTACTCTTGCCTGGAAAATCCCATGGATGGAGGAGCCTGGTGGGCTGCAGTCCATGGGGTTGCTAAGAGTCTGACACGACTGAGTGACTTCACTTTCACTTTTCACTTTCATGCATTGGAGAAGGAAATGGCAACCCCCTCCAGTGTTCTTGCCTGGAGAACCCCAGGGACAGGGGAGCCTGGTGGGCTGCTGTCTATGGGGTCACACAGAGTCGGACACGACTGAAGCGACTTAGCAGCAGCAGCATAAGATTAGATAAAACCCTGCAGATAATCTCCATACTTCAGATCAACTGTGCTGTAGAATATAACGTAATCATGGAAGTAACATCTCATCATCTTCAGTCTTCATAGATGTAAACAGGACATTATTGGGAAACCATCTGCCTACTATAATAATTCTACTCCGCAGACCAGCATCTGAATCTAAAATGCTGTTCTTGAATTAAGTATGAAGTTATACTGAAATTATAAAATATCTGTTTCTTTATGGGAGAAAAAAAAAAAAAAACATTCCCCAAGGAAAGAGTTGATATAGTCCTGTTTCTAAATTTGGGTCTTTGGCTCTAAAACTCAAGAGTATACTATTATTATTTTCAAGGTTACACATGACCAACTATATATATATTTTCTTATAAAATTTACTGTATGTATAATTTTGGGGGGTATAATTAGAAGGAAATTGCATACAAATTCTATCTGATATAGAAGTGTTTTAGATAACTTTTGTACTCATTTCCAGTTCTCCTTCCTAGTTCACTCTTGTTATAGACTCAGTCTAAGACCACATATATTACTTTCAGCAGCCTCAAATAAAATGCACATTTAAGGAATATTAACAGTTGGTCTACCAACTATATCTCTCAGTACAATGCATGTGTCATTATTATATATAAGATTTCTGAGGTGACAATATTTCCCCTTTATAAAATTATAGAAATAATAATTCAAAAAGAGAAAAAAAAACATAATTCCAAATCTAATGAAACCATTTAAAAATTTTTACATGTGTTTCTCTGGATTTTTTTCCTATGTGTATATTAACATATAGATTTACAGATAGCTATATTTATATTATTTTTAAACAAGAGTAACTTTTTAATTTGTTGAGGTGAAAGTCACATAAAATTTATCATTTAAGGTGAGCATTTTTAATGCCATTTAGTACATTTACAATGTTATACAAAACCCACTCCCCATCTACTTCTAAAATTCTGACGTTTCCGTCCCTCCAGAATAAAACCGTATGTGCATTGAGTACATTATCTCCAGTCCTATCTCTTGCCAGTCCCTGGCAGCCACTAATATGCCTTCTATCTATATGGTTTTATTTATTTTAGAGATGTCATATCCATGGTATCATACAATACTTAATATATGTCTGGTTTCTTTCACTTATCGTAATGTTTTCAGGGTTCATCCTCAGGATAACATATATCAGTGTTTCATTTCTTTTCAAGGCTAAATAATATTTCATTGTGTGTGTTTACTACAGTTAGCTAATTCATTCATCAATTGATGAACATGAACATGTGAGATGCTTCTACTTTTGGGGGGCTGTTGAGGATAGCGCTGTTAATACATGTGTGAACGTCTGTTTAGTACCTGTTAATTTTGGGGGGCATATAACTAGGCATTGCTAGATAATATGGTAATTCTATGTTTAACTTTTTGATAAACATGAGTGCATATGCTTAATCAACTTAAAGTAAATGTCTTTTGGTTTCATTCTGTGCTTTCTTTAAAAAAAGTTCCTAAACTTTGGTCATAACTGGTGTGTAGTTTTTATTATGATTATAATAGGGGAAATTTTTGTTCTATAGTTTTTGTAAGCCTGTGTTGCAGAGTAAACTATATGGAACTTAACTGAAACCTGTTGTAGAAAAAAAAGATGAACACAAACATTTAAAAAAATACCACTCTTACTGGTTTGGTTAGGTAAAAGAGGTGTTCAATGCCATTTTATAAATTTATGGATAGTCATGTATTGAAGTGAAAGAATGAATATCAAGGTTTTTTGACAGCTAAACCATTTTCTTCTGTTTTAAAAAAGAAAATGGGTGCAAAGTTATAACACTATAAAAATACATTTTTCAGACAGATTAAAAAGTCAATTGAAAAAATTCCAACTGTCTGCTCAATTATCATATTCATACAGTACTATAAACCAACTCAAGGAGCTGGAGCTCTGTGTATGTTTGTATATGAGAAAGCACTTACAAAATGCATTTATTTAAACCATCCAAACATTGTTGTTTTAACTCTGTGCTAGATACATTTCTAGGCAGTTGAGGTATATCAGTGGTTGAGAGACAAGTATGGTTCCCCCAGAGACTACATTTAATATTTTTATATAAATATTTTGTAGAAAATTTATATAAATATTCTATGAATATTTTATATTTTTCAATATGCTTTTTGTATAGATATATTGTTATAATTATGAATATTGATATATGCTGAGGATACGAAGTTGGAGTTTTCTTAGAAAATAATTACCTTGATTAATGTAAAAATTTGACCTAATAACAAATGTGTAACCTGAGAATCATCTAATGTTTTACATCATTTGAGATAGATATCAGTAGCAAATCTGAATAATTGATTAAAAGGAAAGTTGTATAAGATGACTTCTATCTATTTTATCCATTATTTTTTTAACCCTTTGATCTTTTGTCTTTTAATATCAGAAAAGGACTGACTGTTTTCCAAGTCAGTTTCACTGTTCTTTGGCATAAACCTGGACTACATTACTTTGGCTCCCTTGTGATTATCTGTGGGTGAGTGGAATGTTAGCAAATGTGACGGGCACCAGTCTGAGCCATAGTGAATATAATTCTTCAGGGGAGGCCTTCCATACTCTCTCCCAGCATGTTGGCTTGACACAGATGTTCACGGTAACCTTGGAAAATATATGTTGAATATGGTGGAACCAAAACACAGAAAGAAAATAGGTGCTGATTTTCCACTTGGAACTTGGCCATCTGCTTAATAAGAACAACTATTTTGGACTTTGGTTTGAGACTTTTTTTGTGTTATAGCAGCAAAAGTCACCCTAATTATACTTCTCTCCATAAACAGCAAAGGAAAGAAGAAGTGTCAATGTATTGGAAAGAAAACAGGTATTTAACAGTTTAGGATTGAATGTTAAAAAAAAAAAAGAGTTGGTTTTTCTAAAACTCTTTTTTTCATGAGTATGTGTGTGTACGTCTTTCATTTAGAATGAAAGCTTAAAGGCAGCCAGAGGAATTTAGGAATTTGCTTTCTAAATTTTACTTCTAAAATTAAAAAGAAATTTACTGAACTCTAACACATAAGAATGAGGACACAATGAACAGAAAACAAACACATTTTCTGTGCTATTTTTTCCAGTTTCCTAGAGGAAAGCAACACTTGTAGTCAGTTTAACCAAGAATTAGACTGTGGGCTCCCCTTGTGGCTCAGAGGATAAAGAATCCACCTGTAATACGGAAGACCTGGGTTAGATCCCTGGATTGGGAAGATCTCCTGGAGAAGGGAAAGGCTACCCACTCCAGTA
The DNA here is from genome assembly GCF_014754425.2 of Oryx dammah. Lineage (NCBI taxonomy): Eukaryota > Metazoa > Chordata > Mammalia > Artiodactyla > Bovidae > Oryx > Oryx dammah. The sequence continues at coordinate 74,110,424 of NW_024070202.1, read as the reverse complement.
TTCTGGCCTGGAGAATTCCATGGACCATATAGTCCATGGGGTCACAAAGAGTCCTACAGGACTGAGTGACTTTCACTTTCACTTTGATCAACAAAAAATATCCAGGATGATGATTGTTATTTTTTTGATTCTTGATTAAATGGACATTGTACTTATTATTGGAAATATCTAAAAAGGTCATAAACATGGAGATAGGCCCCCCAAAAGATTTCCCAATTGAGAGTAAATTAGATTTCAGAAGTTGAGAACTAAAGAGCTTGGTCTCGAGTTATATTGATAGTTTAGAATGAATTATTAAGCAAATAGTTTGAGTGTACTTAGAAAAGAAAATGCAATTAGCTAATATCTTTAGTAACTTCAACTCTTGCCAAATTAACCTGCTATTCCTTTTCAAAGGGCAATTAGGCTAACAGTTGAGGAAACTGACAGTTTTTATAGATCTTAATGTAAGCCAAGCATCTCACAAAGATTGCTTATGCAAGAAAGAATTGTTTGCTCTATAATACTACTCGTAAGTGAAATTCTGATCAGTTTATAGTTTATAAGTGGATATTGAGGCAGCTAGTGCAAAACTGATAAAACTTTTTTTTTTTTTAACTTAAGGGTACTAAGTCAGAAAAAAAATTATCCCATAATTATCTCCCACTCAGTGGAAAAATAGTTTTTATTTAGCTTGTAAGAGAAGAACATCACTGAATAACCTTATTTTCATATTACAATATTGTCTAATAAAATTAGCAATTACTCAGTAAGTTGTTTTAATATTATGTTGCTGTTTACTTAAATGACAAAATTTGCAAGCAGCACACCACAAATAAATTGCCATTGTGGAAATTCTATCAAAATTATATACATATATATGTATTAATATTTATGTATATATATTTACACACACATTTACGTACCATCTTTAACAATAAAAAATTGTAGATTCACAAATAAGCTATGATGCTTTTGAACTTTGGTGTTGGAGAAGACTCTTGAGAGTCCCAAGGAATGCAAGCAGACCCAACCAGTCCATTCTAAAGGAGATCAGTCCTGGGTGTTCTTTGGAAGGCATGATGCTAAAGTGAAACTCCAATACTTTGGCCACCTCATGTGAAGAGTTGACTCATTGGAAGAGACTCTGGTGCTGGGAGGGATTGGGGGCAGGAGGAGAAGGGGACGACAGAGGATGAGATGGCTGGATGGCATCACTGACTCAATGGACGTGAGTTTGGGTGAACTCCAGGAGTTGGTGATGGACAAGGAGGCCTGGCGTGCTGCAATTTATGGGGTCGCAAAGAGTCAGACAGACTGAGCGACTGAACTGAACATATGTATATGTCTTATAGTCTATTTGGAAAATCATGGGATAAAATCTGCAAAAGATTCTACTGCACATTCTAGGGATACCAAACAATCTCATCAAGTGATCTAGTAGTAATAAAACACAATTCACACTGATTTAAAGTGAGAAAGGGAGAACAACAGCTTATGAAAATTTTGATGATGAACAACTCAGGACAGTAATGGTGCATAGTTAACGGTGTTCTTTTGAACATGTCAGGATTTCCAAATGTATACACATGAACAGATCTATTGTTGTTCAGTGGCTAAGTTACATGTGACTCTGCGACCTCATGGATGGCAGCATGTCAGGCTTCCCTATCCTTCACTATCTCCCGGAATTTGCTCAAACTTATGTCCACTGGGTCAGTGATGCCATCTAACCATCTCATTATCTGTCATCTGCTTCTCCTCTTGCCCTCAATCTTTCCTAGCATTCGAGTCTCTTTTCAGAGTTGGCTCTTTGCATCAGGTAGCCAAAGTATTGGAGTTTCAGCTTCAGTATCTATCATTGCATAACAAATCATCTTAAACTTACTAGCATAAAACAACAATCATTTTATTGTGCTCATAGAGTCCGTATCAGGAATTTGGAGAGGGCCTAGTTTCTAAAGGCTGCTGTAATCAGTTTTTACAAATGTGGTCATTTAAAACAACAATTATTCTTTGGAAGTTTCAGAGGCCAAGGGTTCAAAATCAAGAGATCTGTAAGGAGAGTGGTTGCTCAGAAGACTCTAGAAGAGAATTTTTTCTTTGCCTCAACATCCAAATGAAAAGCCTAGAGTTAAAAAGTATAATCAGTTCAGTTCAGTCCCTCAGTCATGTCCAACTCATGTCCATTGAGTTGGTGATGCCATCCAACCATCTCATCCTCTGTGATTATACTAGGTGGATTCAACAGTACATGTGAATTGGCAAAAGGAAAAATCAGTCACCTTGAAGATAAATTAATAGACATTTTCTAAATGGAAAAAGAGAGAGAAAGAAGACAAAAGGAAAATGATCAGACCGTAGATGTTCAAATGACACACGGGGCAGTCTCAAGATTCATCCTATGTTAATGAGAGCTCCAGAAAAAGAGGAGAAAAAAATATATATGCAAAGAAATAATGTTACCAAGTTCCCAAATTTAATTAAGGGATGTTCAATTATAGGTAAAAGATACTAAATTAACCAGAGGTAGAAAAACTGTTAATATAACATTGTATCATTTTCTAGACATTAACTCATTCTCTGTGTTGGAAATGCTTTACTGGCTGCTGTGGCATAAGATTGTCTGAGTTGGATTTGCTTCTGCTATCAAGTGTCTCGGTGACCCAGTTTTCCTATTAGTGTCTTCTATTTTTTTTTTTTTTTAGGGACTTTTTTTTTTTCATTATTTATTTATTTATTTTTATTTTACTTTACAGTACTGTATTGGTTTTGTCATACATTGACATGAATCCACCACAAGTGTACATGAGTTCCCAATCCTGAACCCGCCTCCCACCTCCCTCCCCATACCATCTCTCTGAGTCATCCCAGTGCACCAGCCACAAGCATCCTGTATCCTGTATCAAACCTAGACTGGTGATTCATTTCTTACATAATAGTATACTTGTTTCAATGCCATTCTCCCAAATCATCCCACCCTTTCCCTCTCCCACAGAGTCCAAAAGTCTGTTCTATACATCTGTGTCTCTTTTACTGTCTTGCATACAGGGTTATCATTACCATCTTTCTAAATTCCATATATATGTGTTAGTATAGTGTATTGGTGTTTTTCTTTCTGCCTTACTTCACTCTGTATAATTGGCTCCAGTTTCATCCACCTCATAAGAACTGATTCAAATGTCTTCTTTTTAATGGCTGAGTAATACTCCATTGTGTATATATACCACAGCTTTCTTATCCATTCATCTGCTGATGGACATCTAGGTTGTTTCCATGTCCTGGCTATTATAAACAGTGTTGTGATGAACATTGGGTTACACGTGTCTCTTTGAATTCTGGTTTCCTTGGTGTGTATGCCCAGCAGTGGGATTGCTGGGTCATAAGGCAGTTCAATTTCTATTTAAGTCTCAGTTCATGACGATATCTTGGGTCATCACTTGCAATAAAATTACTACTTGTCCATTGAGTCTATTTCTCATTCTCATTTGCCTAGGGCAACAATTGGGCTTCCCTGGGGTCTCAGATGGTAAAGAATCCACCTGCAATGCAGGAGACCTGGGTCCAATCCCTGGGTCAAAAAGATCCCCTGAAGGAAGGCATGGCATGGCAACACACCCTAGCATTCTTGCCTGGAGAATCCCCATGGACAGAGGAACCTGGTGGGCTCCAGCTCATGGGGTCACAAAGAGTTGGACATGACTGAGCAACTAAACACAGCACAGTAAAGTGCCAGAAAGCAAGTATTTTCAGCTTTGCAAGCTGTGCAGTCTCTGTCATACTACTCCCTTTTGTTATTTTAGTGTGAGAACCGCCATAGACAATACATACATCAGGGTGTGGCTTCTCCCAATATGACACTTGCGAAACATAGGATGTGGGTTAGATTTGGGGTGCAGGATGTGGTTTGTTTAGTCCTGTTTGGGATAATGTAAGATGTACTTCTTGGGCCAAAAATAGTAGGAAATTTTAGCCCTGAAATGACATGCTCTTCTTAAAAAAAGAAAAAAATTGTGGTTCATATACTTCTGAAAGTGCTTATATTATGGTTTCATATGATGAGAAAAAACCACTTTTCTCTTTAAAAGAAAAACAATCAAATTCAAGAAACAATTACCTAGAAGAAGATTGCTACTGGTGAACTATAAGCTCAACTACTTCTGTTTCAATACTTTTTATCAATAATTTGGATGAAGTTAGAAAAACCTATATTTCAAAGTGGCATAGGAACAGAAGCAGTAAAGATGTCTAATATTTTGGAGAAGAGAACAATAAAGCTATTCTAATGACCTCTTAGAAAACAATTTAAGGTGATAGGATACCTGCATAATATATTATGGGAAAAAAATAGGATAAGTTTAAATACAGTAAAATCTCAATTTTGTATAAAACATAGACAAACACCAGATAATGAACACCATAATATTATACCTGTTTAATAATATTTAACTTTCTGGAACATTTATTATATTTGCCCTTTGAAATTTATAACCTTTTTACATTCAATGTTTACAGCTAACTTATAGAGAGGATTTTATCACTTCTTCTTAAAATGAGAAACCTTAGACAAATTATTTGCTTAAAGTCCACATATATTAATTTTTGGATTTAGATTTAAATTCTTTTTTTTTTTTTTTTTTTTCTGATTGCAAAGGCAGTGGCCTAATTTGCTAGTTTTAAAGGATGGGATTATGGCTTTACTTTATTCTCTACATACTACATATTTTTGCATCTTTTCACATTGAAAAGGTATTATTTAATTATAAAAATAAAGATAGGAATTGTTGACATAATAAATTGATATCTTACAGTCATAATAATATGTTAAGATTACTGAATTTATATTTTGAAAAGAAATTCAATAATACAGACCTGGATGGATTTATTTGTTTACTTTACCACATTCAAAAATAAACAAAAACATTTTTATTGAAGTAGAGTTGATATACAATATTGTGTTAGTTTCAGGTATACACAAAAGTGATTTAGTTGTGTATGTGTATATATTTATATATATTATGTATATATAGATATATTTTTCAGAATCTTTTCTCTTGTAGGTTACTATAAAATATTGAATAGAGTTTTCTCTGCTACACAGTAGGTCTGGATGAAATAGTCTGGATTAGTAGATGTTAATGTGAATTTGGTTGATAGAGTCTGTTTTTTAAATTTATTATTATTATTTTTTTTTACTTTACAATATTGTATTGGTTTTGCCGCACATCAACATGAATCCACCATGGGTATACACATGTTCCCAATCCTCGGCCCCCCTCCCACCTCCCCCCCAACACCATCCCTCCCAATACAGTATACTAACGCATATATATGGAATTTAGAAAAATGGTAACGATAACCCTGTACGCGAGACAGCAAAAGAGACACAGATGTATAGAACAGTCTTTTGGACTCTGTGGGAGAGAGGGAGAGGGTGGGATGATTTGGGAGAATGGCATTGAAACATGTATAATATCATATAAGAAATGAATCACCAGTCTAGGTTCGATGCAGTGTGCTGGTGCACTGATAGAGTCTTAATGAAGGCATTTACTTTCAATACTCGTACAAGCATGAGATACACATATTTAAGCACAGCATCTATTTCCTGAGACAGCACTGCTCAAACATGGCCCTAATTGCTTGCCAACCATAACTGTTACTGGTTTATGATGAGATAAGAAAATAAATTGAGAAGAAACAATCAACTGAGTACTTTTATGTTAGATGAATCTAATAATAACAAACAGGGCTTAAAGTTTGTCTTTTCACTATTTTACTTTTTTTTAAAACAAAACTTTGGTCTTTGAGAGAGAGGAATAAAAGCTCAGTGGTATTTCACTATAGATACTAAGAGAATTGCTCACCTGGGAGGTCATGTGTGGCAGTGGATACACATGTCTGTGGTACTTATATATACTCGGGTGTGAAATTTAAGTGGAACTTTCAGAGAAAGGAAGTTAGGATAATTACCAACCTGGAAATGGCATCACACGATGAATGATAAACTGGAGAGTTAGCATCAGGTTTTAGCAATGATTTTGAAATTTGAATAGTCAGCATAGGAAAAGGAGCAATTGCTCATTATGTATGGATAGAACTAAAATATGTTAATAGAAATGAATATAAGATTTTGACTCAATCATTAAGAAGTTTAACTATCAAAGTACTAAACATGAGTGTATTCTAAGATGCAAAATTTCACCACATTAGAGCTATTCAAATAATTCTGAGTGAAAACTTGGAAGACATTTGGTGTAAGACTGACTCTTGAAAGTTCTTGCTCCATTCAAAGATTTTGTAACTCGCAAAATCAGATAAATAATCTGCTTTGGTAATGTTGTCCCAACTTAACACTGGACAGAGCTCTCAGTGGACTCTGAAACCAATAGTGCAGCTGTCCATGTAAATTCAAGACTATACTAATTAAATGGGTTGACCTTCTTTATGTTACATGCTTTGGTTCCCTTAGGTATAGAGTTTTGGCTACTTTATTTTTCAAATATCACTTATTCTGAAATGGCATTGAGTAATCTACATACGTTTTCTTCCTGAGTCTTTATATTTGTTCAGTGAGATGCTTTTGGCTATCTAGATATTTTTCTCCACTCTATCTAGCTTACTTTTGGTGTGTTCTAAGGGGACAAGCCAGTCCTGATATATACTCAGGAACAAACAGTGAATTTGACAGCCATAGGTATAACAAAGATAAAATGAATTCATATTTTATGTCCTGAAATAACCTCCTCTCATCTTAACTCTCATAGGAACTTCTTTATACCTTATTTCCTTCACTGCATTATATTTATCATTCTTTTATAATAAATACTTGTCATAGCTTAGTTAGGCAGTTCTCTTTTTAGTCTCTCCTAAAAGCAAAAGCCATGCATGTTTTCCTTCCACAGAAGAAGTGAAAGAGAATGGGAAATACTTATTCCTATACAATTTTTACTATTTTGCTACTCACTGTAACATTAAAACTGTGAATGTTTATTGAGCCACTGCTATGTTGAAGCTTTGGGCTATGTGCTAGTTTCTTCTCACCATGTATATTTAGTCATGGCTTAACTCTGCCTATAACATGGGTATACCGGGTGATTAACTAGTCTTGCTATTTCTAAGATGAAATTTCTTTTGGTTTCTATGTCCCAGGCTATTTGCCCTTGGAAATAAGCCATGCATATATACGCTATTTGTATATGGCTTTAACCTCTTACAAGGCAGTGGTTGTATCATATTGTTACATTTTGTTACAAGAATAAAAACCTCTTAAATAAGGATAGCTCATTTTATAACAAAGTAATTTCCCAGTATTCATTACATATATAAGAATTAGATCATAAAGATGGCTGAGTGCTGAAGAATTGATGCTTTCTAATTGTGGTGTTGGAGAAGACTCTTAAGAGTCCCTTGGATTGCAAGATCAAACCAGTTATTCCCAAAGGAAATCAATCATAAATATTCATTGGAAGGATTGGTGCTGAAACTGAAGTTCCAGTACATTGGCCACCTGATGCAAAGAGCCAACTCATTGGAAAAGACCCTGATACCGGGAAAGATTGAGGGCAGGAGGAGAAGCGGGGGAGAGATAATGAGATAGTTGGATACCTCATTGACTCAATGGACATGAGCTTGAGCAAACTCTGGGAGACAGTGTAGGGAACAGGGAAGCCTGGCATGCTACAGTCCATGTCACAGAGTCAGACGTGACTTAGTGACTGAACAACAACAAATTTTAGTCTGACATATAGATGAGTTGAATAAAATCATCCAAGCCTACTAGAGTTACATATGACAGAGAAACCACCACTCCATGGACAACTTACAAACCATGGTAAGAACAAGGAGTGGTAGTAACCATTTCTAAGAATGGATTGTTAGTAAACTGAGTGTATCAGACTGAAATGCTAGTAAAAGAGTCCTGAGGCTGAGGCAGAAACTTAAGTCCTCAATCATTCTTCTCTTGTCTTGCCATCGATTCCAGATTTAGAGCACAGGCTTTGTACCCCAGCATGCCTGGGTTTCTACTCTATTTAAGTCACTTAAATGAGTAAACACAGGCAAGTCATGTAATTTATCTGTGCCCCAATTCCATATTGATAAAACGGAAACAATAATACCTTCATCTGAAGGTTGTGGTGAGGAATAAACAAAGTAATCTAGGCCAAACATGAACATAATATCCCGTACTTAGTAGACTCTCAGCAAATGGTTGTTTTTTTCTTCCTTCATAGCTGAGTTTTGAATATTTGTCTGGCTTTGACTTTTTATTCCCCAAGATATTACTGCTTATTATAAATGCTAATTCTAACATACATGCTTTTGATAGTTGACCATATTCTAGCTTCTCAGATTCATCTACACTCTTGGCTCTATTGTTTCTTTCTTTTCTTTTGGACACTCAGCTTCATAGCTATCCTTTTCTCACAACTTCACCTCATATAATCCTCTCAAGAACAGAGAAAACATAAAGAAATATTAGTACAAACATAAGAAAACAAAGATCTGATTTTTTTCATAGAAAGATATTTTTAATCACAAATATCTGATGAAATTTGCCTTCTGTGGGTATAAATAATATTTTAACAAGCCTTATGACAGCTTCATTAAAAAGTTTTTTTTTTTTTTTCTTGTAAAATGGTTTTACTCATCAGGAGAGGATAGTAATAGAGTATGCTGCAATATTTTTATATTTACACTGCTTCATCTCACTATTTTTCTGTGGCAGAAGAGCAGTGATGATTCAGCCAGGTAAAATTTGCCAGTATGTAAACCTTGAATTTAATATAAGTAAATGCCCTAGTTTATATAGCTATGTAATCATTATAATAGAGCTATGATTTTGTAGACTTGAATTCTGCCTTAGACAAATATTATATTTTTAAAAATGTGTAACATTTAGGAAAGTATCAAATAAAGGAAACTAAATATTAACTAGGTTTTCTTTAAGGAAGAAGGGATTTACAAAGTAAATCCCTGATTAGATAAGCCCATAAATCATTCTAGGTTTTCACTGATTTCTTGCATATCCTAAAATTATCTGGATTGAGAAACTGTAATTTCTGTCATTAGTTTGTTTATCCTACCACAAACATGACATATAGCCTCAAATATTCAAGAATATTGTCTTTAAAATGTAGTGTGCATTTAAAATCAGAAGGAAAAAGTAGGTGAATTAAATAATCAGTGCTATATTACTATGTTAAATATTCCTATAAGAAACTATAGTAAATAAAATACAAGTCTGTATTTTTAAGTAAGAAATATTTTCTTAGAATCATAACACAGATAGTTTATTTTTAAGAGTTTATTTAGAACTTCAACATTATTGAAGAACTTCTAGGATAAAATGAGCATGTCACAAGTACTTGTACCTTATTGAATTTAGCCCTTCATTGCTTTACTTAAGTATTCATAGTTCATCTATTACTGCTAAAATTTATATTCACTACAAGCTCATTAGTACAACTAATTCATCTAATACAATTATCATGGGATAAAAATACCAGACTAAATTATTCAATTATCGGTTCGTAATTTGAGCTGGACTTACGGCCTCAACACAATGACTCACTCTGGCTGACCAGCCTAGGCTTGTTCACATGGAGAGCCATTTCAAAAGAAGCAAGAACATAACCACCAAAGCACCAGCACTTTTTGAATCTCTGCTTGTATTATGTTATATCCCATTGGCTCAGATGGTAAAGAATGTGCCTGCAATGCAGGAGACCTGGGTTCAATCCCTGTGTCTGGAAGATCCCTGGAGAAGGGAATGGCTACCCACTCCAGTATTCTTGGGGCTTCTCTGGTGGCTTAGATAGTAAAGAATCTGCCTGCGATATGGGAGATCTGGGTTTAATCTGTGTGTCAGGAAGGTGCCGTGGAGAAGGGAATGGCTACCCACTCCAGTATTCTTGCCTGGAGAATTCCATGAACAGAGAAGTCCATGGGGTCACAAAGAGTCAGACATGACTGAGAGACTAAATCACCCCCCCCCCCACCACACACACACACAACAAAGCCTATCAGTCAGTGTGGTACAGCAGCTTCAGTCAAAGATGAGGACACAGGATGCCATGTATTGGTTTGGTACTATGCTAGGATAATCTACCACAGTAAAAACTTATGGGATTATTCACATTAGGTGTTTTCTTACTTCATAATAAAATAGTCAAAACACAAAATGGAAACATTGTCTATTCATCTAGAATTATATTTGTTGGTGCTGATAGCTTACCGTGAATGATGTCAGATTCATGATCTCTAAAGAAGGTTTAGCTTCAGCACCAGGGACCAGGCTTGATTACTCAAGAGCTTTTGTGTAGCAGAGTTTTATTAAGGTATGAAAAGGGACAGAGAATGCATCTGACACAGACATCAGAAGGGGGACAGAGAGTGCCCCCACTCGCTAGTCTTATCGAGGCCTTCACATACTTTTACCAGACCCACTCCCACAACATACATCTTAAATTAACAAGATTAGAACTAACAATAGAAAGGTCTTACCAGACCCACTGCAACACATACTTCTTAAGATAACAAGATTAGTCAGAAGGTTCATGTTAAGGAGAAACCTGTCCTTGAGAAAGATACATTGTTATATTAACTAAGACAAAGCAATGTAGGAAAAAAAGCATTTGTTCTTTTCCCCTTGAGAGCCCCCAACCCCTTTCTCCTCCTCGAGGGCCCTGGACTTCTTATCAACCTATTTAGTAAATGACTCTTTTCTTTTAGGAGAACCTTTTCTCTTTCTTTTAGGAGAACCTGCCAGCCTTTTCTTTTAGGAGAATTATGTTGCCAAGGAAAAGGAGCATCATTTTCATTCCATAACTATTTCCTGATGAGGGGCATCATCCCTAAATTGTTGAGGCAACATATTCTCCTAACCCTCATATTGAGGGTCTCTGATCCAGGGGCCCCAAGTAATAATTGGAAGAGGTTGTATCACTTGTAGGAGCTTGAACAACCATTTGTAAAGCTTTCAGACAGTTAGAAACCCCATTTTACAGTTACAGATGTAAGGCAAAATAGTCATTAAAGCAAGTTAAAATCAAAATTAAAAGTTACATTATGTCCATAGTTACATCAGTCCATCTTAGAATTGTTAGATGTCATCAGATCAAGAGGTGTCACATATGATTGTTGTTGGTGAAGGTATTTGCAGAGCTGAAGAAAGTCCTTTCCTTGAAGTGGAAAAACCCACCATATGAAGCCTTCAATTGATGAGAAGGTTGAAAAGCTGAAAGCAGAGTCACATAGTTAATTCTAAGGCTTCGGGATCTATGACAGTATCTGTGCACAAAAACAGTCTGTCATAGAGACAGTCCCTTAGGAACAGTTTGAGCCCTCATTAAAGCCATGGGTGAAACTTGAAACCAACTGTCTTGTGTTTCCTGAGCTGGCTTATGCAGATGCCTCTTAATAACGTCATTAGCCCTTTTCAATTTTTTCTAAATATTAGAGTCTCTAAGAACAGTGTAAGTGATATTCTATTCTTAGAGCTTTTGACACCCCTTGAGTTATAGCAGCTTTAAAGATGGAGCATTGCTGCTCTGAACTTTAGAGTTTAAGATCCCACTCTACATGAGAAGTAAGTACAGTAAGATTTTGCCCATTAGTAAACTTACGAGCTTTAGGTATTAGCAAAACAATAGTAGCAATTACCCGTAAGCAATGCAGCCGTAGCTTTTTTTCAGTAACAAACTGAACTCTGATCCTGTGGGCAAACTCAAAGTGGGAGCCTGCAAGAGAGCAGTTTGAAGAGCTTTAAAAGCCTTTTGAGTCTCTGGCCCAGCTTTTTGGTTTGGGCCTTCTGAGTCTCAGTAATAAGTTTATATAAAGGCTGGGCAAGTTCCCTACAACCCAGAATCCAAATGTGGCAATAGCCTGTAATGCCCAAGAATCCTCTCAATTGTCTTAAAATCATAGGTAGAGGATGATTTAGTATACGTTTAACTCTAGAAAGTATCCTTCAAATCAGTGACTGAAAAATATTTGGCTTGTTTAGGAATTTCAGATAATAAAGTATAAGGATTAGACACTGTTTTTATATCTTGAACAAATCTCTATCATTTGACTTTTTTACACCCAAAATACGACTATTGCATAGACTGTTATAGGGAATTAATAGCCCTTGTTCCTTTAAATTTTCAATGGTGGGTTTTAACTCTACCTTAACCTCAGGCTTTAATGGATACTGCTTTTGAAATGGAAATAAGTGAGGGTCATTGAGGTTGATAAAAACTGGAACAGCATTTTATGTTCAACCCAGTTTTTCTATCAGCCCACACTATAGGATTTGCATATTCTTCAATTAAAAGAACAGGTTCCATATTTATGAAAACAGAGGCATGGACCTTTCTCAGTATATCCCTCCCCAGAAAGGGTGAAGGAGACTCTGGCATGATCAGAATATCTTGTGAAAATAGCACAGAGTCCCAGATTCAGCTTAGAGGATGACTGAAATAATAATGTTTGGCTTGTCCAGACAGTCCCATTACAGTAGTGAATTAGGAGGAAAGCAGACCAGGGGCTTCAGTGAGCACAGAGAAAGTTGCCTGAGTGTGCAAAAGAAAATTGACTGCTTGGTCCCCTACAGGTATTTATATCTGGGGTTCCTTAGGTGTAATTAGGATGGGAGCTTGTGTGGGGTCCCCTGGGCACCTTCAGACCCAATTGTCTTGAGAATCTGACCCCTGGGGCCTATGCCTCAGAGGGCAGTCTCCTTTCCAGTAGGGTCCTTTGCAGACTGGACATGGAGCCGGGGGTGGCTTAGATGCCTAACTGCAATCTTGCCTGAGATGCCCCTCCTTCCCACGATAATAACAAGCCCATCCCTTTTCACCTGGGTTCTTCTGGGTCTTTTTCTCAGGCTGTTTCAGAGCAGGTCTAACAGACATTAGGAGAAGGCAATGGCACCCCACTCCAGTACTCTTGCCTGGAAAATCCCATGGACGGAGGAGCCTGGTGGGCTGCAGTCCATGGTGGGGCTTCAGTCTTTTGCCTGGTTCTTATTTTATTTATTTATTTTTTGCCTCCTATTTTCCTCATATTCTCTACCATACTATACCATCTGAACCAGCTGTAACAGTTTTTTTAAACACCGATTTGTTCCAAAAGCCTGTTTTCATAACTTAAGGCAGATATCTGGAGCCAACTGAGTGACAAATCTGTCTTTTAAGATTTCTCCTCCTTCTGAATTTTTGGGATCAATGTCAGTAAACTTGTGGCGAGCTTCCTGTAGTCTATCTAGGCATTTACCAGGACTTTCCTTCTCTCCCTGTTCTATGTCAGCCAACTTAGCATCATCTAAAGTCTCAGCATGTGCTAGCTTGAGTCTTTCAAGAATACATCCAGCAAAGTGGCTCTGTTATTGGAACCCCTTGGCTCCCAGTAGTTCAGTTCAGTTCAATTGCTCAGTCGTGTCCAACTCTTTGTGACCCCATGACTGCAACACACCAGGCTTCCCTGTCCATCACCAACTCCCAGAGCTTGCTCAAACTCATGTCCATTGAGTCAGTGATGCCATCCAACCATCTCATCCTCTGTTGTCCCTTTCTCCTCCCACCTTCAATCTTTCCCAGTATCAGGTTCTTTTCCAAAGAGTCAGTTCTTCACATCAGGTGACCAAAATATTGGAGTTTCAGCTTCAGCATCAGTCCTTCCAATGAATATTCAGGACTGATTTCCTTTAGGATGGACTTCTTGGATCTCCTTGCAGTCAAATGGACTCTCAAGAATCTTCTCCAACACCACAGTTCAAAAACATCAATTCTTTAGTGCTCAGCTTTCTTTATAGTCCAAATCTCATGTCCATACGTGGCTACTGGAAAAACCAGAGCTTTGACTAGATGGACCTTTGTTGGCAAAGTAATAGCTCTGCCTTTTAATATGCTGTCTAGTTGGTCAAAGCTTTTCTTCCAGGGAGCAAGCATCTTTTAATTTCATGGCTGCAGTCACCATCTGCAGTGAATTTGGAGCCCCCCCAAATAAAGTCTGTCACTCTTTCCCCATCTATTTCCCATGAAGCGATGGGACCAGATGCCATGATCTTCATTTTCTGAATGTTGAACTTTAAGCCAACTTTTTCCACTCTCCTCTTTCACTTTCATCAAAAGGCTCTTTATTTCTTCGCTCTGCCATAAGTGTGGTGCCATCTGCATAAATGAGGTTATTGATATTTCTCCTGGAAATCTTGATTCCAGCTTGTGCTTCATCCAGCCCAGAATTTTGCATGGTGTACTCTGCATAGAAGTTAAATAAGCAGGGTGACAATATACAGCCTTGACGTATTCCTTTCCCGACTTGGAACCAGTCTGTTGTTCCATGTCCAGTTCCATGTCCATGTTGCTTCTTGACCTCCATATAAATTTCTCAGGAGGCATGTCAGGTGGTCTGGTATTCCCATCTCTTTCAGAATTTTCCACAATTTATTGTGATCCACAGAGTAAAAGGCTTTGGCATAGTCAATAAAGTAGATGTAGATGTTTTTCTGGAACTCTGTTGCTTTTTCAATGATCAAACAGATTGGTCTCTGGTTCTTCTTCCTTTTCTAAATCCAGCTTGAACATCTGGAATTTCATGGTTCATGTACTGTTGAACCCTGGCTTGGAGAATTTTTGAGCATTCCTTTGCTAGCATGTGAGATGAGTGCAATTGTGCAGTAGTTTGAACATTCTTTGGCATTGCCCTTCTTTGGGATTGGAATGAAAACTGATCTTTTCCAGTCCTGTGGCCACTTCTGAGTTTTCCAAATTTTCTGGCATATTGAGTGCAGCACTTTAAAATAGCTCAACTGGAATTCCATCGCCTCCGCTAGTTTTGTTTGTGGTGATGTTTCCTAAAGCCCACTTGACTTCACATTCCAGGATGTCTGATTTTAGGTGAGTGATTGCACCATCATGGTTATCTGAGTCAGGAAGATCATTTTTGTATAGTTCTTCTGTTCATGTTCCCTCCTTCCCGTTATCTCACTTTCAACCCATTCATCTTCAAAAGTAGTTGCTTCCCCCAAAACTCAAGTTTTCAAGTCAGGAATCAGCATCTGTCCCAAGACGTATATTACATCTCTCCAAGTAAGGTCATAAAGTACAATTAGTCCCATAAAGGCTTCTATATACCTTTTTGGATCCTCTCGATAGTCTCAACCCCAACTGGGACTGTTTGAATTTCTACAGAGACTGAAGCAACCCCACCTGGAAGGATGCCCCAGTTCTCAGCCTGTTCAGCTGGGACCCCCCAATACAGGGGCAAAGTAGAGGATGGAAGGAGCTGAAGGTTTCAGAGCCAAATCTGTATTCTTGGGATTTAAGTCTGGCAAGTCTTACAGAGAGATAAACAGCAATGTATATGACACATCTACTCATTTCTCTCGTTTTCCACAGAACCAGTCTAATTATAAAACAGTATTATAGTTGAGGCCCTGTAACTGGTCAGTTTTCCCCATCTTCCAAAATATAGTGGCCATTCAATATCGCAGAAGAAGATCAGGCATGTCTTTTTAAACTCTGGTGATCAAACTTGTCCCAGTTTTTAAAATACATTTTAAAAGAGTGGTTCTGAACTATCAGCTTCCATCTGTAAGAGAGAAAAAAGCGGCATCCACAGCCATGGCTTCTTCCCACTGGAGGCGTCCCTCCCTGCTCTAGATGGGGGTGTAGACAGACTCTCCACCAAAGCTTTCCTTCCCTGGTCAGACCTAGTCTGTCCCTTACTGACACAGACACCTTACTCATCCCTCCCGGTTCTACCACCAAGGCAGGGTGGAGACGCACTGGGTTAGACCTGATGGCATCCCAAATTGATTTCTAGTTCCATACCACCACAACCTTCGTTTGACTTGTCCTTTTTCTCTGATGCCACTCGGGGTGGAGCAGAGTAGTTTCCCAGAATGTTTCCAAGCCAGGACTACTAGAGGAAGCATCTGTCTTATGTGTGCCTGTGCACACTGACTACAGTAAAAGTGGTGAGTAATAAAGGGATGAACAAAAAACCCAAGATGTCCCTTTGAGTGTCACCATGCCAGTATCTGTGATAGCAAAAGAGGTGGTAGAGGATTGGCCACCGAGGAAAAAGTGATTTTTGTTCTCAAGCTATTAGGGCCAATCCTTTCAGTTCATTCCCACAGTTTCCACATAAAGAAATATCTAAGGAGTTGAGGCAAAGGCCACCAGAGAGTCTCCTCTGGTCCACTAATAGCTAACACTACCAAAGGAAGAAGCTCACTGCATTTCCAATCTGACCAGATCCTGCAGTTCCCCATCTGTGTCCTCAAAAATCTCAAGGTCACAAACAGTGCTTCTATTTACATAGCTAGGAGGCATAGCCATGACAAAGACTCACTTTCAGGTTGCTGGCTCTTGAGGCAGGCAGTCAAGAGAGTGACCTCTAGCTTGAGAGACGTTCCTGGAGCTAGAGCTCCGCCTTGCTCCCAAACATGCTCTTGTAACTCTTGGCTAAGTGCTTCCATACATGGAGTCTAAGTAAAAGTACATAGTAATGGCATGAATCACAAGTCCATTGAAAGTCTATGATCTGACAGATTAGTTTAGTAGTTCTAATTCCCCACGCAAATATGAAATGGTCAAAGAAACCAGGAAAAGGTGACCGAGAAAGGAAAGTTGGGTCCACACGCTTTGTCCATCTCTGGCTGCTCCCCTTGCAGGGACATTGGGTGTCTTTTGGCATTGGCAGTTTGGTATAAATCCTGACAAGGCTCTCCTTTTGGGGCTGCCTTCAGTCATTATGAGGGACTTCAAAACCCTAGAGCAGGGTTCATCACTTGCTTCACACAGTTTGTGTCATTCTTTCACACAAGCACACTGAAGGGTTAGTAAAATAAAGCAGAAAACATACATACTGAGAAAGCAGAGTGGCTAGATCTCTGAGTGTTCTTACCTTGTCCTGAAGATCCGAGATGAGCCCCCAAGATGATAGCTTATAGTGAATGATGTCAGATTCATGATCTCCAAAGAAGAAGCTTTAGCTTCAAGACCAGGGACCAGATTTGATCACTCAAGAGTTTTTGTGTGGCAGAGTTTTATTAAAGTATGAAAAGGGACAGAGAATGCTTCTGACACAGACATCAGAATGGGGACAGAGAGTGCCCCCACTCACTAGTCTTGCTAAGGCCTTATATACTTTTACCAGACCCACTCCCACAATATACTTCTTAAGATAACAAGATTAGTCAGTTCTTCTGAAGAAGAAACATGTCCTCAAGCAAGATACATTATTATATTGACTAAGACAAAGCAATATAGAAAAAAAAAAAATGTTTTTCCTTTTCACTTTGAGAGCCCCAGACCTGTTTCTCCTTCTCAAGGGCTCCGGACCCCTATCTCCTCCTCGGGGGCCCTGGACTTCTTATCAGCCTACCTAGTAATTGACTCTCTCAGTGCCACAGTAATTTATTTCCTTGATAACATCCCCTATAGAAGATAATTTCCTAGTGACACACGTGTCTCTATATTGTTTCTGTGTAGGGAACTTGAATCTTCTCTCCCTCCATCATTAGCCCCTCAAAAAATTAAATCATGACCAATATGTTTCTTTTGACATAAAATGGACTCTATACAACAAACAAATCCAATAAAGACTAAAACTCTCAAACATTTGCAAAAAGCAGATCAAGTGTTTAAGAGGAAATTTACATGTAACACTCATTTTGCATACCCATACTTCAAAATTAAGATATCTAACATGAAATTAAGATATATACCAAACAAATTTCAGAGTTTAAAAGTTTGAGGTGAATGCTCATATATGGTAAGTGACTTGAGTTGCAACAACTCTATTACTGTATAGGATTTGGTGAGCAAGTAGAATTTATCTTAAGTACTATGTTAGTCTTTATCTAAGGAGTATATTTTGTTGCTTCCCTCCAGCCCACTCCTTCTCTAATAGTTGCAAATCAGCTTCTCAATATCTTCCCCTCTTTCTCTTCCTCATTTATGTACAAATAATTTTGATCTTTTTTTTTTTTTTAATACTGACCTGCAGATTTCTTTGGGAAAATCTGTGAGTGGGGAGTGAATTATAGTTTAAGAGGCTAATAAGGCCTCTCAAGAAAGTTTCAGACTAAGTAAACTGAACATGTTTGTAAGCAAATGAATAAGGAGAAGAGTGAGACTTTGCAAGAGAAAGGGTATAATGGTGGGATGTATGCACAGGGAGCATAGGTATTATTTTTGGAAAGTAGAATTCTCTTGCTCCTCTCAGAGAGAAAGAGGGTGGTGTTAAGTGTAGGCTGCAGAAAAGGCTATATGCAAGAGACCATGTGATG
The DNA here is from genome assembly GCF_014754425.2 of Oryx dammah. Classification (NCBI taxonomy): domain Eukaryota; kingdom Metazoa; phylum Chordata; class Mammalia; order Artiodactyla; family Bovidae; genus Oryx; species Oryx dammah. The sequence continues at coordinate 74,092,162 of NW_024070202.1, read as the reverse complement.
TAAAAGAGACACAGTACATTGGAAGAAAACACTTTTTCTCATGCTTCTGAGTAAGAGCAGTGATAGGATCACTTACTTAGATAAGCGAAAGTCCAGTTCATTTCAGTTCATCTTACATTATTTGGGTGTCTCTTACGTGACAAGAATTGTGATAGGTATCTATGATCCAAACAGAAATAATGCACAGTCTCTGTGTTGAAGGACTTAAAAATCTAGGTGGGAGACAGGTGCATAAATCCAGTCTAATGTTCATGGGAAGGCTTTCAGAGGAAATGCCACCTAAACTTGATCCTAAAGGATGTATAGACATTGACCATGAGAAGACAGAGAAGGAAATTATTAGCAGAAGGATAGCAATTGCCAAATCACTCAGGATGGACAGATAAATGTTCAATGTTGATAGAACTCTTTCTCAATTGGTTTTTAACCTATTGCACCTTTGATGAACATGAAAAATATTCACATCCTTCTTTCAGAGATGCCAAATTGCCTCCCACCAATAAAGACCCAGTTTTCTAGTATAAAACCTGAAATTTTTTAGTAATGAAAAGACTCTGCCTGAGCAGATTGAATTGGCAGGGGGAATTATATGTAGGTTTTTTCATTAGCCATTATGCAGGAGGTGAATACTGAGAAGACTAGAGGTAGTAGAATATAGATGGAAAGGGAGTGAAAGCTAAGATTAGCAAGACTCCTGCTTTTTACCCAGAGGAGCCATAGATGCCTAGAAATTTTTCCAAGACAATCAAACAAGCTGCTTAAATTTTTCTACCAATTGAATTGCAATATCACTCCTGATTAGAATATAATATACAATATACACAGTATAACAGTTGATTAGAATAACACATAGGAACTGCATTTCTCACTTCTACATGTTTCAGAAAATTGTACCAGTCTTCTTTTTATCTGCAGTTAAGTAAAGTTCAACAATTGGATTGAATTGATCCTTTGGCTGTCAAAGAAATAAATAAGCAAACCAAAAAACTGATTTCCAAGTTCATGTTAATTAAGCGATCTTAGAAGTTATTTGGATAATCCATTTAGACTTCTCTAACTTTCTAATTACCATGTCCATAGGGAAATAATGTCATTAAGCTAGCTTTACTTAAAGATATTTATTCATAATATCATAGGTTAAATTCACTGTTGTATTATGATTCAAATACTCCATGGTTTTATAATTTTACATTCAATAATCCATTCTTAATGTCTTTGGATACATTTTATGGAAGGAATGGATAACTGGATTAAAATGGCACACATGTATGAGAACTCAGAGATTTTAACATTAAAATTAGAGAATAAAGTTATGGTAAATAAAATGTTTTTGGATATTATGGTAAATATATTCACATAGTGGGTATCAATGTATTCTGTTTCATAAAACATTAATTGCATAGGACAGCATGATCATGACAAAAGGAATCACACACACACACACGTGAAAGTTGCTCAATTGTGTCTGACTCTTTGTGACACCCTGGGCTATAGTCCATGGAATTCTCCAGGACAGAATACTGGAGTGCATAGCCTTTCCCTTCTCCAGGGGCTCTTCCCAACCCAGAAATCAAACTGGGGTCTCCTGCATTGCAGGCAGATTCTTTATCAACTGTGCTATCAGAGAAGCCCATATATATATTTATATATATATTCATATTCTTTCCCCTTTATGTTTGTTGTTGTTCTGGTTTTCCACATGGTCAGGGATTGCTGCAGCACCCTGATGAGAGGGGTCACATTCGTGTATGCCTGGGCCATACCTAGCTGTAACTGCCCCGGTAGGGTCACCCTCACAAGGGGGCTGGTTGGAGCTCCCTATCTAGAATCCTGAATGGCAGTCCTCTCTTTCCTGTCCCTCCCCTAGGGGCCATTGAGGGCTCTAGAGGATGGAGAATTATGCTCCATCTCATACTAATTGTTTGTAAACCACTCTCCCCCACTATTTCTCATACTTTCTATACTCAATTTTAGAAGCCTCACAGAGACACATTATATTCTACTCTTTTGGACTTGCCTCTGGCTGTCTCTTCTCATTAGGGTCTCTCCTCCACACTAGCCTCTGGAGTTATGTAGTTCTTATATGTTTATCCAAGTTGCAGGCCCCATCATTCCTCCCTGTGCACTGAGTTTTCTTGATTTCCCTTCATGCTACCTTTAGAAAATGGCTATATATGTATATATATATACACACACACACATATGCTGCTGCTGCTGCTGCTAAGTCGCTTCAGTCGTGTCCAACTCTGTGCGACCCCATAGACGGCAGCCCACCAGGCTCCCCCATCCCTGGGATTCTCCAGGCAAGAACACTGGAGTGGGTTGCCATTTTCTTCCCCAGTGCATGAAAGTGAAAAGTGAAAGTGAAGTCGCTCAGTCGTGTCCGACTCTTAGCGACCCCATGGACTGCAGCCTACCAGGCTCCTCCATCCATGGGATTTTCCAGGCAAGAGTACTGGAGTGGGGTGCCATTGCCTTCACACACACATACACACACACATATGATGATTGTATTGCATAATCATGATGGATTATGAGGTATTATTATCAAAGAAGTTTTCTCTCATCTTTCCTCTTAATATTATCTTTAATTGTGGTAGAATATATTTGACATGAAGTTTGCCATTTATAACCATTTTAAGTGTACTATTCAGTGGCATCAAGTGTATTCATAACATTAAATAGTCATAGTTAATATCTATTTCCAAAATTTTTCATCATCCCAAACAGAAAGTCTCTTTCCATTAGACAATTATTAACTCCCCATTTCTCCCAGCCTCTTGTTGTTCAGTCGCTCAGTCATTTCTGACTCTTTGAGACCCCATGGACTACAGATTGCCAGGCTTCCCTGTCCTTCATCATCTCTTGGAGTGTGCTCAAATTCATGTCCATTGAGTCGGTGATGCCATTCAACCATCTCATCCTCTGTCATCCCCTTCTCCTCCCGCCTTCAATCTTTCCCAGCATCGAGGTCTTTTCAAATGAGTCAGCTCTTCGGATGAGGTGGCCAAAGTATTGGAGTTTCAGATTCAACATCAGTCCTTCCAATGATCATTCAGGACTAATTTCCTTTAGGATGGACTGGTTGGATCAGAATAATCTAGTGGTTTTCCTGACGTTCTTCAATTTAAGTCTGAATTTGGTAATCAGGAGTTCATGATCTGGGCCAGTCAGCTCCAGGTCTTGTTTTTGCTGGCTGTATAGAGTTTCTCCATCTTTGGCTTCAAAGAAGATAATCAATCTGATTTCAGTATTGACTGTCTGGTGGTATCCATGTGTAAAGTCTTCTCTCGTGTTGTTGAAAGAGGGTGTTTGCTATGACCAGTGTGTTCTCTTGGCAAAACTCTGTTAGCCTTTGCCCTGCTTCATTCTGTACTCCAAGGCCAAATTTGCCTGTTACTCCAGGTATTTCTTGACTTCCTACTTTTGCATTCCAGTCCACTATAACAGAAAGGACCTCATTTTTGGGTGTTAGTTCTAAAACGTCTTGTAGGTCTTCATAGAACCGTTCAACTTCAGCTTCTTCAGCATTACTGGTTGAGGCATAGACTTGGATTACTGTGATATTGAATGGTTTGCTTTGGAAATGAACAGAGGTCATTCTGTCGTTTTTGAGATTGCATCCAAGTTCTGCATTTCGGACTCTTTTGTTGACCATGATGGCTACTCCATTTCTTCTAAGGGATTCCTGCCCACAGTAGTAGATATAATGGTTATCTGAGTAAAATTCACCCATTCTAGTCCATTTTAGTTTGCTGATTCCTAAAATGTTGAGGTTACTCTTGCCATCTCCTGTTTGACCACTTTCAATTTGCCTTGATTCATGGACCTGACATTCCAGGTTCCTATGCAATATTGCTCTTTATAGCATTGGACCTTGCTTCTATCACCAGTCACATCCTCAGCTGTGTGTTGTTCTTGCTTTGGCTCCATCCCTTCATTCTTTCTGGAGTTATTTCTCCACTGATCTCCAGTAGCATATTGGGCACCTAATGACCTGGGGAGTTCCTCTTTCAGTGTTCTTTTTGCCTTTTCATACTGTTCATGGTGTTCTCAAGGCAAGGATACTGAAGTGGTTTGCCCTTCCTTTCTCCAGTGGACCACATTCTGTCAGAACTCTCCACCATGACCTGTCTGTCTTGGGTGGCCCTACGTGGCATGGCTTAGTTTCATTGAGTTAGACAAGGCTGTGGGCCATGTGATTAGATTTGTTAGTTTTCTATGATTGTGGTTTCAGCCAGTCTGCCCTCTGATGCCCAAGGGACTCTCAAGAATCTTCTCCAATACCACAATTCAAAAACATCAATTCTTCAGTGCTGAGCCTTCTTTATGGTCCAACTCTCACATCCATACATGTCTACTGGAAAAACCATAGCTTTGACTAGACGGACCTTTGTTCGCAAAGTAATGTCCAGCCCCTGGTCACCTGTGGTTTACTTTCTATCCCTATGAACCTGCCTAGTCCAGATATTTCATATAAGTGGAATCATAAAATATTTGTTCTTTGGTGTCTGGCTTAGCCTAATGCTTGTCATTGAGCATAATGTTTTCAAGGCTCATCTATTGTGTGTCAGAATTCAATTCTTTTGCATAGCTGAATAACATTCCATTTTATGTATATACCATATTTGTTTCTCCCATTTCCTTAAAATTTATTTTTCAGCTGGAACAGTTATTCTTCTCCCTTGATCAAAAGTCAGGCAAGATCTCTGACTTTTAGTCACTTGTAAGCAGTAGAAAATCTTAATATTACTTTTTGTTGTACATTCATAATCTAATCCATTAAAAATGCCTTGTGCCAAAAAAATAAACTTGATATAATATTGAATCTTCTCCCCGGTCCTTGAGGCCCAGACCTGTATGCCATACCTGAGTGCATTTGGCATAGAAGCTCAAATGAACTGATGCAACTCACTGGTCACTTTGAGGGTTCGTCAGGTCCTACCTAAACCATGACTCTTTACTCATCTCAGATTTAGGTTGACAGGAAACACTAATCAGTGATTATCCACTTTATTCCCTTGAGAAGTATCTCTTCAGATGCAGTTTTGTTTTTTTTTTAATTCTAGTACTTAAAATTAGTTTATCTTGAATAAAAATAACTTAACCCTATATTAGTGCCCATAATGTTTCAGCCTCATTATAGGATCATTCCTGCAGCAGAGTCTCCTGTCCTTATGGTGGTAGCAAGGTCCTAACCCTGTTCCTGTAGATATAACAGATATGTGTTCCTGCCTAAAATATGCTCACGGACATAATTTCAAAGACTTGTCAAGATATGTGTGGAGGATTGGAGGCAGATGCTTTAACCTCTGAGCCACCAAGGAAGTACCTTGTAGTGGATAAGAACTTGGAAATGATCAAATTTTCAATAATATCATAGTGGTTAAATACATTTTTGAGATGTCTGTATAATAAAGTACAACAAAATATAATATCTTGTTTAAAAAAATGGCAATCTGGTTAGGCTGAGAAATTTTCTTCTGATGGTTTTAATATTAATTTTTTTCACTCTTTTACTTAAAACAGCTATTTTTTCAGTATCCATATTGGATGGAATCACCAAATCAAATTTGAATTCTGATAATTTATCTTAATTTTACATACCCTGTATTGTTCTCCTGTCTTCCAGTATTCATAGTGGGAATGTAAAAGTGTAATTAAGAACTTGAACTTGCAAATCAGGCATACCTAGATTTTGGTTGTGTGAATTTAGGGAAATTTTAAATGTCTTAAGCTTAGTATTAGTTATTTCTCTTTATATTTCTGTCTATCCATCTGTCCTTATCTATAAAATTGTCATAATAGTACCCACTTCAGAGGCTTGCCATCATGATTAATTAGATCAGGTACAAAAGGTACCTTTTCCTTTTCTCTCTTTTTTTTTTTTTTAATTTGGAATAGACTTCAATGTACTAAAAAATAAAAATGAACTTTCCTTTTGAGGCAAGCATCACTTTATCTTGAATACACAGGCTCTTTGGATCCCCATTGCCTTGTGGATAGTTGCTGCTACTATCTATGTAACTTATTTTCCCTTAGATGAAACCCAGGTTCCAACAGGTCTTGTTCCATGAATACAGAACATAGAAGTTTCTGAATCTAGGTCTAAATTTTGTTTGTGCTCTTTGGTCCTTAACTGGAGTCGTGGCCCACTATTGTTGTTTGTTGATTTGCTTATGTAGGTATTCTTTCCTAAAGAAAGTTAACATTCTTATATCATAAATTACCTTAACAAGAAACAACAGACAACAAAATAAAAATACTATCAACCAAAACAAACTCTTCCCCCACAAGACCCTTCCAGAATGCTTTTCAAGCTGTCACATATTTACTGAGTGAGTATTTGAATGGCTGTCTTAGAATGTTAGAAATGACTCTCGAGTTCAGAGTGACATTGACTACACCCAAAATGGAATATTTTTTTTCCTTTGAGAGGTTCCTGCCAGCTAAGCCTTTTATTGTTGTAGAAAGGTTGGCATTAAATCACAGGGTAAAGTCAACTTTACCTCCTCCAATTTTGGTGCTGCATTTTTATTTTGGACCTCCTACATACTTAATGGTGGCAGTAGAGCTAATATTAAAGATGGGCTGGGGCTGGATTTCATTCACTGGCTTGCTTCAGATCTCCTTTTATTATCTCTGGTTACCTAGCAACAGATAATGTTGAACTAAGGCCAGACGATGCCATCTAGGCTCATCCTTGTGCTGTGATTCTGAGTGTTTATTCATTAACTATATTTCTTTAATGTTCATGCAAAGGTCCATATTAGTGTGAAAAATGGGAAAGAGTGATTTGTTTCATGAAATAGCCACATGTTATTTGAATCTCTTGCTTTAAAAGTATGCTGAGTAAACTTCTGTGTGTGTGTGTGTGTGTGTGTGTGTGTGTGTAATTTGCAGAAAAAATAATTTGGTGGTGACTTACTATAATTTAAAAAGAAGTGGAAGTGATTTCTCTATAGGTGGTTTCTTTCAAATGGCAGGTTTAAAGGTGGCTGATCACAGTAAGGAACTAATTGCCTGGTTTTAACTAGGCTCACTGCTGTAAGAGATCTTGAAAATATTTCTTCTCCTGGTGTTTGTATCACCTTGAGCTTCAATATAATGATACCATACTCTTTTTGTATTGAGCCTTATTTCAACAGAAAATGTGAGCTATTTTCACTTTTTGAAAATCAGAATTAGTGTAAAAAGTTTAAAGCAGCTAAAAAAAAGCTTTTCATCTTTTAAAAATTCTGCTCAGAGAAGTCAGCTTGTTTTATTTTTTAAAGTTAATAATTCTGTGACTTTAACTTCTCTCAACTCCTTCTGTGATATTTGTCACTTTTACTTCAGAAATATGATAACCAGTGCAAGTGGAGTATAATTGCATGAATGGATTTATGGAGAGCCATGAGGATCTCAAAATTATGTAATCTATATTTGGGAATTAAGATTATCTAGTTTTATCACTACCTCTTCAATCTAACCAAAATTTAAATTTAGAATGAATAAAAGCAATGTAAAATAAAATGTTCAGCGTTTTAAAAATGACTTCTAATTTAATCCAACAACCCCTACTCTATGCTTATTATGTTTGTATGACTGATCAAGATATTTTAGATCTTTAGGTCTTGCAAGTATGAGAAAGCAAAGTCCTTGTTGTCAGGTAACTTATGGTTTATGGAAGAGATAATGGACATTTAAGAGACTAGAACCAAGGCAGAGTGGAACAGAAATCTATGCAGATATAAATACATGTACATACTAGATCTGTTCAAGAGAAATAAGGGCTTAAATTTGTCAGGTCAGTGGTTCTCAAATGTGCACTGTAGACTAGCATATTTTGAGAACTTTTTAGAAATGCAAATTCTTGAGCTTCATCGCAGACTACAAACTCAAAAACTGTGGGATAGAGTCCAATAATCTGTTTTCACAAGCCCTCCAGGTACCTCTGAGGCATGTTGAAATTTGAGAACCACTAGAGATGAGCTGTCGCATATAGTAGCCACTGGAAACATGTTGCTGCACAATCTAAATCTAAATTAATTAAAATCAGGGTTTGACTTTTAGTTGCATTAGTTACATTTCAAGTGGTCAGTAGGCATAGACAGTCAGTAGCCACCATATTGGACAGGACAGACATGTAACATTCCCATCATTGCAGAAAGCTTTATGGGACAGCATTGCTCTGGAGCATGGAGACCTCAATGGAAAATTGAGAAATGAAAGAAAGTAGATTTCACTCAAATCACACAGATTCTTAAATGCATAAGTAAGGAATTTGAACTATAATCTCAGAGAAGAATGATTTTTATTTTTTTAAAGACATGATAAGCCTGGACTTTGTTTATGGAACATCACCCTTACAGTCAAGTGCCTGATGCTTCCTACTGATGAGACAGTGGGAAAGCAAACAACAGGTTTATTGGTACTGAAACTGAAATAGTGGGAAGGAAAAGAAGAATGAATGTGTGTTTATAAAACCTTGAGAATATAGACCCAATGAGAACTGCTTACTCTGAATGAGAGGTAGTCAGAGAGATAGGAAACTTTAAATAAGACTGGATTTTGAGTGAATGATTGGGACAAGGTTAATGCTGTTAGCAGTGAGAAAGAAACAGCAGTAGTTTATCACATTACATGAAAAAAAAAAAGATCATGGGTTTGCCATGCAATTTTATCAATCCTTTCTTCATTACTCTTATGATATAGTTTTATCCTGTTATTGTCCTTTCCTGTCTGATAATTTTTTAGATTACTGGTTTTCATGAAGAAAATGAATGTTTTTCAAAGATGTAAGCAGTTTTATTTATTGATGGATCAGGTGGAATATGTCCAGACAATTTCTTTTTTGGCTAGAAAAAAACTTTTTCTGAATGAAAGAGTTGCAAAAAAAGAAACCAGGTTGTAATGTATTATGTGAAAATTCTGGCTTCCTCAAGTATCTGAACATTATAGTTTTAGTTTGTGGAAAAATTGAAATGTTTTTCAGTTTCATGTGAAATAGAATACAGTTGATCCTTGAACAACATGGGTTTGAACTACATGGGTCACTTATACATGGATTTTTAAAAGTAGTAAATACTACAGTACTATATGATCCTGGCTTGATTGAATCCACAGATGCTGAACCATGGATTCAGAGGAACCATGTATGTGGAGTGCCAACTATAAATTATATGAGGATTTTTAACTGTGCAGAAGGTCAGCATGCATAACCCTCAAGTTATTCAAGGGTAAACTGTATACAGAGTGCTAAGAGTGTCAAGAATTGTTCCAGTCCTTTATTTTCTTACAAATTTCACAGTAGTGTATACTATTATACATAAATATACATATATCTCTGTGGATTAACTTTATTTTATTTTTGAACATTAAAAAATCATAATGGTTAACATATAATAATTTGTGCATGTTAATCAGTTCTTTATAGAGGTAGCATAATTGGTATGGTTTGAGATATTATATTAAGATATAAAAATAATCACCCTGTTCTATGTCCAAAATTCCATGTTGTAGTCCTACTACTTTAAAGATAAAGAGTAAAATTCTGTGGGCTAAAATTTCCCCATTCACGTAATGAAGAGCTTCAACTAGATTACCTTGATCTTTCTGACTCTATAGCATGAAAACATAATGGCTTGCGGATTGTTTATTAGCTGCTATTGATCAAAGAGCATACCTCGTGGGTGAAGAGGTGGCACAGGGCAGGCAACTTGTTGAGAAGGCAAAGAAAATAAGATGTGGGGCAGAGGATGGAGTTGTTTGTATCACGCTGAACAGTAGCAACTGGACACTTAACTTGAAGACTCGGATACCTGGGGTAATGTTCCAACAGGGAAATTGCTATCCTCATGTACATGTGATTGTAACTGGTAATAGTGTGATGGAAAATGGAGAAGAATACTACTTAAGGTAGTCAGGATGTGGAATGAGAAGGTTTTTTACACAGACTCACTCTGTTCATGTAACTGTTGTACTTGATCTGTCTCTAGCTTCTGTTTATATTGTTAAACACATATATTCAGAATTTGTACAGGGTAGAAGTGAATTTGGAAGATACATTCATGGGCAAATATCTGATGGGATAGAAAGAACTGGGTAAGGAATCATGAAGACTTGTTTGGGTGCTAGCTCCTGTAACTAGGACCATCAGTACAGTTCAGTACAGTTCAGTCACTAAGTCATGTCCGACTCTTTGCAACCCCATGAATTGCAGCATGCCAGGCCTTCCTGTCCATCACCGACTCCCAGAGTTCACTCAAACTCATGTCCATCAAGTCAGTGATGCCATCCAGCCATCTCATGCTCTGTCTTCCCCTTCTCCTCCTGTCCCCAATCCCTCCTAGCATCAGAGTCTTTTCCAATGAGTCAACTCTTCCCATGAGGTGGCCAAAGTATTGGAATTTCAGCATCAGCATCAGTCCTTCCAATGAACACCCGGGATTGATCTCCTTTAGAATGGACTGGTTGGATCTCCTTGCAGTCCAAGGGACTAGTGCCATCAGCTCCGTTCAGTTCAGTCACTCAGTCGTGTCTGACTCATTGCGACCCCATGAATCGCAGCATGCCAGGCCTCCCTGTCCATCACCAACTCCCGGAGTTCACCCAAACTCATGTCCATTGAGTCCGTGATGCCATCCAGCCATCTCATCCTCTGTCGTCCCCTTCTCCTCCTGCCCCCAATCCCTCCCAGCATCAGAGTCTTTTCCAATGAGTCAACTCTTTGCACTCTGAGGTGGCCAAAGTACTGGAATTTCAGCTTTAGAATCATTCCTTCCAAAGAGATCCCAGGGTTGATCTCCTTCAGAATGGACTGGTTGGATCTCCTTGCAGTCCAAGGGACTCTCAAGAGTCTTCTCCAACACCACAACTCAAAAGCATCAATTCTTCAGCGCTCAGCCTTCTTCACAGTCCAACTCTCACATCCATACATGACCACAGGAAAAACCATAGCCTTGACTAGATGGACCTTTGTTGGCAAAGTAATGTCTCTGCTTTTCAATATGCTATCTAGGTTGGTCATAACTTTTCTTCCAAGGAGAAAGCATCTTTTAATTTCATGGCTGCAGTCACCATCTGCAGTGATTTTGGAGCCCCCCAAAATAAAGTCTGACACTGTTTCCACTGTTTCCCCATCTATTTCCCATGAAGTGATGGGACCAGATGCCATGATCTTCATTTTCTGAATGTTGAGCTTTAAGCCAACTTTTTCACTCTCCATTTTCACTTTCATCAAGAGGCTTTTTAGTTCCTCTTCACTTTCTGCCCTAAGGGTGGTGTTATCTGCAAATCTGAGGTTATTGATATTTCTCTCCGCAGTCTTGATTCCAGCTTGCTTCATCCAGCTCAGCATTTCTCATGATGTCACCCTGCTTATTTAACTTATATGCAGAGTACAATATAGAGCCTTGACGTACTCCTTTTCCTATTTGGAACCAGTCTGTTGTTTCATGTCCATAGTGCCATGGTGTTTCACAATTTATTATGTTGACCCCTGCTTCTATGCCAACAACCTTCTGAGTACACTTGACTTCTTAGACAGCAGCAGGGAGAGCGATCTACAGAGCAAGTGGCTAACTTGCTGTAATTTCCAGCCAGTCTACCTAGCTTACCAATTCATTGAAACTGGCAGCACTCCAGATCAAAACTCTTTCTGGTAACCATGCCAACAAGTAGTTCTAGGTAGATCAGATGGATTGTGAACATTCAAAATTTTGATATTGCCCATGTCCAAACTAGAGAAAGAAATAATGGATATGTACAGCAGTAAGGAGTGATTGATTATATAGATGAGTTTAATGCCTTTCATAAAATGCTTGATAATTTTTTCCTCCCATAATCTCATCCTTTATCTGCAGCACCAACAATTACTAAATTTCTCTCCAGGCCTTTACCAGTGGGGCTTGCTAATTGCAGATTCTCAGCCTCCTGATTATCATTAACTTCATTTTTATAGTCATTTCTTATTGACTCAAGGAGGCATGTCTATTATCAGGGAAACCATAGTGATGGGGCACAAAAACAGTTAAATTTATGCTTAAGCCTCATCAGATTCCATTTTTGTTTTCTGCTTTTCCCACTCCACTGACCACAAATTGTTTTGTGACCATGCATTTATTCTTGTCCTCTGTATTTCTAGACCAGAGATTTCTCAGTGACCAGAAGAGAGTTCTGAGTTTTTATTATCTCACCAGAGAACTGAAAACAGTTTTTCAGTTCAGAAAATCCTTTACAAGATTTTCCATAAAGTATATGTTTTATAATTCTTAAAATTGATTACTGCACTGATACATTTGTCTTAATGTAATCATTATTCTCATTTTAATATAAGTCCTTTCTTAGTCTCTTTTCTCCCGGAAGCGTAAGCTCTGGGCTATATATATATATATATATATATTTTTTTTTTTTCCTTTTTTTCCCTGCAAAAAGAGGAGTTTGAATTTGGTGATCTCTGAGTCCCTTCAGGCTCTGACACGAAGTCTGAAAGCTAAGGGTGATTATAAAAGGATTTTCCTGGTTTCTTGAGATTGAAGTCATAAGGAGTGGCTGCTGTACTACTTTCTAAAACATGCTTTAGAGTCACTGAAGGGAGTAAGCCACTGCAGTGGTCTGACACTGAATGCTGTGCATCTTCTGATTTTCCTCAGATGGTTGCCTTTCACTCTTCCGTGCAGTAATTTTGCAGGCATTCAGTTGTTGCAGCCGGTGACATTTTTCTAATTTTAACTCAGGTTAATCAGCTGGATGAGTATTGATGAACAAGCATTTGTTAAAACCATGTCTCAAGTAATGTCAATTTGGATTGAACACGTGCCATGCCAAAGAGATTTCTTCATTAACCTGCTGACACTGCCAATGAGAGTTCAATGTTGTTTCAAGAAAGAGTCCTAGAAGCACATGGCCCATTGCTACTTTTACTGTTGGCCTCAGTGTCCTGTGAATATTATGCCTTTTATTTTCCTTATCAAAGCTAAATAATTTATGAAGACTATTTAAATACATAATTTTAATTTTTAAATATGCTGGTGACTGTAATAATTTATCAAGCTCTGGAGGTATTGAGATATAGAAATATCTAGGCACAAGATAGGATGGAATGAGGTACTTCTATGATCTTGATTTACTTATTTCTATATTCATTTATAGAAAATAGATAGGTCTATTTTGAAGCCACTTATCACTAAAGTTTTCCCTGACAAGCCTGAGACCGTCTCTCAGGGACACGATATTATAATATCCATCTTGCCATTTTTGACAGTGGAGTATAGCTGCTGCTATGGCTTTCACCCTGGAAAACCTAGTGCGTGTCCATTTTACTTTCTGTCAAATTTGCTTAAGTAATAAAAATTATATATTTCCACTAAAAATAATACTATGTTCATCATGGATTAATGAGTTCAACATCATCATCAAAAATTGGATAATTTAGGAGAATTTCCTTGGCAGTCCAGATGTTATGACTTTGCTTTCCAATGCAGAGGGTATGAGTTTGATCTTTGGTTGTGGAGCTAGGATCCCACATACCTCATGGCCAAAACAAAACATGAAACAGAAGCAATATTGTAGTAAATTAAATAAAGACTTTAAAAAGTGGTCCACATCAAAAAAATATTTTTTTTAAAAAATGGATAATTTACATACAAAAAAATCTATGAAATGCACAAATATTAAGGGGCCACCTTAAAGAATTTTGCACATATACCCCCCAGGTTAAGATACAGGTGTCCCTTCCCAGTCTGATCTTCTCCTTTGCGCTGTTGCGGAAACCACTATTCTGATTTCTATCATCATCACTAATTTTGCAAGAATTTTTTTTTTCAGATCCAGAGATACATAAGATAGTAGCTCTGTCTTTCAGTAGTTCACAATGTAATGAGGGGAGATAAGAGCCATGAAGAAATTACCAGAGTACGAAAGGAATCCTTAAGTGTTGTATGTTTGCGAGATTAATAATGCCATCCCAGATTTCAGAGTGTTTGGTATTTATGAACACGTGTACACTTATAACTGACCCTCACAACACTGTTGAAAAATGAATGCTATCTTCTCCTTTTATACTTGAGGCAGCTTGAGATAATAAAGCTTAACTATTGATAACATGCCTGTATTAGTTTTCTATTGCAATGTAATAACACATATTTAGCTGTTTAAACTGACAGAATTCATCATCTTATTTCCTGTGGGTCAGGAACCCAGACACAGGCTAGAAGGTGTACACCAGTGGGCAGAAATCTCTGGAGCATTTGACTAACCTAAAGGTCAGTAGTGTCACGTAGGTGATAGGAAACAAAGTAGACATGGCTGTATATCTTGTGCATCTTTACATCATGCTTTTATGTGAACATGAAGAGGGAAATGACATTTAAAAAGGCTCTTCTAACCAGCTAAAGTTATTATTGATGGAGTTCTTATGTTCCATGATTAGATTTAAAGCTATTAGTAATCTTAGTGAGAGAGAATTTTAGTTCCATTTCAAAGATATGGAAGCAGATGCTTGGAGAATTTAATTAACTTGCCTAAGTTCACACAGCTTTTACATAAATGAGCCAGGATTCTAACCTGCTTCTTTCTGACTCCAAATCCTTTGCTCTTAACCTCTCTATTACATGCCTGAACATAATATGTGAACTAGCCTTTGACAGATCTGTAGATTTTTGAAAGTTAGAGATATATGATCAGAAATTATCAGTAATAATCAGAAATAACAGTGAAAACAGAGGTAGAGATTTGGAAAGTGTCAGAAATATTATTTGGACTGTGGGTTTCCTGATAGCACAGCTGAACTGAACGAATGAAATTGTCACCTTCCCTTAGACTAGTGTTTTATTGAGAAATACTTTATTTTGATACCAGGGACTTCTATTTATGAATATTGTAAATGGCCCTGTGGAAGTTTGCAGTACACATGTAAGGAAAGTGCTCATTTCCTGTGCAGTATCTTTTTCATAAGGACCTTTGGGAGGAATTTCTTTCTACTTTTCAGATGAAGAAGAGCTGAGTTCACTGAACTGAGTTATAATTATTTTCCCTCTTTGCCTGCTCAGAAAGCTTGGTGCAGAATTTGCGGCCCACCTTTACATGTATATGACATTATGATCAATGTGCTTCCCCTTTTTTGGTCTTACCCTCTTTTAATAATCTTATCTCGATAAGATACCTTAAATTCTTTTTTGGAATTAGTCAGGGTATAAATAAGCAAATATGTGGATAAAATTCAGGTAGGTTGTTTCCAGGAACCACTTATAAATTTGCAGGTAGGCAGAGTTCCAAAGCTTAGCTGTCAGTCCTCCCAAACTAGGTGAACTGAACACTAAATCATTAACTTGGCTGTTATGCTTTTGTTAGTAGATCCTAGTGACAAGGCCCAGGCATTGCATTATAAAGATCAGGGTTTGGACCTACTGATAAAGATTTCACTCTGGTGTCCCCTTTCTTTAATTGAGAGAGTAACTAGATTCAAAGGATGTAAAAGAGGCGTTATAAGAAATTAAGGTCCTTCAACAATTACTTCAAAATCTGTGTCAGCTCAATTTAGATAAAAGTATGCTGGTACAGACTCAGAATGTGGTACATCAGCAAAGTGGTGATCGTTACAAGTCAAAGCATCACACCCCTTTCACATTTTCAGAAATGTAAAACTGTATTAGAAAAAAAAGGATGCTGTACAACTCTGTTGCAAATGGGATATGGGAATTTGTTGTTGTCACTGAGCTATTCTAAAGAGTTCATGGCAATAGCTTAAAAAGAAAAAAAAAAAAAAACCCTGAGAAGTAAACATTAGCAAAGCAAGTAAATTTAAAAATCTCATAGAAATACCAGGAAACCAGAAGAGGGAAGTGGATAAAGAAGTGGTTAAAAATCAAACAGAAAAATAAAGGAAGATGGGAATCACGTAGTATGAGAGTATAGAAGAAGAAGAGGGGAATGTCCTAGAAAACTTTGAGGACAGATACTCAGAGAGGTAAATTGTTGGGGGACACACAAATCATGGGAAAGGAGAAGGCAAGCAAGAGTCAAGAAGACACTAATCTAGAGGCAAAAGAATTTCAAGGACAATAATTGCTGAGAGGTGGCAATTATTTATGCATTTGATGTTTGTTATAAGATGAATATTGATGCAGCAGGAAAATTGGGTTGAAACAATAGCAACCAGTTGCCTATTGTTGATATTCATTTTTGTGATATTGGGGAAATTAAGAGACTCTTCTCTATTGAATGCAAAGAAATTGTGATTTACTAGATTCCTCTGGGGGTTTCCCTGGTGGCTAAGTCAGTAAAGAATCCACCTGCAATGCAGGAAACCCAGGTTCGATCCCTGGGTTGGGAAGATCCCCTGGTGAAGGAAATGGCAATTTGGACCTTACATACTGAGTAACTAAGGGGCACCCATGCTTATTTAATTACTAATCAGTTCAGAACTAAAATACGTTTCAGTTCATGCTTGTATTATTTTACTGTGGCTGCTGAACAAATTATTACAATCACTGTAGCTTAAAATAGCAGAATATTTTCTTATAGTGCTAGAAGCTGAAAGTCCAAAATCTGTTTTTCTGGGCCAAAATCAAGGTGTTGGCTGAGCCACACACTGTTTTCAGGCTCTAGGGGAACATCTGCTTCTTCCTCTTCCAGCTTCTGTAGATTGCTGGCATTCCTTGGCTTGTGGCTGCATATAATTCTGGATTTCAAAGCCAGTGCCTTCAAATCTCTGTCTGCTCCTTCTTCACATGGCTTCTCCTCTCTATGCAGTCTCTCACAATCTCTCTTGTAAGGATACGGCATTAAGGGCCACCTGTGTAATTCAAGATCATCTCCCCATCTCAAATTCCTAATTTAATCATATTCTTTCAGAGATTAGAATTTGTCATCAATGAACCATTATTTGACTTACAACAATGACCTGTTTAAACATAAAATGGTATCTTGGCATAAAATAAGCACTTTGGTATGAATCTGCTCTGTTTTAATCTCGCTAGGCCTCAGTTTGATTCATCCTTCACATTACTGTATCACTGCAAAAACTAAATGAGATCATGTTTATAAAAGTGTTTTCTAAGTGATAAAGCACTATACAACTATAAGGCAATGTTAATATTTTAATATCAGACATTTACTCTAATAAAATATTGGGGGTTTCCCTGGTGGCTCATTGGTAAAGAATATGCCTGCCAATGCAGGAGATGCAAGTTTGATTCCTGGGTTGGGAAGATGCCCTGGAGAAGGAAATGGCAGCACACTCCAGTATTCTTATGTGGGAATCTCATGGACAGAGGAGCTTAGTGGGTTATAGTCTGTGGGGTCGCAAAAGAATTGGACTGACTTAGCGACTAAACAACAACCATTTTCTTGTGACCAATAAAAATAGTGCTATGATACTATAATGATATGATTTGAGGGAACCAGGAAAGACTTACAGAGTCAAAGATATTTCTTCCTTTTTTCTCTGCTTCCTTACTTATTAAATGTGAATAATAATTGCACCCACATCCTAGGGGTTGTTTTCAGGACTCAATTAAATGAGTTAATGTATCTAAAGTACTCAGAAAGTGTTAGACATATTGAGTTAGGAATAATAACAATGAAAAACCAAACTAATGAGCTCAGACCTCTGGGTAATTGGTCTGGAATTTGGGAAAAGGATGTACCACCTGGAAATAGGAAGGAAATTCTGAAAGGTCTGAGCTGAGATTGCCAAAAAAATGTTTTGATAAAACCCTCAAATGGAAAATGTTATTTTGGGTTAGCCCTGCCTTCACATGTTTTTGCAATTAGTATTATTTAAAATGTATGCAAGCTATTTTTTGTATTCAATGTTTATATTAGCTAATTACTAAATGACAAAAATATAGCTCTGAAGAGTGTTATAAGCAGAACACATTGGCCAACACTAAGGTTCCATGCAGTCTGTAAAACAGGCCGTTGGGATGGGGAAAGTATTGATATTTTTAATCACTATAAAATAGGCCTTATACTTTGCATATGTGGTGGAAATTGAGTCACATACAACAAATCCACATAAATAAATCAGACTATCAAATAAATCCAATAATAAAGGCATTGTGGAAGTCCAAATAGGGTAGAAGGGGCTAGAAAAGGTTTCATGAAATAGATATTTGAACTGAGTCTAGAAAGATGAGCAGGAATATATTTCTTAGGCAGAAGTGTAGGATCATGTTTCAGGCTTAATAAGCAACATAAGAGGGCCTGAAAGAACATAATCGATTCAGGGAACTGTGACTAACTAGTAAAAAATTAAATTTAGTGAACATTTGTAGTATTCTGAGTAATGTCTTTGAAAAGATTGAGACCATGCTATCAAGGAACTTGCAGTTCTAATGAGTACGCCCTTTTATATAGGTGGGCATAGGCTAAGTTTACACACAAAAAATTATCTTAGTAAATTTCCAGTTTAGAAAGTAGAGCCTAGAATTTGAATACACTGATTGAGACGGTATACTGAAGCTATGGATATTTTATATTATATTTCTCTTTGTTTCCCAGAATGTATCACTGAGTGTATTAAGAGTTAAGGCATTCTATAACAGATAGAAAATAGAGATGTTCCAATCATGTATGTGATATTTAAAGCTTATGCCAGTCTGCACTACATTGAGAAAGCGGATTAGATGGAATAGAGGCTTCAGTGGAGGGTAAAGAGATTCCTTAACCTTCCCTATTCCAACTTTTCTAGAACCCCAATTACATCTTTTAATTCAAAACTTTGTGGACTTCCCTGATGGTCCAACAGCTAAGACTCCAAACTCCCAATGCATAGGGCCCAGGTTCGACCCCTGCTCCAGGAACAAGATCCCACATGCTGCAATTAAGACCCATTGCAGCCACTCCAGCGTTCTTGCCTGGAGAATCCCAGGGACAGGGGAGCCTGGAGGGCTGCTGTCTATGGGGTTGCACAGAGTCGGACATGACTGAAGTGACTTAGCAGCAGCAGCAGCAGCAGCATCAGCCACATGAATGAATGAATAAATATTAAAGAAAAAGGAAACTTTGAACCAAAAGATGGACTTTGGAGTCATGGCAAGGAGATGGAGAGATGAATTTTAAGCTTTTAGCTGAGTGCCTGCAGCTTCAAAGTAAAGTATCCCACAGAAGTCACATGAACTTTGAACACAGGCATCCAGGAGCCTGGACCACCTACTGAAGACAGCTAAAAAGCATGGTAGCATCTGGCATCTAATTCATAGGAATAAATTTCTGTGAAATTATGGTTTTCTTTGCCTAAAACTCTATCCCACCTCCCATGGCAGTCACACTGGATCCTGAAGCTTCAAAAATAATAAAGTAAGTTTTCTAAATTTTATATTTTTATTTTTCATATTTTATTTTCATCTATTTTATTTGGCATTGATAAAACTGAGATGTGACTACAATTTCTGACAGAGCTAATAATTACCAACATTAAATAAGTTAGAATGAATTAAATCCACCCTGAAGTTCAACAGTATGGGCCTCTGAGCAGTCAAATCAAATAATTTTAAATACTCAGGTTTTAAAATATTCTATTTAATAATGAAAGTGACATTTAGAGAGTGTAACACAACACTAAAATGTTCCAAATTAGAGAACCAAAGTTCTTAGAAATTAAAGCAATTATTAAAATTAAAAATGTTTATTCTGTATAAAATATAGTATGCAGTGACAGGTATTATTGTATTAAACTTGGTTAGAAGATGAGCTTGAGGTATGCTAACAGAATTTAGAATAATAAAGACTTTGAACTTATAAGGGAGGACTAACCTGTTTTCTAAAAAATATAGGATTTTCCTTATTTATTGATCTTTAAGAAATAATTTTTTTCCAAATATTAGTAACTCTGGAAGCCGTATGTATCTAGCAGGCTATACCATATTACAATTCCTATTGCTTTCTTTTGTATTATAAAATCTTTGTGAAATAGAGTTAAATCTTACTGTAGAAGAGATCATACATTTGCTGAAAATGAGGACTATTAGTTCCTCAAGTGTTAAAGAACAGCAATATTCAAAGCAAGAGAGTGAGGAGAAACAAGAAAAATAACTGCAGAAGAAAACATCTTTACTTAGGAAATGGCAAGGTATTCCAAAATGAAGATGCTCTGAAAGGAAAGATAAAAGAAAGACCTACCATTAGGCCTATTTCATTAAATTAATTTCACCGAATAAGAGAATCATACTAGCATCTAAAGAGAAAAAGTGCACACACAAACCAAAGCAAGAATCTAATTTTCACTGGATATGTCATCTCCTCCCATTCCCTTCCTTTCCTTTCCCCCAGTGCTGGGAGATAGTAAGAGTCTGATCCTATAATTGGACCTTGCCAAAATTTCCCTCTAGGCTTTTTCCCTGGTGCTGAACTGCATCCTCACTCCTTTCCTCAAATAACCAGAAGGAACATTGGTCTGAGAATTAGAGTTGGTTTCTGATTCCTGCTCTGTCCCATCCAAACTTTTTCATTTTCAAGGTAGTATATTCTGTCAATTGGGACTTTGATTTCCTTGCATGTTAATCAACTTGAATTAGTTAATCTATAATGCCTGTTCTAGGTGTAACATTCTTTGATAGTGAGGTGATCCAAAACATGCTTTACAATAGAGTTTGAGAACTAACTTTGTACGATTGTTACAGAATTTGAGAACTATGTAATTTGGAAGCAGAAATCAAATGCCATGGGCATGTGAGATTTTTTATTATTTTCAATGATACTGGCAGTTTCAAAAGGGTATCCCAGTAACCTTCTAATTGGTTCTAGACTGACCAGTAAATATGGAAGCACATATCATGCTTGCCCAGAGTTTGGCATTATTGGCATAATTTTTTTTTTAATTTTTGGCATAATTTTAACTTCAATAGAAACTTATTGAAAGTAATCACCATCTACAATTTGAAGACTAATGACTGCTAGACCAATTAATTAGCAAGTTTCTAATTAGTAACATTCTAAGTCAACAGAAAAATTAAATAATTTTTTGAAAAGCTAAGAAACCAAAAATATTTTAAATAAAGTTATGTTTATATACTACAAATACATTGGTAGTCCACCTCTTTCAGTATGATATTCAGAATCCCTTTGTGAAATCAGGAATTTGATATCAACTTCATATAGAACATAAAAAATAAAGTTCTTTCAATAACTTTCATAAATATTTTTTAAAATGAAAAATTTAAAAATAGTCATAGTCTATCTTGATATATTACAGAGTTTTAATACTTCCCTTCAAGATGAGTATATTTAACAATGAATCAATGTCAATTCTAAGAATGTACAGCAGTCAAGTTTGGAATATAGCAATCTTCCAACAGTGACTAAACCTGAAATGAAAGCTTTGATCATTAAGTTTACAAATTATTTCAGATAAGGTATATAGTAAGATCTAATGGACTTCCTTGGTGACTCAGCTGGTGAAAATCTGTCTGCAATTAAGGAGACTCTGGGTTGGGAAGATCTCCTGGAGAAGGGATAGGCTACCCACTCCAGTATTCTTGGGCTTCCCTGGTGGTTCAGATGGTAAAGAATCTGCCTGCAATGTGGGAGACCTGGGTTTGATCCCTGGGTTGGGAAGATCCCCTAGAGGAGGGCAGGGCAACTCACTCCAGTATTCTTGTCTGGAGAATCCCATAGACAGAGGGGCCTGGCAGGCTACAGTCCATGGGGTCACAAAGAGTTGGATACAACTGAGTGATTAAGCACAGCACAGCACATTTATAAAGTAATCTTTATAAATTGAAAAGATGACCAGGACCAGGCAGAATGAAGTTCATTGAAGTTAAGTGCACTACAGATATGTGCAATTGGAGAGTTGGTGGTTAAGTATATTGTTTTATCCTGCATGGTCGATACCACACATATGCCACTTGGACTAGGAGATAAGAGTATAAAGGACAATTCAGTCATTATAGCAGGCTTCACTGTGATGCTGTGGGAAGTGATATAGAGGAAGGACTGTCTCAGGATCATTGATTTCAAGGTTTTTCAAATGACCTCAGAGTTCATGTTTTCTAAGGCCTTAAATGCTTTAGGCTATAATTCCAAAGGAAAACATGGAGTAAGAATATGACATCTATAAAAACATATCTAGAATTTGAATCTTCCCCCAAATGATTTTGGACTCCCAAAATACAAAACAATACTCTAGCATAGATAGCCTAATTTTGTCAATAGCCACAGCTGCTAATCAAAGAATTCTCTGTGCTTCACAGTAATAGAAGTAAAGTCACTATTTTAATTCTGAATTATTCCTTAGCTATTTTAATTGTAGAAGAAAGTGAAATATATGACATTATGTAGGTACTAGACATCACAATATTTTATTACTTTATAGAAGATTATTAATTTATCCACCTATATCCTCAAAGCAGAGTTTTTAATTAATTGTTGTCATAATATTTATGTATTTTAAAATACAATCTTGGTGATAAATCCATGAAGAATTTAGACAGTCTTTTATGATGTGTTTACTGATTTTTTAGAGCTCTTCAAATATAATAATAAACTAGTCTGAATTTGTAATAGAAAGCATGTAATGAGAATGTCACCCAGTAGCACTTACATATTTTAAGTTATCATGAAAATGATAACATTAGGGTGATATACAATATGAAAAGAGAAAAACACAGTTCTTAAAATCAGACCATCCACCAAACATGATAGTTTTTATAGGAGGAACTTGAACACAGACATAAAAAATATAGATACATATTAAAGACAAATACACTGAAGAGTTTAGGAAAAGACCTGCTAAACTCATAAAATAGAACTCACTTGGATTAGAAATAATTTTATAAAAGGAGATTTTCTTACATGTTACTATTAGGGACTGTAATGAGTTGAGACTGATATAAATCTTAGGTGCAATTACACATTGCTTTCAGTTGGTTGGCTTATTTGGAGACAATTCAACTCATTTTCTTGAAGCCATTCTTAAAGATGAAATCCTATAGATTTTAAACACCCTGTAACTGTAGAAAGAACAAAATTAACCATATTTTCTTCTTCTGAATTCTGTACTCCAAATTCTCATAGTATATATTTTTAGGTGCGTTAACCATATTTTGATAGCAAGTTAGGCTTATATGTTCTTTGATCTTATTTACTCTGAAAATCGCTAGCAAATGAGGATTTTAAGTAGATCAAAGAGGCAATAAAAGGAACACTGAAAGAAGAGTAGAGAAACACATGGAAGAATAATGTGGAGAAAGTTAGATATATACTTGTACTGTTCCTTGTAAGAAATTATGACCGTTCAATGTAGTAGCATTGAGGATGAGGAGAAAAAAAAAATCAACAACATTTTTTTTTGTTTCTATTTTTCCTTGTTTCATGGAAAAATTAAGGTAGCTTTTAGGGATATATAAAATGCTACAGAAAAACATCATAGCTCATCAGTTCAGTTCAGTCTCTCAGTCGTATCTGACTCTTTGCGACCCCATGAATCGCAGCACGCCAGGCCTCCCTGTCCATGACCAACTTCCGAAGTTCACTCAGACTCATGTCCATCGAGTCAGTGATGCCATCCAGCCATCTCATCCTCTGTCGTCCCCTTCTCCTCCTGCCCCCAATCCCTCCCAGCATCAGAGTCTTTTCCAATGAGTCAACTCTTCGCATGAGGTGGCCAAAGTTCTGGAGCTTCAGCTTTAGCATCATTCCTTCCAAAGAAATCCCAGGGCTGATCTCCTTCAGAATGGACTGGTTGGATCTCCTTGCAGTCCAAGGGACTCTCAAGAGTCTTCTCCAACACCACAGTTCAAAAGCATCAATTCTTCGGCGCTCAGCCTTCTTCACAGTCCAACTTTCACATCCATACATGACCCAGGAAAAACCATACACTTGAAGGGATTATATTAATCGCAAGGGGATTCATGATTGATCGATCAACAACCAGTCTAGGAAGAAGGAGAGGGGATAGTGCTTTGGGTTTTATGTTTGGAGAGTAGACATATGCAATTCTTCTTTACTGAAATAGGAAATACCATGGAGAAATTAGCTTACCTTGAGAGAAGGTAAATTCATTTTTGTATATATTAAATTTGAGATATCTATGAATCATCCAGGGCTTCCCTGGTGGCTCAGATGGTAAAGAATCTACCTGCGGTGCAGGAGACCTGGGTTTGATCCCAGGGTTGGAAAGATCCCCTAGAGAAGGGCATTGCTACTCACTCCAGTATTCTTGCCTGGAACATCCTATGGACAAAGGAGCCTGGCTGGCTACAATCACAGAGTTGAACACAACTGAGCGACTAACACTTTCACTTTCACAAAGCATCCTGGTGAGGACATTAAAATGAGAGTTTGAAATTTTTGTTTAAGCTTCAGGAGAATGAATTGAGAGACGTTAACAAAGAAGTGGCAAGTGGCATAGTAGCAAATACTTGTATCAAAAATTTCAACTAGAAACTGTCCCAAGCCTCAGTGGTTTACTGACAAGTACTTTTTTTTTTTTTTTAATTTTGGGTCTGTGGATTGGCTGTGGCCCTGCTGAACTACAGGGCTGGCCAAAAAGTTCACTCAAAGATTTACATAAGATGTTATAAAAAAAAAAAAAAAAAAAACAGAATGAACTTCTTGGCCAACCCAATAGATTGCATTGTCTTCAGGCTGCAATTCATCTCATCACTGCTTCATGGGTCTCCTTATCCTGTGGTTAGAAATTTATTAAGGGATTAAAAAAAAATTTTTTTATAGTGGATGATGGAAAAATGCTAAAAGAGCTAGCAAAAGCTCGTGATGTCTCTTGAGACCTTGGGGTACATCAGGCAAGTTGCCTTATGCTCATAGTCCAGTGACCAAAACAAATCAGATGGCTAGGTCCATCATCAAAAGGGCCAAGAAGTATAATCTGCCCTCCATAGAGGGGATGATGGAAATAATAGGAAACATTCTAAAGAAAAATAATATCTCCCATAGGGAGTATAGGGATTATTAGAGTTGGATGACATCACTCAGAGTAGGTAAGAGGAGGATGATGACAGCACCCTCAAAAAACAGACATTTAAAGGATAACCCCAAGAATGAAAATGATGGAAGGATTATAGAGGGTCTGTACAATCAAATAAGGGAAGCTTCAATAAGTAGTAGGAGGAAAAAACATCATCTTATTCAATGCAAACTTCAAGTCAGGATTGAAAGTGTCTGTTGCGTAGCAGTTTCAAGGTCATTAATTAGACTTGTTTCTGAATAATGGAGGCAGAGACTAATAAATTGAGAAAGTGAAAGCATTAGTCACTGAGTCCTGTCTGACTGTGACCCCCATGCACTATAGCCCACCTGGCTCCTGTGTCCATGAAATTCTCCAGGCAAGTATACTATAGTGGGTAGCCATTCCCTTCTCTAGGGATCTTCCCAACCCAGGGATTGAACCCAGGTCTCCTGCATTGCAGGCACATTCTTTACCATCTGAGATATCAGGGAAGCCCAATAAAATGAGAAATGGATGGGAAATGAGGAAGTAGAGATCACTAGAAAACTACCCCTTCAGAAACCTCTGTTATGCAGTCTGAAATTGGTAAACTGCCTATGATTGAGACTATGATATTCCTCTAAAACCTCTCAGTTGAAAGTTAGAACAGTTGAAAATGATTTATTATTTGTAAATGATAAATCAAGAAAACCTACACTTTGATGACTATACTTTGAAATCTACTTAAAATGTTAGCTTTATATGAACCAATTGATTTATTGTGATTATTATAAAATTCAGTCAATAAAAATTTTATTCCTCTATACCAGACATCATGAAAATATAGACGTAAAAGTAAGAATAAAACATAACTCTGAAATTCAAAAAAATTGCCAGATGAAAGACCTCTGTGTCTAGAGTGATGGTTGCAAAAGCTGTGTGTGCCCATCAATTCACCTGAGAAATTCTTAGACTATATGAGGCCTAAAAAATCATGATTTATTCCAAGTACTCATTTTCCAGATTTATTCCAAAGAATGAAAGTTTGATTTAATGGATCAATTTTGTGGATTTCCATTGCTTTAAGTTTATTGTTTCACATGTGATGTTTGCAGCTTTAAAATGTAGACGTATCAATGAAGATTGCTGCTCTCTTTGGTGGAAATTCAAAACAGAGAAATGTGTAGAAAGGACAGAGAAAACAATTCTTGCATTTCATATAAGGTCAAAAAGGATGCATTGAGAAAAATTATGCATACACATATTTAAAAGTCAAGGCATTTGAAATCATTGCTTAGCTAGAAAGACTACTTGGTAATGGTATATATGGGAATTACTCAGTTTTCATATCTCTTGCACTGCCATTCATCACTCTGACGCTGGTGCTGCTGCTGCTAAGTCACTTCAGTCAGGTCTGACTTTTTGCAACCACGTGAATCACAGTACGCCAGGCATCGCTGTCCATCACCAACTCCCGGAGTTCACCCAAACTCATGTCCATTGAGTCAGTGATGCCATAGAGCCATCTCATCCTCTGTCATCCCCTTCTCCTCCTGCCCCCAATCCCTCCCAGCATCAGGGTCTTTTCCAATGAATCAACTCTTCGCATGAGGTGGCCAAAGTACTGGAGCTTCAGCTTTAGCAGCATTCCTTCCAAAGAAATCCCAGGGTTGATCTCCTTCAGAATGGACTGGTTGGATCTCCTTGCAGTCCAAGGGACTCTCAAGAGTCTTCTCCAACACCACAGTACAAATGCATCAATTCTTCGGTGCTCAGCTTTCTTCACAGTCCAACTCTCACATCCATACATGACCACTGGAAAAAAAAATAGCCTTGACTAGATGGACCTTTGTTGGCAAAGTAATGTCTCTGCTTTTCAATATGCTATCTAGGTTGGTCATAACTTTCCTTCCAAGGAGTAAGCGTCTTTTAATTTCATGGCTACAGTCACCATCTGCAGTGATTTTGGAGTCCCCCAAAATAAAGTCTGACACTGTTTCCACTGTTTCCCCATCGTTTTCCCATGAAGTGATGGGACCAGATGTCATGATCTTCATTTTCTGAATGTTGAGCTTTAAGCCAACTTTTTCACTCTCCTCTTTCACTTTCATCAAGAGGCTCTTTAGTTCTTCACTTTCTGCCATGAGGGTGGTGTCATCTGCATATCTGAGGTTATTGATATTTCTCCCAGCAATCTTGATTCCAGCTTGTGCTTCTTCCAGCCCAGCGTTTCTCATGATGTATTCTGCATAGAAGTTAAATAAGCAGGGTGACAATATACAGCCTTGACATACTCCTTTTTGTATTTGGAACCAGTCTGGTGTTCCATGTCCAGTTCTAACTGTTGCTTCCTGAACTGCATATAGGTTTCTCAAGAGGCAGGTCAGGTGCTCTGGTATTCCCATCTCTTTCAGAATTTTCCACAGTTTATTGTGATCCACACAGTCAAAGGCTTTGGCATAATCAATAAAGCAGAAATAGATGTTTTTCTGGAACTCTTTGCTTTTTCCATGATCCAGCAGATGTTGGCAATTTGATCTCTGGTTCCTCTGCCTTTTCTAAAACCAGCTTGAACATCTGGAAGTTCAAGGTTCATGTATTGCTGAAGCCTGGCTTGGAGAATTTTGAGCATTACTTTACTAGCATGTGAGATGAGTGCAATTGTGCAGTAGTTTGAGCATTCTTTGGCATTGCCTTTCTTTGGAATTGGAATGAAAACTGACCTTTTCCAGTCCTGTGGCCACTGCTGAGTTTTCCAAATTTGCTGGCATATTGAGTGCAGCACTTTCACAGCATCATCTTTCAGGATTTGAAACAGCTCCACTGGAATTCCATCACCTCCACTAGCTTTGTTCATAGTGATGCTTTCTAAGGCCCACTTGACTTCACATTCCAGGATGTCTGGCTCTAGGTGAGTGATCACACCATCGTGATTATCTGGGTCGTGAAGATCTTTTTTGTACAGTTCTTCTGTGTATTCTTGCCACCTCTTCTTAATATCTTCTGCTTCTGTTAGGTCCATACCATTTCTGTCCTTTATCGAGCCCATCTTTGCATGAAATGTTCCCTTGGTATCTCTAATTTTCTTGAAGAGATCTCTAGTCTTTCCCATTCTGTTGTTGTCCTCTATTTCTATGTGTTGATTGCTGAAGAAGGCTTTCTTATCTCTCCTTGCTATTCTTTGGAACTCTGCATTCAGATGCTTATATCTTTCCTTTTCTCCTTTGCTTTTCGCTTCTCTTCTTTTCACAGCTATTTATAAGGCTTCCCCAGAGAGCCATTTTGCTTTTTTGCATTTCTTTTCCATGGGGATGGTCTTGATCCCTGTCTCCTGTAATGTCACGAACCTCCATCCATAGTTTATCAGGCACTCTATCTATCAGATCTAGGCCCTTAAATCTATTTCTCACTTCCACCGTATAATCATAAGGGATTTGATTTGATACCTGAATGGTCTAGTGGTTTTCCCCACTTTCTTCAATTTAAGTCTGAATTTGGCAATAAGGAGTTCATGATCTGAGCCACAGTCAGCTCCCGGTCTTGTTTCTGCTGACTGTATAGAGCTTCTCCATCTTTGGCTGCAAAGAATATAATCAGTCTATTTCAGTGTTGATCATCTGTTGATGTCCATGTGTAGAGTCTTCTCTTGTGTTGTTGGAAGAGGGTATTTGTTATGACCAGTGTGGTCTCTTGGCAAAACTCTATTAGCCTTTGCCCTGCTACATCAGTCCTCAGAAGCATCTAAATAGGCCTTTCCCCCTCTATTCCTCTGATACTGTATTTGACCCAAAATGTTACCCACATTTGCCCATTCTTCAGATTCTTACAGAGTGATAGGTGTTTGTAGATTAAATATCCTTAGGGTAGCTTCAGTTCATGTTCTAACATTTTCTGCTATTTACCAGAGGATATCAGACCATCAGCAAACAATTTTTTACTACTGAAATAGTTAACAACTTGTCTGATTTTTAATGCTGTACTTTGATAATTTATCTCCAAATTGACACAGAAGAAAATCCACCCGCAGTGCAGGAGACCCCAGTTTGATTCCTGGGTCAAGAAAATCCCCTGGAGAAGGGAAAGGCTACTCACTCCAGTATTCTTGGGCTTTCCTTTTGGCTCACCTGGTAAGGAATTCACCTACAATGTGGGAGACCTGAGTTTGATCCCTCGGTTGGAAAGATCCCCTGGAGAAGGGAAAGGCTACCCACTCCAGTATGCTGGCCTGGAGAGTTCCATGGACTGTATAGACCATGGGGTCGCAAAGAGTTGGGCATTACTGAGTGACTTTCACTTCACTTCAAAAGCTTTGGTTTAAGGCTTCTCTTCTTTGTACCCCCATAGGATCTTTATATGCATACTTATTTTAACATTTATTGAATTACATTATTTTCATGCCTGTTTCACTCTCTATTAACCTAAATGGGAAAAGAATTTGAAAAAGAATAGATATGTATAACTGGGTATTCCAAGTTGGCTTCTCAGGTGGCAGTAGTAGCAAAGAACCCTCCTGCCAATGCAAGAGATGTACAAGATGTGAGTTTGATCCCTATGAGATGTGAGTTTGATCCCTGGGTCAGGGAGGTCCCCTGGAGGTGGGCATGGAAAACCACTCCAGGATTCTTACCTGGAGAATCCCCATGGACAGTTGAGCCTGGTGGACTATGGTCTATAGGGTCACAAAAAGTCAGACATGACTGAAGTGACTTAGACTGTACAACTAGGTCACTTGAAAAAAATCAGCAATAGGGTATAAGTATATTTAAATGTATAAGGGGGGGCACTAAGGAGTCTAAAGAAAAATAAGAAAAGTAGATAAAATCCAGTGGTAGGAGGGAAGAAAGTCTTGTGAGAGAAGAGTGGAAATTGTATGAGGGTAATCATGAGAAAACTCCTGGGCCAGTCATATGTTTGATGCTTTCATATCCTCTTCTATCCTGTTCTTCTTTGTATCATAGAAACTAACCCCTGAAAAATATGTTTTCTAGGGCTCTGCCTTTGGCAATGTATTCTCTAGCTTCTTTCATTGCCTACTTCCCAACTTGCCAATACCGAATCCATAACATTGTTGCAAGAGATGAGGGGCATCTCTTCTACATACTACCATCTTCTACCTTGTAGAAGATGGGATACGTTCGAATTCTTTCCTCACTGAGATGAAGTATTCTTATCAGAGTATATACCTATTCTATATACACCGATTTGTATTGATGTTGCAAGCCTGCAGTGCTTGTGCCATCACCACCACTACTGAGTTACAGAATGTCTTAGAGGCGATCAGTCTCTCACATGCTTCTACCCATGTAAGTCATTGGTCTTATCACAGACCTCATGTCTAAAAGCATCTGCCTTACAGAAATGTGGAACTGCTCACTGAAACTTACATTACAGTTTAGGTTGAGAGACAACTTCCTGAAGATTTGGGTGCTATCCTATAGAGAAAATATGAACTTTAACCTATTGACCAAAATACACATGTCCACTAACTTAGCAGTCAAAATGGAGGTGACTTTCTCTTATGTCACTTAACTACTCAGTTACAGAATTTTTGTCTTCTGTACTCATAATTCTGCTGTTTGCTACTTTCCCAATCATGATTTCCAAAAGGATGGTTATATGAAAGGACACATCAACGGCTTCATTGAACTTGGAAGCTGAAAATGCCATTTGGACTATATTTTGACCTCAAGAAATTTGGTGGTTTACATGTTGTTTACCTGTTGAACAGTTGAAGGTAGACTTCAGCAACCTAATAAAGGTTGTGTCATTAAGGAATCAAACCCTTTAGGAAGTTGCAATAGGAGATTCTTATTTACCAAAAAAATTGTTTTAAAGATAAAAGAAGTAAGAATAAAGCTAACAATAAACTGACAAGCTCTCTCTGAAGGATTCTGAAATGCTATTGAAGAACAAAATGATGACTTGAAAAAAATGCTTTGGATAGGATAGACTCATTAATCATCACAATAAATATTATCTAAATATATAAATTATTGAAACTGCAACATCCCAATAAAAACAATAGAATTTCTGAAGAGCTAGAGAATCTGATTATAAAATTCATATATTAAAAAGAGAAGTAACAATACCAGAAAATTGGGGTCAGGAGAGGGAAGTAATTAGTTAGTCATAATAGTCATTAAAATGTAAAATAAAGCCAAAGTAATCAACATGCTGCTGCTGGTAAGTCACTTCAGTTGTGCCCGACTCTGTGCGACCCCATAGACAGCAGCCCACCAGGCTCCCCCGTCCCTGGGATTCTCCAGGCAAGAACACTGGAGTGGGTTGCCATTTCCTTCTCCAATGCATGAAAGTGAAAAGTGAAAGTGAAGTTGCTCAGTCGTGCCCAACTCTTAGCGACCCTATGGACTGCAGCCCACCAGGCTCCTCTGTCCATGGGATTTTCCAGGCAAGAGTACTGGAGTGGGGCGCCACTGCCTTCTCCGAACCAACATGAGGTAACTGTACACAAATAGAAAGTAGAAACCAATGTCAAGTGCAAAAATATGTGCACATACCATACGTACTCAAATCTAGATTTCATATTTTAGCAGAGGAATATAGTTTAAGTTAATAAAATAAGCTATCCAAAACCTAGTGTTAAATTACATTTAATGTTGAAAGAGTGAATACTTGACCTCCAAAATCAAGAAAAAAGGTATAAGTATTACCTCCTACTATTGCTCCTCAATAATATGTGTCATTCAAAGGAATAAAAGTCATATATATTAGAAATAAGTAAAACTGTATATTTTTGGAAACTATATGTACAAGTATTTAGGGAACTTGTAGGAATGCACAGTGAACTATGAAAACTAAGGTAGCTTTAGCAACTCTTTATATATGCTATCAGCATACAACTAGAAAAGAAAAATTTTAAATACCAGTTGTAATAGTATACAAATACAAGAAACACGAGATAAATGCAACAAAGATTTATAAGACTTGCTAATAGAAAATTTTAAAATACAAGAGATATTAACATAATAGACAATCCAACAGAAAATTTTGAGCAACATCCCCATAAACTATATTACTGGAAAATAAACATATTTAAAGGTATCCAACATATTTATTTATTGTGTATCTCAAAGTAAAACTACAGTGAGATACCACTATACATTAACTTGAATAGCTAAAAGTGAAAGACTGAGATAACATCAGGCAACCAGACTTCTCATATATTGCTGGATGGAGAGTAAAGTTTTCCAAACACTTTGGAAATCAGTTTGAATTTTTTTAAAGGTTAAACATTATCATATAAAAAATGAAAATACAAAAACAATAGTCACATGAAGGCTTGTAAATAAACTGATTTGTATCAGCCCCAAACTGGAAACAACCCAAATCAAGTGTCTGTCAGTTGATGAAATGATGAACAAATTTTGTATATTCAAACAATATAATACTGCTCAGGAATGAAGAAGACTATGCTACAGACATAATATGGACAAAGTCTAAACCATGATGCTAAGCAGAAGAAGCCAGGTAGTAACAGTATATACTATGCATTTATATACAGGATTTTAGAATAAGAAAACTAATATATAGTTATAAAAACCAGATCATGGTAACTTGGAAAGAGAAGAGAGAAATGACAAAAGGGGGAATGAGAATACTATTTAGGTATTTATGTTATGGAAACATTCTATATCACATGATACAATACAACTTTACACTTAAAATGGGTGCATTTTATTGCATGTAAATTATGCTTCAATGCAGCTGAAATAGTCAAAAGCAAATGACAGCATGGAAAATTTGTTTTGTGTGTTTCAAATCTAATTCTTAAGTATTTATATGAAAATTAATAATATAACTAAAAAATTTAAATAACCTATAAAAATAGAATAGACACAAAAACAAAGGTAACATAAGACATTTTCAATACTCTCTTAAGGAAACTGTAAATTAAAACAATAAGGAGACAACATTTTAATCTAAATACTTAATATCAAAATGTGATTATACTGCTGGTGAAGTTTAGGGAAATATCTTTTTATGTATTTTTTGCTCGATGACATTTTGATGAATTCTGTTAAAAGAGGGTGACCTTTGAGTTAGAAATTCTGTGTCTATGTTGTTACTAATAAATTCACATATATCCAAGGTGATTTACATACAGGGATATTCATTGCAGTGTTGTTTGTAATCTCATAATAATGAAAATAACAATGTCTATGATACATAGCAGGGTAAATAAATTATGTAAAATCAATTCTGTGGATTGCTCCAGAGCCATTACACAGGATGAAACGGCTCTTCGTGAATTAGTGGGAAGAAGCTCCCAGATCTTGAATAAATGGTTAGGGGACAAAAACAAGGTGCAAGACCACACACACACTACTCTCACAAATGCACACCTACCTGTACATGCTAGGGGACAATTTTAGATAAGAAGGCTGAATACTGCTTTTATTTTGGCATTCTTTGCTCAGATCATGGTGACAAACTGACTTTTTCCAAGTGTTTTGTGATTGGGGGAAAATCCCATTTTCTAGAATTATACTTGCAATAATAATTAATTTTTAACGTTTAATAATTGATCCTGTTCACCCTTCAGGATACATGACTATCAGAATAAGACATAAATGAATACTGTATCATTAGCCAGAACACATCACTATTGTACCATATTCAGGGTTGCTTTTCCTGGATTCAGTAAGCCTTTCGATCCTTTGAGAATCCAATCTTGTTAAATCCCTGCTGCTGCTTGCAGTGACTTTCAATTAATAAGGTCATTTTGTGGCCTGACATGGTAGTCCAGTCAAACTGATGTCTGTTGTGTGAGGCAAGCATTGTAATTTATCTCTGAAAAGAGCTTTTGATTGTGTCAAAGGAGGAAATGCACTGATAAATTATGACTTTTCAGAATACTGTCCCTAATTTTAGGTGTTGGATTTTCTTTTTTTAATTTAAATTTATTTATTTTAATTGAAGGCTAATTACTTTACAATATTGTATTGGTTTTGCCTAAATGATTTGCTGAAAGTATAAATGTGCAAAATGCTTGAATGACTTTTCACTGCCTGCTGTTTGAAGTCATGTGTTTGCATTAAGCACAAAGGGAAAGTCATATTAGTGGAAAAAGGAAAATAAACCTGAGAGGTATAAGACAATATCAGTTATAGCTATTTTTTCTACCTAAATGATTGCTGTGACTCCAAAAATTAAATCAAAATTTCATAGATAAATTACACAGAAATGTATTTAAAGCAGGGAGAGGTTCTATGTCCTCTGTTTTTAAAATGAATTTTTATTGAAATATAGTTGCTCTGCAAAGTTGTGTTAGTTTCTGTTGTATAGCAAAGTGAATCAGTTATACATATATATATTTTCCCTCTTTTGTGGATTTCCTTCCTATTTGGGTCACCACAGAACACTGAGTAGAGTTCCCTGAGCTATATAGTAGGTTCTCATTGTATTTTATACATAGTATCAAAAGTAAGTCTATGTCAATTCCAGTCTCTCAATTCATTCCACCCCCTTTGATTTTGTCATAAGATTTAGTTATGCCAAAATATATTTTGGTAAGGATACATCATACTCGTATAAGTTTTTTCATTACAGTTCACTGAGTTATATAATGGTAGTTGAATAAAAGTGAAGGCAAATTAGATAGAAATTTTAAAAAAGAAGCAATAGGTGATATTTTATTCACCTGAGTTTTACAATAAAAAGAAAATGAGGTGCTATTCTAAAAAGTACAATCAATATTTAATATTCTAATTTAATAGAGTTTCCCAATGCAGTTCCTTAAGGAGGTTATAAGCATAGTAAGGAAGAGAGAAAAGGAAAGAAAATATAAATGTGGCATTAATATGTGTGTGTGTGGAGGGGGTGCTCAAATTGTAGAGATTGACTCAGACAAATTAAGAAGTCAGGAAACAAAACTGTGGAAGCACATTCTTAGAATTAAAGACAATGAATGAAGAAGGGGTGAATAAATGAAGAGACGGCAAGACAGGGAGATAATTAGGAGACAGAGACTCCAGAGGTTCCAAAGTGTTAGGTAAATTACTCTTGTCAACCGTCTCCCTGAGGCTGGGACTTCAGGGTGTCATTACTTCTTATCAACACTGCTATTAAACACTCAGATTTCATTTGCTCTTCAGCTCAAGGAGTTCCCCAGGTGAAAGGTTTTTGCATGACCTCTAGGGGTGTGACCACATCAATTTTCACAGAATGACAGCCTGGTCTGAACTTCAGATCAGAAATTCCTACTCCTGCTCTCATTTTGCATGCTTCTTTTCCACTTGCTGAAAAATAAAGGTTTTTTTTTTTTTTCCCCTTCTTTTTGCATTGCAAAAGGAGTCCTGTAGAAAGGGTGGTACGGGTTGCAATAGGAAAACTCGACTTGTTACTGCCCAAAATCTCTGAAGCACAGTAAAAACATTTTTTTTCTTTATTTTATTTAAAATCACTTTCATGGAGAATATATTTTAAGTGAAAAAATTGTTATGTCTGTTAAAAGGCCGGTGTAGAATTGTCTTATTATATTTTAAACTTTGAAAATTATTTCTATTATTTCTTTTATAAATATAACATAGATATAGCTAAAAATGAATGATTCAACAATTGGAAGATGGTGACATTGTGAGTTGAATAGGAAATGTTTATTTTACAAATATAGTATCTAGTTTTTATTAAATTTTTTGGAAAATGCTTTGCTTGTAATTAGTATATTTCACAATAATATTGTAGTCTAGACTCTAGACAATTCAGACTTCCAGACAAATTTACTCCTCCTGTTGAAATACTTTCTGAAAAACTAAAAAAATCTTTCTCTTTAAACATTCATTCTGATATAATAATTCCTATGAAATTAGGGTATTTCTAAGAAGAGCTTAAGTCCAGTCTGCGACTAGTTGGTAGAATTTAATTTTATGGTTTGCATTTAGAAGGTTTTTTGTTTTAAAAAAGATTGGATCATATGAAATAGACATTTCTGAAAAGTAAAAAATGTCAATATCATATGGACCATTTGTCTATACAATTATGTTTTGTGCTGAATTCAGCCATTCTAGAGACAACTGTTTTCCTTAAATACATACAATCTTAAAAATTACAATATGTTTTCTGTTGACTAATATTTGTATTTATGTAATTTCATACATTACCCAACTACCTGCAAACAATTTGCTACTATCTAGTTGTGAAATATTTGATTTTAGAAAGATTCTCAAGGATAGCTTTAAAATTTGGAGAAAGGCAAAGAAACTTTGTTTTGTATCTGGAAACTATTTTTCTATTCTTGCTCTTTTCCTTATAACATTGTCTATTACTTGATATATTCAGTAATTACTTCAAAATCAGATCATTAGAACTTACATAATTTACAGGTTTATTTCAGGATTCTATTATATACCTTCCCTCACTGACTCGATGGACGTGAATCTGAGTGAACTCCGGGAGTTGGTGATGGACAGGGAGGCCTGGTGTGCTGCGATTCATTGGGTCGCAAAGAGTCGGACACGACTGAGCGACTGAACTGAACTGACACAATTAGTGTTTGTATAGGAAGGCAGATTGATAATGATGTGCTAAGATAAATCCAAATGAATTATTATTTTACAGAATATTCTTTATGACTTCTTAAATCTTGCTAATATATACCTGAGAGACATTAGGATTTACCTGAGATGTGATTCAAACAAAATCAAATGGAAACAAGTTGTTTATTAAATGTCTGTTAAAATGGTGCTTTAGATATTGACTATAAAGTTGGGACAGATAAATCAAATGCTTTTGAAGCTACATCTAGAGACAATCATAAACAAGCATCACAGCCACTAAAACATTTTTGTAGTGTCAACAAAAGCCAGAATTGAAAGGTGAATGGTTTAATTTTTCATAATCTTCCCTATCCAAATGGTAGATAGTGGTCTTCAAATGTAAAATCACAAAAGACAACAAAACGGATTTTGATAATCTACCTGACTGCTCTATTTGAAACTTCAGATTTTCTAGTCTCCTACATTCAGTTTATGTGACTGACAGCCATTGGTACACTACTCAAATAAATGGTTTTGAGCCAACCATCAGGGAGACAATAGGTGCAACTGACCTTTAGTAAGAGGAACAAAAGGAACAGATTTTTCTGGGTGGTTCCTATTAACTTTAGCACCATCTTCTCTCTCATTTGAAATGTTAAATGTGTATGAATTGATAGAAAATGTACCTTAAGTAAAGGCATTTCATATTTTTGTTACCATTGGTTAACAACATATTTCCTTAGTATAAAAGGCAAAGTGATAAAAATAAGTAAGAGGGTACACTAAATGAATAAAAATAAGGTATGTGAAATGAAAATTAATTTAGTTTTTAAACATATTATCTAAATCAGCTATACCAACACAATCAAGTCAGACCTCACTGAAAAGATGTACTCAGTTTTTTTTTATTATAACCCAAACTATATATTCAGTTCAGTTCAGTTGCTCAAACATGTCCAACTCTTTGCAACCCCATGAACCGCAGCACGTCAGGCCTCCCTGTCCATCACCAACTCCTGGAGTCCACTGGCACGCATGTCCATCGAGTTGGTGATGCCATCCAACCATCTCATCCTCTGTCATCCCCTTCTCTACCTGCCCTCAATCTTTCCCAGCACCAGGGTCTTTTCAAATGAGTCATCTCTTTGCATCAGGTGGCCAAAGTATTGGAATCTCAGCTTCAGCATCAGTCCTTCCAATGAACAGCCAGGACTGATCTCCTTTAGGATGGACTGGTTGGATCTTCTTGCAGTCCAAGGGATTCTCAAGAGTCTTCTCCAACACCACAACTCAAAAGCACCAATTCTTCAGCGCTCAGCTTTCTTCACAGTCCAACTCTCTTATCCATGCATGACCACTGGAAAAACCATAGCCTTGAATAGACAGACCTTTGATGGCAAAGTAATGTCTCTGCTTTTTAATATGCTGCCTAGGTTGGTCATAACTTTCCTTCCAAGGAGTAAGCATCTTATAATTTCATGGCTGCAATCACCATCTGAAGTGATTTTGGAGCCCAAAAAATAAAGTCAGCCACTGTTTCCACTGTTTCCCCATCTATTTGCCATGAAGTGATGGGACCAGATGCCATGATCTCAGTTTTCTGAATGTTGAGCTTTAAGACCACTTTTTCACTCTCCTCTTTCACTTTCATCAAGAGGATTTTATGTTCCTCTTCACTTTCTGCCATAAGGGTGGTGTCATCTGCCTATCTGAGGTTATTGATATTTCTCCTGGCAATCTTGATTCCAGCTTGTGCTTCATCCAGCCCAGCATTTCTCGTGATGTATTCTGCATAGAAGTTAAATAAGCAGGGTGACAATATACAGCCTTGATGTACTCCTTTTCCTATTTGGAACCAGTCCATTGTTCCATGTCCAGTTCTAACTGTTGCTTCCTGACCTGCATATAGGTTTCTCAAGAGGCAGGTCAGGTGGTCTGGTATTCCCATCTGTTTCAGAATTTTCCACAGTTTATTGTGATCTGCCCAGCCAAAGGCTTTGGCATAGTCAATAAAGCAGAAATAGTGTTTTTCTGGAACTCTCTTGCTTTTTTGATGGTCCAGCAGATGTTGGCAATTTAATCTCTGGTTCCTCTGCCTTTTCTAAAACCAGCTTGAACATCTGGAAGTTCAAGGTTCATGTATTGCTGAAGCCTGGCTTGGAGAATTTTAAGCATTATTTTACTAGCATGTGAGATGAGTGCAATTGTGCGGTAGTTTGAGCATTCCTTGGCATTGCCTTTCTTTGGGATTGGAATGAAAATGGACCTTTCCCAGTCCTGTGGCCACTGCTGAGTTTTCCAAATTTGCTGGCATATTGAGTGCAGCACTTTCACAGTGTTATCTTTCAGGATTTGAAATAGCTCAACTGGTATTCCATCACCTCCACTAGCTTTGTTTGTAGTGATGCTTCCTAAGGCCCACTTGACTTCTCACTCCAGGATGTCTGGCTCTAGGTGAGTGATCACACCATCATGATTATCTGGGTCATGAAGCTCTTTTTTTTGTACAGTTCTTCTGTGTATTCTTGCCACCTCTTCTTAATATCCTTGCTTCTGTTAGTTCCTACTATTTCTGTCCTTTATTGAGTGCATCTTTGCATTAAATATTCCCTTGGTATCTCTAATTTTCATGAAGAGATCTCTAGTCTTTCCCATTCTGTTGTTTTCCTCTATTTCTTTGCATTGATCACTGAGGAAGGCTTTCTTGTCTCTCCTTGCTATTCTTTGGAACTCTGCATTCAAATTGGTATATCTTTCCTTTTCTCCTTTGCTTTTCACTTCCCTTCTTTTCACGGCTATTTTTAAGGCCTCCTAAGACAGCCATTTCGCTTTTCTGCATTTCTTTTTCTTGGAGATGGTCTTGATTCCTTTCTCCTTTACAATGTCATGAATCTCCATCCATAGTTCATCATACACTTTGTCTATCAGATCTAGTCCCGTAAATGTATTTCTCACTTCCACTGTATAGTCATAAGGGGTTTGATTTATGTCATACCTGAATGGTCTAATAGTTTTCTCCACACTCTTCAATTTCAGTCTGAATTTGGCAATAAGGAGTTCATGATCTGAGCCACAGTCAGCTCCTGGTCTTGTTTTTGCTGACTGTATAGAGCTTCTCCATCTTTGGCTGAAAAGAATATAATCAGTCTGATTTTGGTGTCGACCATATCGTAATGTTCATGTGTAGAGTCTTCTCTTGTGTTGTTGGAAGAGGGTATTTCCTATGACCAGTGAGTTCTCATGGCAGAACTCTATTAGCCTTTGCCCTTCTTCATTCTGTACTCCAAGGCCAAATTTGCCTGTTACTCCAGGTGTTTCTTGACTTCCTACTTTTGTATTCCAGTCCCTTATAGTGAAAAGGACATCTTTTTTGGCTGTTAGTTTTAGAAGGTCCTGTAGGTCATCAGCGAACTGTTCAACTTCAGCTTCTTCAGTGTTACTGGTTGGAGCATAGAATTTGATTATGTGGGAGCTACTCTGCATCCAAGGTAAGGAGCAGTGGCTGCACTTTGCTGGAGCAGCTGTGAAGGGAGATCACACATCCAAGGTAAGTGAAACCCAAGTAAGACGGTAGGCACTGAGAGAGTGGATCAAAGGGCAGACTGACTGAAACCACAGTCACAAACAACTAGCCAATCTGATCACATGGACCACAGCCTTGTCTAACTCAATGAAACTAAGCCAGGCCGTATGGGACCACCCAAGATGGATGGGTCATGGTGGAGAGGTCTGACAGAATGTGGTTCACTGGAGAAGGGAATGGCAAACCACTTCAGTATTCTTGCCTTGAGAACCCCATGAGCAGTATGAAAAGGCAAAACGATAGAGCAATGAAAGATGAACTCCCCAGGTCGGTAGGTGCTCAATATGCTACTGGAGATCAGTGGAGAAATAACGTCAGAAAGAATGAAGTGATGAAGCCAAAGCAAAAACAACACCCAGTTGTGAATGGGACTGGTGATATAGGCAAGGTTCGATGCCAGTAAGAGCAATATTGCGTAGGAACCTTGAATGTTAGGTCCATGAATCAAGGCAAACTGGAAGTGGTCAAACAAGAGATGACAAGAGTGAACATTGACGTTCTAGGAATTGGTGAACTAAGATGGACTAGAATGGGTGAATTTAACTCCGATGACCATTATATCTACTACTGTGGGCAGGAATCCCTTAGAAGAAATGGAGTAGCCATCATGGTCAACAAAAGAGTCCGAAATGCAGTACTTGGATGCAATCTCAAAAACGACAGAATGATCTCTGTTCATTTCCAAGGCAAACCATTTAAAATATATATTGACACTATACATCTAATACTACATGATTGTATAAACAATATGTGTATATGATACAATTGATGCTATAAACTTAGAATTTTCTTCCTCATTCTGACTTTGGATCATTCTCTTGAAATCCCCTCATATAATTTTGTGTAGATGGAGAGAGTGAATAGAAAAATGTTCTTCTTTTTCTATCATGGACAGGGAATAAGGATTCAGTTAAGTAAAACACACTGTGATTGTGTGTGCACACACATTTACTATATTTTCCAGTAAAGTTTTGTAAGACAAATGACAGCATCACATCTACAGTCCTGTGACCCTGTATCATTTTACTGTATTGCTATTTTGTTTTAGAGAACCACAAGTAATCTTAGAGCCTTCATGTCTAGGTAACACAAGTAGGTTCTAATACTTCTGCCAGTTTTGATCACTCTGGTGGCTATTGTTTGTGTGAGGATTCTCAAAGCCGGTTCCTCAGGATTCTGTGTGGCAATTGCTTGGAAATAGTTGCTATGTGTGTGAGATTAGTAGTACTCTTATATCTGGTTTGATATTTCAGACCTAACACTTTCTTTTTTTTTTAACATCTGAGGAAACAGGGTGGGAATGATGAATGCCATTTATTGAATATGTACTATGTTCCAGATCAGGAATTCTGCTAAGCATATTATGGCTTTTATTCCATTTAATCCTGATAGAAACTTCATGGTGGAATCATCTCCACTTTATAGATGAGGCAGTTGAGTCTTATAGAGGTTAAGTTATGTACCTAGGACACAAAGTCAAGTCAGGACTTACATTCAGCAAAGTAACTCCAGATCTCCCACTCAGAATCATTTCACTGTGCTACCATTACTTTTCCCAGGGCAATCTGCTAGATTTAGAATGCTATTTTTGGCTTAGGATCTATTAGGGTTTTTTTCCCCATATTAATTTTTAGTTATCACAAAAGATTTATAGATAAAATATGATGGGATACTTAGGTTTTTCATTAGAAGTATAATTCCCTGAAAAAGAGACATAATTTTTCCCACTGAAAAGGACTTCAAAAATCCAACCCTCCTTTTTATGCTCAAGCCCTCCCTCCACTATCACTGTTTAAAATCTGTCTAGCCAACAATTAAACAACTGTACTAACTCCAAACCTACCAAAATTCAAAGAAATAGTATTCTATACACCTGTGTGTGCTTCTGTCTGCTGAGTTGTTTCAATCATGTCTGACTCTGTGTGACCCTATGTACTTTAGCCTGTCAGGCTCCTCTGTCCATGGAATTCACCAGGCAAGAATACTGGAGTGAATTGCCGTGCCCTCCTCCAGGGGACCTTCTCTACTCAGGGATCAAACCCAAGTCTCTTATGTCTCCTGCATTGGCAGGCAGGTTCTTTACCACTAGTGCTACCTGGGAAACCTTTTATATAACTATATATTTTATTATTTTCAATTAAAGCCATTTGTTGTATTAGTTCTGCTAGTTACTTCTGATTCCTGTGGATGTGTAAATATATTATGTCAAAAATACTCAGAGATGCTGTTTCATGGAAAGAGCTT
Organism: Oryx dammah; assembly: GCF_014754425.2. NCBI lineage: Eukaryota > Metazoa > Chordata > Mammalia > Artiodactyla > Bovidae > Oryx > Oryx dammah. Next base: position 74,049,966 of record NW_024070202.1, on the reverse strand, counting down.
TACTTGGGGTATCAGGTAACTTCTATCCTAATTTTACTACTTGTCAATTCCAAACCTTGTAAGTAGATTACACACTTAAAGTAAAATTCTAATTTCTAAGAGATATTTAATATTTACAATCACTACTCCAGTCTGTTCAATTCAGTAAATGTTCCTCGTGGTCTTTTGTGTGATAGGTATTGTAGAGGGCTGTGAAACAAGAAAGAATAAACTGGAATTTTTTGTTGACGTGGAAACAAATATCTATTTATCTATCTGGTTGATACAGTTTTATTATTTATTATTATTTAATGTGATAAAGATGTTCACAATGGTAAGGGGACATAGAGGAGAAAGAGAATCTTTAATACATTTCTTGTCCTTGTCTAAGAATAAATGCATATGTACTTTAAGAACAAAATTGCAGAAAGACAAATAAAATGCTATAATTATTATCATTACCTGTATATGCTTCTTAGTCTCTTAGCCCCAGAAAACAGCAGAAATTCAATAGAGCTTAAAAACAAGAGATTAATTATTTTAAGATTTTAGTAAGAGTCACAATGATCATAATTACATTTTTAAATAGCTCTAAAAAGATTACTTGTGCCTGATGAAATTGTGGGGCTTTGACTGGTGACTGCAATAGAGCCATCACTCTAGACTGAAAAATCCATACCTTCTAGAAAGTGGCACTTTTAACATCCTGATACCAAATTGTTTCTCTGTAATATGAAACAAACAACACATAAATGAAACAGAAAGCAAACTCTTAATGGAGAAATTTGTACAAATTCTGTTATTCCCTGAAAACACATTTAAGTGCAAAGTAGGAACCAAGAGTAATACTCTGAATCTCTGGGTGAAAGGGACTTCCAAAGGTCAGAAGTAATATTTACTGTTGGAGTGTGAGGGCAACCTAGTGTCAAATGTATGTGATTTTTTTGAACAAAACTTTGATGTTTGTGTAGAATTTATGAATTTTGCTTGTATAGAACTCTGCATCTCCACAGTGTTAATTTCTATTTAAGCCAGCACCTATTTGTCATGATATTTAGCAAGTGTTTCTGCAACCTAGAATTAAAATAGACAGATCTGAACACTTATTACAAAGTGATAGATTGATAGTCATCAACTTGTGTTTACTTAACTGAATCTCTTTGACAATATGTATGACAAAGTATCCCATCTCTGGTGAGGAAACTGGCTATGAAGTCACATATGTGTTTTTTCATGCATTATCTTTAGGTTTGTTGTTATTCCATCACTAAATTTTGTCCAGCTCTTTGTGATTCCATGGACTACAGCACACCAGGCTACTCTGTCCTTCACTCTATCCTGGAGTTTGCTCAAACTCATCAGTGATGCAATTCAATCATCTCATTTCTGTTGCCCTCTTCTCCTACACTCACTCTTTCCCAGCATCTGGGTCTTTTCAAATGAGTCAGCTCTTTGCATCAGGTGGCCACAGTATTGGCCTTCCAATGAACACCCAGGACTGATTTCCTTTAGGATTGACTGGTTTGATCTCCTTGAAGTCCAAGGAACTCTTAAGAGTCTTCTCCAGCACCACAGTTCAAAAGCATCAATTCTTTGGCGCTCAGCTTTCTTTTTAATCCAACTCTCACATCCGTACATGACTACTGGATAAACCATAGCTTTGACTAGATGGGCTTTGTCCACAAAGTGATGTCTATCTTTAATATGGTACCTAAGTCTGTCATAGCTTTTCTTCAAAGGAGCAAGCATCATTTAATTTCATGATGTCAGTCACTGTCTACAGTGACTTTGGAGCCCAAGAAAATAAAATCTGCCACTGTTTCCTATTTTTCCCCATCTATTAGCCATGAAGTGATGGGACTGGATGCCATGATCTTAGTTTGTTGAATGTTTAAAGTCAGCTTTTTCACTCTCCTCTTGCATCCTCATTAAGAAGCTCTTAAGTTCCTCTTTGTTTTTCTGCCTTTAGGGTGGTGTCATCTGCATATCTGAGGTTATTGATATTTATCCCAGCAGTTTTGATTTCAGCTTGTGCTTCATCCAGTCTGGCACTTCACATGATGTACTCTCAACCATATAAAATTTTTTTTGAGCACTGACATTGTGTGTGGCTCTTGTATAGCGGAACAACAGTGGGTAAGAAAATTGACATGGCGTGTTTCTAGAATTTAATTCCAGTGGGATGAATCTAAATTTAGATGATAAATAGGCATATCATTACAAGTTGTTCTATATAGGAAAAGAATATGAGCCATGAGAGAGCATAATAATAGGGGACATGCTCTTAATAGGGTGGTCACAGAAGGCCTTTATGAAAACTGGTACTTAATGTGAGATAGAAAGAAGCTTCCACTGTGGAATGGAGGGTGAAAATGGATTCGGCCAATATAGGTTGTATAATGGGCAGAGGCATTTGCAAAATTCCTAAGACAAGAAAATAGTTAGTATGGCTGGGAATGAGTGCAAGGAAGCAGGGGCAAGAGAGATGTGTCTGGATCCAAGTGATACGGGGTCTTGTTAGCCATGATCAGGTATTGAGATTTTGCTGCCACAGAACATATTGAAATCTGTAAGTCCCCACATCATTTGTATGCTTTATACCATGCTTTAGAACTTAAAGTCTTTCATTCATTCTTTGATTTATTAATTTTCTTTTTTTTTGTAATTGAAATTCATATGATATATTTATGTGTATTCATGAAAACTGATGCATACTCTTGCCCTATACAACCCATCCTTTATTATTATTTTTTTTAATTTTACTTAATTTTACTTTACAATACTGTATTGGTTTTGCCATACATCAACATGAATCCACCACAGGTGTACATGAGTTCCTAATCCTGAACCTGCCTCCCACCTCCCTCCCCATACCATCTCTCTGGGTCATCCCAGTGCACCAGCATCCTGTATCCTTCATCGAACCTAGACTGGCGATTCATTTCTTACATGATATTATACATGTTTCAATGCCATTCTCCCAAATCATCCCACCCTCTCCCTCTCCCACAGAGTCCAAAAGTCTGTTCTATACATCTGTGTCTCTTTTGCTGTCTTGAATACAGGGTTATTGCTACCATCTTTCTAAATTCCATATATACGTGTTAGTATAGTGTATTGGTGTTTTTCTTTCTGGCTTACTTCATTCTGTATAATCGGCTCCAGTTTCATCCATCTCATTAGAACTGATTCAAATGTCTTCTTTTTAATGGCTGAGTAATACTCCATTGTGTATATGTACCACAGCTTTCTTATCCATTCATCTGCTGATGGACATCTAGGTTGCTTCCATGTCCTGGCTATCATAAACAGTGCTGCGATGAACATTGGGGTACACGTGTCTCTTTCAATTCTGTTTTCCTCGGTGTGTATGTCCACCAGTGGGATTGCTGGGTCATAAGGCAGTTCTATTTGCAGTTTTTTAAGGAATCTCTGCACTGTTCTCCATAGTGGCTGTACTAGTTTGCATTCCCACCAACAGTGTAAGAGGGTTCCCTTTTCTCCACACCCTCTCCAGCATTTATTACTTGTAGACTTTTGGATCGTAGCCATTCTGACTGGTTTGAAATGGTACCTCATTTTGGTCTTGATTTGCATTTCTCTGATAATGAGTGATATTGAGCATCTTTTCATGTGCTTGTTAGCTATCTGTATGTCGTCTTTGGATAAATGTCTATTTAGTTCTTTGGCCCATTTTTTGATTGGGTCATTTATTTTTCTGGAATTGAGCTGCATGAGTTGCTTGTATATTTTTGAGATTAGTTGTTTGTCAGTTACTTCATTTACTATTATTTTCTCCCATTCCAAAGGCTGTCTTTTCACCTTGCTTATAGCTTCGTTTGTTGTGCAGAAGCTTTTAATTTTAATTAGATCCCATTTGTTTATTTTTGATTTTATTTCCAGTATTCTGGGAGGTGGGTAATAGAGTATCCTGCTGTGATTTATGTCGGAGAGTGTTTTGCCTATGTTCTTCTCTAGGAATTTTATAGTTTCTGGTCTTATGTTTAGATCTTTAATCCATTTTGAGTTTATTTTTGTGCATGGTGTTAGAAAGTGTTCTAGTTTCATTCTTTTACAAGTGGTTGACCAGTTTTCCCAGCACCACTTGTTAAAGAGATTATCTTTAATCCATTGTATATTCTTGCCTCCTTTGTCAAAGATAAGGTGTCCATATGTGTGTGGATTTATCTCTAGGCTTTCTATTTTGTTCCATTGATCTATATTTCTGTCTTTGTGCCAGTACCATACTGTCTTGATGACTGTGGCTTTATAGTAGAGCCTGAAGTCAGGCAAGTTGATTCCTCCAGTTCCATTCTTCTTCCTCAAGATTGTTTTGGCTATTTGAGGTTTTTTGTATTTCCATACAAATTGTGAAATTATTTGTTCTAGCTCTGTGAAAAATACCACTGGTAGCTTGATAGGGATTGCATTGAATCTGTAGATTGCTTTGGGTAGTATACTCATTTTCACTATATTGATTCTTCTGATCCATGAACATGGTATATTTCTCCATCTATTAGTGTCCTCTTTGATTTCTTTCACCATTGTTTTATAGTTTTCTATATACAGAAGGTAAACTTCCAAACTCATTCTATTAGGCCACCATCACCCTAATACCAAAACCTGACAAAGATGCCACAAAAAAAGAAAACTGCAGGCCAATATCACTGATGAACGTAGATGCAAAAATCCTTAACAAAATTCTAGCAATTGGAATCCAACAACACATTAAAAACATTATACACCATGACCAAATGGACTTTATCGAAGGACTGCAAGGATTCTTCAATATCTGCAAATCAATCAATGTAATTCACCACATTAACAAATTGAAAATAAAAGCAGTATGATTATCTCAATAGATGCAGAGAAAGCCTTTGACAAAATTCAATATCCATTTATGACAAAAACTCTCCAGGAAGCAGGAATAGAAGGAACATACATCAACATAATAAAAGCTATATATGACAAACCCACAGCAAACATTATCCTCAATGGTGAAAAATTGAAAGCATTTCCCCTAAAGTCAGGAACAAGACAAGGGGAAATTCAACATAGTTCTGGAAGTTTTGGCCACAGGAATCAGAGCAGAAACCAGAAATAAAAGGAATCCAAATTGGAAAAGAGGAAGTAAAACTCTCACTGTTTGCAGATGCCATGATCCTCTACATAGAAAACCGTAAAGATTCCACCAGAAAATTACTAGAGCTAATCAATGAATATAGTAAAGTTGCAGGATATAAAATCAACACACAGAAATCCCTTGTATTCCTGTACACTAATAATGAGAAAGTAGAAAAAGAAATTAAGGAAACAATGATTCATTCATTTTCTGAGTGCCAATCTGAAATATTGTGTCAAAGAATTCATAAGATAAATCTCTCCTCATCCTGATTTCATAAAAAATGGGGATAGGCAGATTTCTAGAAAGACAAATTATATCATACTATAAATTATATTAATAATAAAACTGAAAGTACAATAACATCTTGTTAAACAAAGGATTTAGGCTTTTGATGATGGAATCCAGAGAGTTAGGAAAGGCCTTTTAGAAAAGAAGTTGTATACCTGGATACTCTGAACTAGTAGACATATACTGACTAAGTCAGGCATTCTAATCAGAGGGCCCAGGACCAGGGAGCTTGTTCCAGTTTGTGCATCTGTTATGTGCTAGGCAAGGAGGAGATGAGGCCCAAGAGATAGACTGGAAAAAAAATTACTAACATGTTTTAATACCATGCTCAATGTTTTAACAAGTAATCTATTAGACCAAAGTCATTTCAAGTGGGAATGTGACTCAATAAGGAGGTGGATTTCAGGATGACATTTTTAGGTTTTCAGAATAATTGCTCTGGCCTCTCCCAGGCCACCATTTAGCTCCTATCAGTCTCTATACTGTTCTCTTCTTGTGTCTTTGAAAATTTTAGTGGCACTCATTTTTTATCATGAATATCATCCGTATGATATCCCTAAGCAGTTAGAAACGTAAATTCATTACGGACACTTGATATATGCTCATTGGTTCTTGTATTAGTTCCTTATGCTGCTGTAACAAGTTACCACAAACTTACAGACATTAAAAAATCATATTCCGACAGTTCCAAAGTTCAGAAGTCTAAAATCAAGGAGTTGGTGGGGCTGTGTTCTTTCTGGAAGCTTCAAGGGAGAATCACTTTCCTTGCCTTTATCAGTTTCTAGGGGCCACCTGCATACATTCGCTTGTGGCCCCTTCCTCTGTCTTCAGAACTCAGCACTCCAGCAGTTGGTTCTGTGGTCACATCTCCTTTTTCTGACTTTGATCACTTCTAATTACTTTGGCCCTCTCAAATATTCCAGGGTAACCTTTCTATCTCAAGGTGCTTAACTTAAGCACATCTACAAAGTCACCTTTCCCAAGTAAGGCAGTATATCAACAGGTTCCAGAAATCAGAATGTGGATATCTTTGGGGGCATTATTTAGCTGACTAGAGTTCTGCAAATGTCATTGCCAAATTGTGAGTTCTGAACTCTTTGAGTCCCCAAAACTTGACTGAACATTTTTATCTTCACAGCAAAGCAGGGGATGACAGAACTTTAGAGGTGCTGAGTAGGCGACAAAAAGCTGCGTGATTTCGCTTTACCTTTTTACCTGGTCGCGTTTTACTAAAGTGACATTGTCCCACTAAAGTGAATAAGGGAGACTTTGAAATTCTGCCATGTGCAGGACCCTGTGATGCTGAGATCCAGTAGAGCTTTCATTCCCATCATTCTTCCTCAGAAGGGAGTCTGTCACTCTGTGGGAAGCCTCTTTGAAGCAGCCACAGCTTTGGGATTGCTGAGTGCAGGGACTTCTCAAAGAAAACAGTGTTCTTTTCATTTCCTATCAACAAGGAGTTCAAGTTCAAAAGAATATGCTCTTTTTTCTTGCTTTCTCATATGTCTATTAATAGGACAGTGCCAAGGTTCTGACCAGGAGTTTATAGTAGATTCATGGGACTAATGAGAATGGAATTAGGTTATTAGATTTTTCATCTCTTTGGGCAGTTATGAAACAACACAATGGAGACATTAATGACCCCTTGCCTATTAGTGAGATCTTACTCTTGAGGACACCAAAAAGTTTTTAAAGACATGAAGTTACTGATCTTCACACTCTAATTAGCAATAATGTAAAAAAAAAAACTATGGCCTATTTCAAAAAATGAAGGCTACATCTGTACAAGTAACCAAATCAAGCAGCCTGAGGATTTAGTCCCTTTTTCATGTTCATATGAGTGATCATAGAATATCATGTCTGGAAAATATTTGCAACTTAAGGAGTCATTGTAGATGTTCAGCCTAGTTATCAAGTCATTATGGCATGACCTGTAGGAGCCCAGGTACCTGAGCAAAGCAGTCGATGTATTTGAAATAAATGAAGACTGCCAAACTTGCTGAGATTTTAAAGAGTTAAGGTCCAGAATCTAGGTAAGTGAATAAACAGCAAATATTCAGAAACAGTGAAGTGCTCTGGAGCATAGACATTTACCTCTTTATAAATATAGTTGTTAAATACAGGTGGCTCTGAATATATATATATATATAGGTTCTGGATTTACTAGTTAATGATTGAACAAGGGTCAGAAGCTGAAGTGAATTTCTCAGGGTTTACTGGGAGGTAAGTCAACTGATTTCCAAGTCTGTAGTCATCTTGACTCATTGCCTTTTCCTAGTTAGCTTAATTTAAAATTTTACTACCAGCTTGTTAAAATTTGCTCCATTGTCTTTATAATTTAGTGGGCTATTATTATCAACTTAAAGTGATGTCTATTGATTTAAGCCAGATCACTGTTTAGAAATTTCAGATTTTGAGTGTCCATAGCAAATGTCCTTCAGTTCTCAGAATTTAATCATGCTCCTCACTGAGGAAATAAAGCCTAATAGTTCATTAGTTAAAAAAATTTTTTTTCTGTTTTTAATACTGTAGTATGTTTGGAAATCAGAATGCTTTTTTCCAAGGAAACAGTAAATGATGGTTAAAGTGACTGATTACCTTTTTAAACTCACACTTGGCTTATCTATAAGCCTTCTGAGTTTCTTTGAGATTTTTAATGAATGTAGAGATGAGGTAAGAGGTTTTGGGTTCTGGTGGAAGTGACAGTGGAGAGGGCCCTGGGATGTGGAGGGCTTACAAGTCAAGAGGGACCTAGAAATAATTTTCCATTCAATAATACTTTTATTTCTTTAAGTATAACCCCTGAGAATCCAACACAAGCTGTGATAAATGGGTTTACTCTCCTTTGGTAGAAGTTTTGTAGGCTATGGGGATGCTCTTGGGCACTCTCAGTGTGTTTCTTTTTCCATAAACCATGCACATTATAAGGTAATGGGACTTGGGCATTCTACACTTTCCTAGAAGTATACTTTTATTACATCCTTTCGGGAAGGTAATTTGGACAGTATATCAAGGTCTCAAAAATGTATATAACTTTTGAAATAGAAATTCTTCTCCTAGGAATTTTGTTTAAGGAAATAATCACAGACACTTGCAAAGATTTATGGTTAAAGATGTTGGGCTTCCCTGGCGGCTCAGACGGTAAAGTGCCTGCGATGCGGGAGACCCGGGTTTCATCCCTGGGTCAGGAAGATCCCCTGGAGAAGGAAATGGCAACCCACTCCAGTACTCTTGCCTGGAAAATTCCATGGACAGAGGATCCTTGTAGGTTACAGTCCATGGGGTTGCAAAGAGTCAGACATGACTGAATGACTTTACTTCACTTTGGGTTGTTTTATTAATGATAGTGAAATTATGAACAGCAAAGAGGTTCAGTTTGAACTGGTCAATTGTATTGTATCCATCTGGATCCGATCAGGAGATAGAAACATACAGGGGAAGTTTACAATAGTATTAAACTCTGATAAAGAAAATAACTAACACACACACACACACACACACACACACCCCTACACACCTGACTAACGCAACAAATACATTTGAAGAAGGGATGATTGAGCTTACTGGATAGTAGAGACAAGCTGGACCATTACTGGGCAAGTAGGAAGCAACCCTCTAGAATGCAGGCAAGGAATGGTAGAATTCAGCAAGTGGTAGCTGAAGTGCACAGAGAGGTGAGAATACTTTGGGCTGAAGGAGAGCTATAAGAGTTAGTAGAGGCTCAGTGAGAATCCCCTGGGGTGTGGGTGGGTGGCATAGGGAACTGCAGAGAGGACAGCAAGGGCACAGGATCCTCAGGTTGCAGGCATGCTGCTCGGGGAACTGTAGAGGACATCGGGGTGCTGATGTGGGTGAGACACCTTTAGGGCAACAGTTGTCTGGGTCAGGTGAGCACAGAAAGTTTATTTCTAGGCCAGGGCTGTAAGGCTGCCAAAGACTCTTGCATTCTGGGGCAGTGGCTACAGCAGAGCTCTACCCATTGTCTTCACAGCCATAATGCTGACACTTCTACCTTGTGCTATGGCTCGAAGATAGTGAAGGGCCCCTTCTACCTGACTATTTCCCTCCAGCACTTGGTACGAAGAGAGCTTAAAGTCCTGCTTAATAGCCCTGTTCTATTATCACAGAACATATATCAAATGGTAAATTCCAAGGTAAGAGGTGATAAATTAATAAGTAGCATATACATGATGGTGAAACATAAGATAGCATTCTGTAAAGTGAACAATCCTGCAAACATATAACATAACATATATATAGTGTATTCCTTTGAAGCAGAGGTTTGCTTAAATCCAGTATAAGAATTTTGAGTTTCTTAGGGTTAGAATTTCTCACCTATAACAACTCATTCTATGTTCACATTTCTGACTCTTTGAGTCACTCTAAGGGAACTGGAATTTGAGTAGACAAATGCTACTGCTATGAGTACTAACAGAAGTTGCCTTATCCAAGAGTCTCTTGTCTTTTTCAGGCAACCATAAATATATGACAGACTCATGTATCAAGTTGCAAGTAAAGTAAACTTTCAGATCCACCTCTGTTCTTGACTCACTTGAACTAACTAGCTAACTAAACTGGCCAGGAAATTTTCTAGACCTGTCAGGTGCTTTTAAATAGATACAATGAGAAAAAAGCTTTAGGGGCACTGCTTTAGTAATGTGGGTAAAGAAAGCTACTTTGAAGATCCAACTCAAAGTTGAGACGTGAATAATAATAAAACGTCACAGTAAAATTTCAGTGAAAAGAGGTATGTAATGGAAGGAGAAAATGCAAAGTTCCTGAGGTAGTATCAGAGTCGGCCTGTTTGAGGGACAGCTAGAAGGTCACTGTGACAGCAGTGAACGAGGGAGCCACAGGGGTGAAACAGGGAAGTAAACAGCAGGACAAAATCTTTTAGTATCTGTAAGCTTTAGCAACAAAACAGAAGCCAGGGGAAGGATGATCTGATTGTTTTACAGAGATGATTCTGCCTCTATAAACAGGTGGCTCACATGGTAAAAATCTGCCTGCAGTGTAGGAGACCCAGGTTTGATCCCGGGTCTAAAAGAGCCCCTGGAGAAGGGAATGGCTACCCATTCCAGTATTCTTGCCTGGAAAATCCCATGGACAGAGGATCCTGGCAGGCTACAGTTCATGGGGTCACAAAGAGTTTCGGACATGACTGAGTGACTAAGCGCTCAGTCACTCATAAACAGGTTGGAACAGAAGGATTAATGGTAGAGGAAACCATTAGGAGAAGACCAACATAAGAAGTTTGATGATTGTGGCTTGGATTAGCATTCTAACTAAGAAAACAAAAATCTAGTTTAAAAAAGTCAGCATTTAAACATAATAATGAATAACTTTTTAATATAACCTCTGACATGTGATGTCCAAAGAGAAACAAAAGCTTTTATCATGGAATGTTGAAAGGTGTTTGAATCCATGTTTAGAGATCAGAAGTGCTTTGTAAAAGATAATCAGAAATTTCAGTCAAGTCTTATTATGTTCATCTGGCATGGAAAATAGGTATGAAATATCTTTAAGAGCCTAAACGTTTGTACAAAATCTCAACGAGACTTGCTACTTTAGGACCAGATAAAGAAAAAATGTTACAACTGATAGTACAGAAATACAAAAGATCAGAAGAAATCTTTGGGGGTGATCAAAACCATCTCAAGAAAAAGAAATACAAAAAGGCAAATGGTTGTCTTAGGAGGCCTTACAAATGGTTGAGAAAAAAAAAAGAGGAGCCAAAGGCAATGGAGAAAAGGAAAGATATACACACCTGAATGCAGAGTTCCAGAGAATAGCAAGGAGAGATAAGAAAGCCTTTTTTAAAGTGAACAATGCAAAGAAACAGAGGAAAACAATAGAATGGGAAAGATTAGAGATCTCTTCAAGAAAATTAGTGATATCAAGGGAATATTTCATGCAAAGATGGGCACAATACAAGACAGAAATTGTGTGGACCAAACAGAAGCAAAAGATATTAAGAGGTGGCAAGAATACACAGAAGAATTATACAAAAAATATCTTATTAACACAGATAACCATGATCACTCACCTAGAGCCAGACATCCTGGAATGTGAAGTCAGGTGGGCCTTAGGAAGCATAAATATGAACACAGCTAGTGGAGGTGACAGAATTCTAATGAACTATTTCAAATCCAAAAAGATGATACTCTTAAAGTGTGGCACTCAATATGCCAGCAAATTTGGAAAACTCAGCAGTGGCCACAGAATTGGAAAATGTCAGTTTTCATTCCAATCCCAAAGAAAGGCAATGCCAAAGAATGTTCAGACTACCACACAATTGCACTCATCTCACACGCTGGCAAAGTAATGCTCAAAGTCCTTCAAGCTAGGAGGCTTCAACAGTATGTGAACCACGAACTTACAGGTATACAGCTGGATTTAGAAAAGGCAGAGGAACCAGAGATCAAATAGCCAACAACTTCTAGGTCATAGAAAAAGCAAGAGAATTCCAGAAAAAACATCCTACTTCTGCTTCACTGACTATGCTAAAGACTTGGACTGTGTGGATCACATTAAACTGTGGAAAATTCTGAAAGAGATGGGAATACCAGACCACCTGACCTGCCTCCTGAGAAATCTGTATGCAGGTCAAGAAGCAACAGTTAGAACTGGACATGGAACAACAGACTGATTTCAAATAGGAAAAGGAGTACGTCAAGGCTGTATTTTCTCACCTTGCTTATTTAACTTCTATGCAAAATTCATCATGTGAAATTCTGGACTGGATGAAGCATAAGTTGGAATCAAGATTGCTGGGAGAAATATCAATAACCTCAGATATGCAGATGACACCACCCTTATGGCAGAAAGTAGAGAACTAAAGAGCCTCTTGATGAAAGTGAAAGAGAAGAGTGAAAAAGTTGACGTAAAACTCGACATTCAGAAAATAAGATCATGGCATCTGATCCCATCACTTTATGACAAATAGGTGGGGAAACAATGGAAACAGATAATTTATTTTTTAGGGCTCCAAAATCACAACAGATGGTGATTGCAGCCATGAAATTAAAAGATCCTTGCTCCTTGGAAGAAAAGCTATGACCAACTAAGACAACATATTAAAATGCAGAGACATTGCTGACAAAGGTCCATGTAGTCAAAGCTATAGTTCTTCCAATAGTCATGTATGGATGTGAGAATTGGACTATAAAGAAAGCTGAGCACCAAAGAATTGATGTTTTTGAACTGTGGTATTGGAGAAGACTCTTGAGAGTACCTTAGACTGCAAGGAGATCCAACCAGTCCTTCCTAAAGGAAATCAATCCTGAATATTCATTGGTGGGACTTATGCTGAAGCTAAAGCTCCAATACTTTGGCCACCTGATGCGAAGAACTGACTCATTTGAAAAGACCCTGAGGCTGGGAAATATTGAAGGCTGGAGAAGGGGGTGACAGAGAATGAGATGGTTGGATGGCATCACTAACTCAATGGACATGAGTTTGAGTAGGCTCTTGGGAGTTGGTGATGGACTGGGAAGCCTGGTGTGCTGCAATCCATGGAGTCGCAGAGTCCAACATGACTAAGCGATTGAACTGAACTGAAAATTCAGTCCTAGGCCTGATAGTCCCCTTACAAGATGGAGAATCAAACATTTTTAATAGCTCTTGCATTTTTGTTGCAATTCTTAATTATGCTTGTATAGATAGATGCCAGGTATGCACATCAGGGTGTGTAGTTATTTGAAAGTGAAAAGTGAAAGTGAAGTCGCTCAGTCGTGTCCGACTCTTTGCAGCCCCATGGACTGTAGCCTACCAGGATCCTCAGTCCATGGGATTTTCCAGGCAAGAATACTGGAGTGGGTTGCCATTTCCTTCTCCAGGGGATCTTCCCAACCCAGGGATCGAACCTGTGTCTCCTGCATCGTAGGCAGATGCTTTACCATCTGAGCCACCAGGGAAGCCCATGCTAATCAGAGGTGCATATTCTCTGTTCTTTTCTCTGTGGCTCTAGGTGCTAGGGTGAATTGTTTAGGCATCAATATAAGAAAATAAAATGACTCTTCTGTCTGAAGGATTCATTGGCATGCCATAAAAGCATTTTTAATATATAATTGTTCTGTCTCATCACAAATGTTTTCACCACAGAGATAATCACGTTGACTTATATGGAAACTATGACCATAAGAATAAGAATTTGTCATTTAAACATTTCATAGTCACTGTGTGTAGCACTGCTTGTTTTTTGTAAGAATAAAGCAAAATAACAGGTTTTACATTCATTAAAAATAACATTTTTTAAATAAAGGGAGATGAAATAAAATGTTGCACTTGTTTTAACTTTTAAAACTTACTTTAACAATGATACTTCTAAAGTTAGTATCTTACCTAGTATCACATTTTAGTTTTTTTTTTCATATTAATCTTTCCTCCAACTATCTGGTATCCTTTGATTTATAAACTTTAAAAAAGATTATAAATCAGAAAAGGGTCAAATCACAAGGGCTATGAAAGAAAGTACAGATCTGAAATACATTCATGAACACCAAAAAAAAAAGTTAAAAACAAGTTTGTAATTTACAGCTGCCCTGAGGCAGCGATAACTAATACACTGAAAATTTACCCATTTTATGCATCTATTTTGCTTGTTTTACTACTTTGCTTTTCATAAAAAACACATTTATTTCAGCAACCGTCACTTCTTTTGGCATTTATGTGATCTCTGAGCTATGTGTGAAAATACACATATTTCTACTTTACAATTTTTATAGAAAAATTATTTCTTTTACAAATTTATATCAATGCTGTTTTGTTCTATGCCAGAATTATTTTCATTGTTCTTTTTTCTATCAGTTACTTCAGAACGTCAATGTTACAGCTTATTTACTTTAACATCTGCTTTAAATCTTTTTTTCAATTGCCATTTGAATAATGTTTTATCATTAACTATAAATAGGAAGAAGTGGAAATTTTCAGAATCACAGGTCATACCAATTATTTAATAACATTGTAGATTACACTTAAATGACACTGCCCTCATAAATACTCGATGCGATTCACAGCTGTAACCTAATGAGTTTTCATATTGTTCCTGGGAGTCAGTGGAATAGTGTGAACAAATGATTATTTTCATATATATGATAGTAGTATACGCTTGAGCAGAGTAAACAGAAGCAGGTGGCATCTCGGTACTTGCTTCCCAAAAGAATAGCCATGAAGATGCTGAGGCATGGATTTCATATTTTACTGAATAAAACTTTAGATAATAAGGCAAGGGCCTGGTAGCGGGTACCTCCTGCTTTTGTCTGCTTTAGTGTTCATTCTAACATCTTCTGGTAAGAGCATCCATATTTTTTCATTCTTGCATGTGTATTTAAAATGTGGCTGTCTGAATCCTGCTTTGATGATGGTGCCTTGATGCAGGCCTGGTCCTTTAGGACCTTACTTCCTCTTGAGTGCAGTAATTGATTCAATAATTTACAAGTAACTGATTCAGTAATTTACAAGCAACCACTCAATTTACTGAGATCCCTCTTAGTCTACCAGATCCCTCTCAGTCTTTCTTTGTGGTATAGTCCTTGTTGCCACAATCTGAGAACTGCAGAGGTTACTAGTAGTCTCTGAAGAGATCTAGGTTTGGGGATAAGGGAGAGAACCTAACTATACATCCTAGGCTACTATGCTTTAAACTTCCTTAGAAACCAAGACTGAAGACATTAAGATGAGTTCTTGATTGGGGAGACAGGTAGGATGGTGAGTTGGCAAGAACACCAAAGCCTGTTGCTAACAGTAACAATATCAGAGTAAGCTATAGATTAAAAATTCCTGATTCAATAAGGCCTGTCTGGTAGACCAAATGCAACCACCCCAAGTTCTACTCAACTCTGAAGGAAGTGGTATTGATGAGAAATTAACATAAAAAGATTTATTATTGTTCCTGCCCTATAACAATACCTATGAAGTAATCTTCCTATCCTTATCCCACATGAGTCAAGGAATTATCTGTTAACTACGATGACTGATCTGATTCCAGAAATTGTATTTTTAAGACACTTTTTAGATAGTGTCATCACCCATACTAGGAAGTTCTGATTTATCCAGAGTTTGCCACACACACACACAAATAAGTTGGCTCGAAAATCCTTCAGTTCAGTACCCCTTGCTAAGTTTGCTAAGTCGCTTCAGTCGTGTCCGACTCTGTGCGACCCCATAGACGGCAGCCCACCAGGCCCCTCGTCCCTGGGATTCTCCAGGCAAGAACACTGGAGTGGGTTGCCATTTCCTTCTCCAATGCATGAAAGTGAAAAGTGAAAGGGAAGTCGCTCAGTCGTGTCGGACTCTTAGTGACCCCATGGACTGCAGCCTACCAGGCTCCTCCATCCATGGGATTTTCCAGGCAAGAGTACTGGAGGGGGCCGCCATTGCCTTCTCCATCAGTACCGCTAGTCATGTCTAACTCCGTGCTACCCCTTGGACTGCAGCATGCCAGTCTTCCCTGTCCATCACCAACTCCCAGAGCTTGCTCAGACTCAAGTCCATCGAGTCAGTGATCCTTATGTATTATAATTGTGGTGTAACATTTGATTTTCTGTCTTTAGAAGTAAGAATATACATATTTAGCTAAATGTAAAACTGAAATAGGAGGGAAGTGGGCAGGTGGGCACAACCTTTAAAAGAAAGACATGGATTGGGAACTCATGTACACCCATGGCTGATTCATGTCAATGTATGGCAAAACCAATACAGTATTGTAAAGCAAAATAAAGTAAAAATAAAAATTAAAAAAAAAAAAAAGACATGGCCATAGGACATGACAAAAACTAGTTACAGACAATGAGGTCCAAGATGGCAGAAGTGACATCCAGTAGACCTTGAGCTTCATCATATGCTCATTGTAATATATTAGCATGCTAAATGAAACACTCATCAGCACTATGACAGTTCTGAGGCTAAGCATAAAAGGTCAAAAAGTGGGTGGTGGCTCAATTCCTGGAAACTATGCCCCTTTACCCAAATAATTGGAATAATCCTCCCATTCATTAGCCTATGAAATTACTCAGCCCATAAAAAGTAACCATGCTGTATTTTGAGACCCTCTCTCACCTTCTGAGATGGTTCACACTCTGTGGAGTTTCTCTTTACATAAATTTTCTTCTTACATATTACTTCATCTCCGAATAATTTCACAAAAAAGAAAGAACCTTAAATCCACCAGCAACAGAACCATTGTAAAAGTTTGATAAACGTGCTTTTTGATCCATACAACAAATGTATTTCAGAATAGGTGTGGATTTATAAAAAAGTTGTGAAGGTAATAGAGTCCAGATAAACAAATGGCCAGTTGCTTTTCTCATTAAAATGTTACGACACATTTTCCCAATTAATGAAACAATAGCTTTACATTATCCTGAAGTCCATTATCTTATTCAGATTTCCTTAGCTATTACCTAGTTCAGTTCCAATATAATCTCATCCAGGATACTGCATTACATTTAATTGTGTCTCCTTAGGACCCACTTGACTTTGACAGTTTCTCCGACATTCCTCAATTTTGATGCGCTTGATAGTTTTGCTGAATACTGGTCAGATATTTTGTAGAATGTCTCTTAATTGGGATTTGTCTGATGTGTTTCTCATGATGAGACTTGGGTTATGGGTTTTTGGGAGTAGGAACCACAGAGGTTAAATACCATTCTTGTCACATCACATCAAAGATAAAGACTACCAACATGATTTATGACTGTTGATGTTGGTCCTTTATCACCAAGGCTGAGGTAGTGCTTGTCAGGTTTCACTACTGTAAAGTTACACTTTTTCTGCTCCTTGTACTCTTTGGAAGGATTTCACTATTGTGCAACACAAACTTACATACTGGAGAGTTATGCTCTACCTCCTTGAAAATGGATTATCTACATTAATTATGTAGTATTCTTCTGCAAGGCAGATTTGTTTGCTCTCTGTTTATGTAGTCAGTCTCCTATCTGTATCAGGATAGACTCTAATTATTTTATACTTCAAGTTGAGTTATAATCCGATGCCACTTTTTTGATTGTCACATTGTTCCAGCTTTGATAATAGTAAGCTTTTGTAAAGTGACCCTATGTCTCTTGACATACCCCCAATCACTGTAGGTTTTTTCCAGAGTACTTTCTGGCATTATAAGGTGCACCATGCTCATCGTGTATATTTCCTGCCCCAGCAGAAAAATAAGCCATTTTCCCATTCAGAGGATAATATTAGAAATAAAGATGAGTGCTAGGTATGATTGTTACTAGTAGTGTTAGCTGCTCAGTCGTGTCTGACTGTTTGGAACCCCATGGACTGTAGCCCACCAGGCTCCGCTGTCCATGGAATTCTGCAGGCAAGAATACTGGAGTGGGTTGCCATTTCCTTCTCTAGGCGATCTTCCTGACTCAGGGATCAAACCTGTGTCTGCTGCATTGCAGGCAGATTCTTTACTGTCTGAGTCACCAGGAAAGCCCAAATATAGTGTAAGTGCTATGTAAATAGTTGAAGATGAGTGGCAATTCAAGTTTTGATTGTTACTACCGGGGTGCCATTATTTCTAGGCCATCTCAGCTGACAGATCAAATAAATATATTTGCGTATATTAATTGGTATATATACATATATCTTTAAATATTAAGGTATTTACTAAATATTAAGATACACACATACCTATAGCTATTAAGCTAAACTTGATTCTGTATTGGTGTTTCCTTTATCACAAGGATCATTCTGGCCTTCTTCCCTAGCTTTGCTGTAACCGTGAATGTCAACTCAGTTCCCAGCATGCATTATTCATTTGCTTAATTATTTAATTATAGTATAAATGTGTAGTGATTTCAGAATTTTTACTCATACCCATTTGGTAAACAACTATATCAGTGATAGCACAGTGTTTAAGTGTAGTTCCTTTGGCCTTTAGTCTTACAGAAACCACATATTTCTGAAGTTATTTAGCTTACCCTCCTTGCCTCTTTAGATTATTTCATTTATTTGTACTATAGTTAGGTTTTTGTGTCACAGCCTATATTTCATCCTGGGTCCTCAGCTTCCTAAATATTTTCATCTTTAAGGCTCATTCTTACATGAGGGTGTAAAGTTTTAATTGTTTTGACAAAAACATAGTTTATATATCTACCATTTAAGTATCATATAAAAATAACCACCTTAAAAAATTCCTTGTACCTTGTCTATCTCACCCTCCAGATCTCCCCTACCCCTAAACCTTTGGCAAACGGATCTATTTACTGGGTTTCCCTGGTGGCTCAGTCAATAAAGAATCCACCTGCAATGCAGGATACCTGGGTCCTATCCCTGGGTTGGGAAGAACCCCTGGAGGAGGGCATGACAACTCACTCCAATATTCTTGCCTGGAGAATCCTCATGGACAGAGGAGCCTGGCTACAATCTATTTACTGTCTCTATAATTACTTTTTGCAAATACCATATAAATGAAATCATGTAGTATGTAGCCTTCCTTCTCTTTTCAGTAAGTAATGAAGATTCATGTGTCTTTATATGGCTTGAGAGCTCATGCCTTCTTATTGCTGAATAGTATTACATTTTATAAATATGCAACATTTCATATACCTATTTACTTCATTGTTTCCTATTTTTGGTGATTATGAGTAAAGGTGCTGTAAGTGTTCATATGCAGGTTTTTGACTGAACTTAAGTTTTAAGTCATATGGGTATATACCTTGGAATGTGTATGCTAGATCCTATGATAAGACTACATTTACTTTTGTAAGAACTTCCAAACTGTCTTCCTAAGTGACAGAACGTTTTGCATTCTCACTTAGCACTGAAAGTTAACATCTATTGTTATTGTTAGTCTTGGGGATTTTGGATATTCTAATAGGTATGTTGTGGTATTTCATGGTATTTTTATGCAGCCTTTTCCTAATGACAAATGATCACTTCAGTCACTCAGTTGTGTCCAACTCTTTGTGACTGCAGCACGCCAGGCTTCCCTGTCCATCACCAACTCTCAGAGCTTGCTCAAACTCATGTCCATTGAGTCGGTAATGCCATTCAACTATCTCATCCTCTGTCGTCCCCTTCTCCTCCTGCCTTCAGTCTTTCTCATCACTGGGGTCTTTTCCAATAAGTCAGTTCTTCGCATCAGGTAGCCAAAGTATTGGAGCTTCAGCATTAGCATCAGTCCTTCCAATGAATAGTCAGGACTGATTTTCTTTAGGATTGACTGCTTTGATCTCCTTACAGTCCAAGGGACTCTCAAGAGTCTTCTCCAACACCACAGTTCAAAAGCACCAATTCTTTGGCGCTTAGGTTTGACAAATGATATTATGTATATTTTCATATGTTTATTATTTCTATACATTCTTTGGTGACATGTCTGTGTTCTTATCTTTTGCCTATTTTTTAAAATGGGCTGCTTTAAGTGTTCTTGGTGTATTTTAGATACAAATTCATTATGACACATATGTTGTGCAACATTTTCTCCCAGTCTGTGGCTTATCTTTACATTCTCTTATCAATGATTTTCACAGAGATTTTAAATTTTAAAAAGTCCAAACTATCAATATTTTCATTCATGGATTGTGTTTTTGGTGTTGTATCTAAAAACACTTTTACCAAGGTCACATAGATTTCTCCTGTTTTCTTCTAAAATTTTGATACTTTTGCATTCATATTTGTATATAATAAGTTCAGAAACATTCCCCCCTCTTCTGTGTTTTGGAAGATTTTGAGAACTGGTGCTAATCCTTTTGCACATGTCTGAAGACATTGTGTCCTGGGCTTTTGTTGGAGTTTTTTTAAATTACTGATTCAATTCCTTACTGGGAATCACTATATTTGGATTTTTGATTTCTTCATGATTCAGTCTTGGTAGGTTGTATATTTCTAGGAATTTATCCATTCCTTCTACGTTGTTCAATTTGTTGGTGTATAATTGTTTCATGATTCTTTGTATTTCTGTGGTATCTGTTGTAACTTCTCTTTCATTCCTGATTATTCGAGTCTTATTTTTTTCTTGATTTCCTTTAGGATTTACTGGTTTGATCTCTTTACTCCCAAGAGACTCTGAAGAGCCTTTTCCAGCATCACAATTCAAAAGCATTGATTTTTTGGCAGTCAGCCTTCTTTATGGTCCAACTATCACATCTGTACATGACTAATGGGAAAACCATAGCTTTGACTATGTGGACCTTTGTTGGCAAATGGATGTCTCTGCTTTTTCCATATGCTATCTACGTTTGCCATAGCTTTTCTTCCAAGGAACAGTTGTGTCTGACTCTTTGCAACCCCATGGTCTCTCCATGGAATTCTCCAGGCAAGAATACTGGAGTGGGTTGCCATTCCTTCTCCAGGGGATCTTCCCAACCTAGGGATTGAACCCAGGTCTCCTGCATTGCAGGTAGATTCTTTACCATCTGATCTACCAAGGAATCCCACCAAGGAACAAGTGTCTTTTACTCATGACTGCAGTCTCGGTCTACAGTGATTTTGGAGCCCAAGAAAATAAAATCTGCCCACTGTTTCCACTTTTTCCCCATCTATTTGCCATGAGGCGAAGGGACCAGATGGCATTATCTTAGTTTTTTGAATGTTGTTGTAAGCAAGATTTATCACTCTCCTCTTTCATCCTCATCAAAAGGTTCTTTTGTTCTTCCTGGCTTTGTGCCATTAGAGTGGTATCATCTGCATATGTACTCTACATTGACATTAATTAAGCAGGGTGACACAAGATACAGCCTTGAAGCACTCCTTTCCCAATTTTGAATCACTCTCTTGTTCCATGTCCATTTCTAGCTGTTGCTTCTTGTCTTGCATACAGGTTTCTCAGAAGATAGGTAAGGTGGTCCGGTATTCCTATCTCTTTAAGGAATTTTCCAGTTTGTTGTGATCCACACAGTCAAAGGCTTTTTGTAGTCAATGAAGCAGAAGTAGATTTTTTTTTTTTTTGATTCCTGTGCTTTTCCTATGATCCAACAGATACTGGTAATTTGATCTCTGGTTCCTCTGCCTTTTCTAAATCCAGCTTGTATGTTTGGAAATTCTTGGTTCATGTACTGTTGAAACCTAGCTTGAAAGATTTTCAGCATTACCTTGCTTGCATGTGAAATGAGCGTGATTGTATGGTAGTCTGAACATTCTTTGGCATTGCCTTTCTTTGGGATTGGAATGAAACCTGACCTTTTCCAGTCCTGAGGCCACTGCCGAGTTTTCCAAATATGCTGGCACATTGAGTGAAGCACTTTAACAGCATCATCTTTTAGGATCTGAAACAGCTCAGTGGAATTCCATCTCTTCTACTAGCTTTGTTCATACTAATGCTTCCTAAGGCCCATGTAGCTTCCCATTTTAGGATGTCTGGCTCTAAGTGAGTGACCACACCATTGGGGTTATCTGGGTCATTAAGACCTTTTTTGTATAGTTCTTCTGTATATTCTTAGCACCCCTTCTTAATCTCTTCTGCTTCTGGTTAGATGTTTATGAATGTATTCTCCCCTGCACTTCTCCAGGAACCATCTTTTGGTTTAGTTGTTATTCTCTATTGTTTTCATTGGTTTCTATTCTAATTTTTGTTTTAATTTTTCTTGTGTATGCTTCAGGTTTATTTTCTGTTTTGTAGTTTTATATGGTAAAAGCTTGTGTAATTACTTTTAGAGCTTATGTTATTAGTTTTTCTAGTTTTATATGGTAAAAACTTGTTATTAGTTCTTTCAGTATATGTATTTAGAGCTATTAATCTTCTTTAAGCATTGCTTAAGTTACAGCTCACAAATTATGAAAATATTTTTATTTTTACTGAGTTAAAAACATTTTCTATCCATAACTTGCCTCAGTTTTTATTCATTTTGCTAGTAAAAGTGAAGTGTAGAAAAAGTTCTTCACATTAACTTTTTTTATCCTCCTACATTTATAATAAATTGTCATAACCTTTTATCTACATTTGGAGCCACTTCAGAGTGTGTTATAATTTTACTTCAATTGTAAAACAATTTAGAAAATAGAGGAGAGTCTATTGTATTTACTGTATTTTTACTTGCCACCTTGTTTCTTTGCGATGTTCTAAAGTTCCTTCTTTTATCATTTTCTTTTTGTTTATGAAATGTCCTTTAGCTGTTCTTTTAGGGTAAGTTGCTGGTGAAAACTCTCTTAGTGATCTTTCATTTTAGAATGCCCTAATTTCTCTTTTCTTTCTTTGGGTATTTTTATTGGAGCTAAGATTTTTGGTTAATGGATCTTTTCTTGCATTATTTGCAAAACACGGTGCCATTTCCTTTTTATTTCCATAGTTTTTGATGTAAAATTCACTGCTATTTGAATTTTCTTTTCCCTGTAGATATGATTTCTTTTCTCTCTGGTGCCTTGTAACATTCTATATTTAGTTGGCAGAATTTTAATTTTTTGTGTCTTTGCATTGATTTATCTCATTTATGCCTTGTTAGCGCCTTTAAGCTGTAGTTTTGTATTTCCTGCCATACTTGAAAAGTTTTTAGTCATTTCTTCAGTACTTTTTCATTCCTCCCCTCTGTCTTCTTCAATGACATAAATGTTAGGACTTTTATTATAAATCTCCATGTCACTGTACTTTTTTTTTTTAAGTCTAATTCTCTGTTTAAATTGAAGAACTTGTATTTTTTAATCTTTCAGTTTCAAATTTTTTCCTCTATCTCCTCCACTCTGCTTCAGAGTCTATCCACTGAGCGTCTTATGTAGTATTACACTTTAATCTTCTAAAATTTCCATTTATCTCTACTTCTTTTTCTTTCCTAAAACTTTCTATTTCTTTACTGAGGCTTTTAATTCTTTCATCATTCTCAAGAATGTGTGTAATTGATTTTGGAGCTTCTTTATGACAGCTGCTTTAAAACCTTTGTGACATAATTCTAACAAATGGTTGTGTTCATATTGAAATCTTTATTTTCCTTATGGCTGTTATAGCAAATGACCACAACTATAGTGGCCTAAAGCAATATAACTTTGTTATCTTATATTTTTATTGGTCTCTCTAGTTGAATGTCACTGTATTGGCAAGGGTGTATTTCTTTCTAGAGGCTCTAGGGGAAACTTTTTTTCCTTATCTTTTCAAGCTTATAGACATTTCCTGCATTGTTGAATTGTAGCTCCCTTCCATTTTCAAGGGGCTTCCCTGGTGGCTCAGAGGTTAAAGGATCTGCCTACAATGCAGGAGACCCAGTGTTTGATCCCTGGGTCGGGAAGATCCCCTGGAGAAGGAAATGGTAACCCACTCCAGTATTCTTGCCTCAAGAATCCCATGGGTGGAGAAGCCTGGTAGGCTACAGTCCAGGAGGTCGCAAAGATTTGGACACAACTGAGCGACTTCACTTTCACTTTCCATTTTCAAAGCCAGTAATGTCTGGTCAGATCTTCAGTTGTATCTCTCTGTTACTGATGCTTGTGCATTTGTCTTATATATTAAAGAAACGTGATTACGTTGAGCCCATCTAGGTTAAAGCCAAATTAGGAATCCTAATTCTGTTATGTTATTATTATTATTTTTTCATTTAACCAAACATATCCACAAGTTCTGGATGTAGACATCTTTGGCAAGGAGCATTATTCTATTACATTATAGCCCCCAAAGATTTACCACCCTATCACACACAAAATGCCTTCATCCCATTCAAATGTTCTCCTAAATCTCAACTTACTACAGCATCAATTCAATTTCAAAATCTTTATCATCTAAATAATAGAATCTGAAGGGTCCCAAATCTCATTATCTAAATAATAAATATAAGGATAGAGTGAGTCTCTGAGTATAATCTATCCTGAAAGTGAAAGTTGCTCAGTCATGTTTGATTCTTTGCAATCCCATTTACTATACAGTTCATGGAATTCTGTAGCCAAATACTGGAGTGGGTAGCCATTCCCTTCTCCAGGGGATCTTCCCAACCCAGGGATTGAACCCAGATCTCCCTCTTTGCAGGCAGATTCTTTACCATCTGAACCACCAGGGAAGCACAATTCATCTTCATTTGTGAACCTTTGAAACTCAAAAATCAAATTCTCTGTTCAAAAATATAGTGAGAGGCATAGGATAGTAGTTATAAATATTCACATTCAAAAAGAGGAAAAATAAAGGGAAAACACAGTTACAGGCCCCAAACAAGTTTCAGATGTAGTTGGGCAAACACTTTTTGTCATCAGGGCCTGGGAATAATCTTATGAGGTTCACAGATTCACTCTTTGAAATCACAACTCTGTCCTGGGCTTTTGTCTTCATCTTCTGAGTCATTTGTCCCTTTTCATGGATAGTAGACTGTCTATAGCTGAATAGTGTTATCAACCTATTATCCTGCTTATAAAATATTGCAGGTTCAATAGCCAGCCATCATTTTCCTTCCTTCTCTTTCAAGCCAAACTGGTAGAGTTTCTACTCTTAAAACATTCTGAGGTGCTATGTAGATCTCCCACATATGCCCAAGGGATTTACTACATTATCATAAGATTTGTGCACAGGTTTTTCTTGAAACAATCTTCTCTATTTTTTATTTTTACTGACATAGATGGAATTAAGTCAACCTTTAATTTCTTTTCTTATTGAAATATAGTTGATTTTACAATATTGTATTAGTTTCTTATAAAAAGTGACATGATAGTTATACATACATATTTTTTCGAATTCTTTTCCATTATAGATTAGTATAAGATACTGAATATAGTTCTATGAGCTATTTAGTAAATCCTCATTTAATCCCTAATTTCTTTAAAAATACTTCTCTAATGGCATACTGTGAACTTTTGATCCGTTGAAAGTATTAGAAAAAACCCTAAAAAGCCCAAATCTCAGATTTTTCTCTATATGATACTTTGACAGTAAATCTCTTAATTTCAGCATCTTTTGCCATCATTGCCTCATTTGGAAAGATGAGGGTTTCCAAAATCATCATGCCTTGGTTCCTTTATGTTTAAAAATCTGTCTCTTAATTTATCGATTTCTTGTTGCATTTTACTAAAAGCTCAGGAAGAAATAAGGCCAATATTATGCTTCAACACTGTTTGGAAATCTGCTTAAATATCTACTTTTTTTTCAATCCTAAAATTTTTGCTTCTTCTTTACATTTTTTTGGGGGGGGTTATGTTTTCTGTAGTTTTGCTGAGTCATTATATTTTGCTGTTTCATTTAAGCATGTTAACAGGTACTTGTTGAACATTTATTTAAATGATGTCAGCTTAATGTCTTTGTCAGATAATTCTAGCATGTCTGTCACCTTTGTTGTCTTTTACTGAGATATTTGTGGTTCTTTGAGATCTTTGTGGTTTTTGATATGATGAGTGATAGATTTTTTAAAATTGGAACTTGGACATTTGGTGTACTTTCTTATAAGACTCTGAATCTTATTTAATCCTATGTAGTTGTTTTTCTCTGGTACTGTTCCTGCCAGGGATGAGGGGTGTTGTCTCATCACTGGCAGGTGAATATGGAACATGCTTTCACCATTTGGCTCTTACTGATCCAAGGGAAACAAGGGAACATTCTCATTACTGCTGGATAGGAGTGGGAGTTCCAACTATTCACATAGTCATCACTGACACCACAAATAGGGACACCTTATTATTGGATGAAAAAAGGAAAGGTCTGGTTTTCTACTTGGCCCTGATCAAAGTTTGTTCCTAGTGTCTATTAACTGGAGGTATAGGAAAAGATGATCAGAGATTTTAGAGATAGCACAATAATTTTGATGAGCTCACATATTTCCTTATGACCGAAGATGACTGAGATGTTGATGTAGGCTGTAAGGAGGTCATGCTCCAGTTTCTTTATGTTTAAAAATTTGTCCTCTTGGAGAAGGGAATGGCTACCCACTCTAGTATTCTTGCTGGAAAATCCCATGGACAGAGGAGCCTGGCGGGCTACAGTCCATGGGGATGCAAATAGTCAGACATGACTGAGTGAGTATTAACTTTCAAATTCTTTAACCACATCTTTCCTATCCAACTTTGAAATTGGAGAAGAGTAATTTTTCTTCTTTGTTTTTTCTCTTAGCTATCTAAATTCTGAAAGTTTTATACCTACTTTGAATTTCAACTTTACAAATAAAAAATACATGTTATGATTTAAAAAATTGTCCCTTAATTTATCTCTTTAAAATTGCAGTTTACTAAAAGTGCAAGAAGAATTAGGCCATACTATATTTCAACACTTTTCTTGGAAATCTCCTTAGCTAAATATCTAAGTTTAAAGAAGTGAAGGCAGAGGTACTATAAAATAACACATGTAGGTGTTGATATTTCCATGAAATTTTGGTGTATTCATGAAGAAGAAGGCTGAAATATTCAACAAATAAATACAGATGATGGCGCAATCTAAAAGAGCTTCAGTAGAATAGTATTTTTGAGGAAATATATAAGAAACATCAACTTTTAGTGTCAAAAGGGCAACTATCCACTCACTCTGATATCTGTCAAGAATAGAGAAGAATAAAGAATGCTTTTTTTTTTAAATCAGAGAATAATTTCTTTATAATATTGTGCTGGTTTCTGCCATACAGCAAAGCAAATGAATCATAATTATATATATATAATATATATATATATATAATACATATCAGTTCAGTTCAGTCACTCAGTCATGTCTGACTCTTTGCGACCCCATGAATCACAGCATGCCAGGCCTCCTTGTCCATCACCAACTCCCTGAGTTCACTCAGACCCACGTCCATTGAGTCAGTGATGCCATCCAGCCATCTCATCCTCAGTCGTCCCCTTCTCCTCCTCCCCTAATCCCTCCCAGCATCAGAGTCTTTTCCAGTGAGTCAACTCTTCGCATGAGGTGGCCAAAGTACTGGAGTTTCAGCTTCAGCATCATTCCTTCCAAAGAAATCCAAGGGCTGATCTCCTTCAGAATGGACTAGTTGGATCTCCTTGCAATCCAAGGGACTCTAACCCTATATGCGAGACAGCAAAAAAGACACAGATGTATAGAACAGACTTTTGGATTCTGTGGGAGAGGGAGAGGGTGGGATGATTTGGGAGAATGGCACTGAAACATGTATATTATCATGTAAGAAACAAATTGCCAGTCTAGGTTCAATACAGGATACAGGATGCTTGGGGCTGGTGTACTGAGATGACCCAGAGAGATGATGTGGGAGGGGGGTTCAGGATTGGGAACTCATGTGCACCCGTGGCAGATTCATGTCAATGTGTGGCAAAACCAATACAGTATTGTAAAGTGAAATAAATAAATTAATTAATTTAAAAAACAAACAATAAAAAAAGAGCCTTCTCCAACACCACAGTTCAAAAGCATCATATATAAATCCTCTCCTTCTTAAGCCTCCCTCCCCCATCCCATCCCATCCCATCCCTCCAGGATGTCACAAAAGACCAGGCTGGGCTCCCTGTATTATATTAAAGCAGCTTCCCACTAGTTATCTATTTTACACATGATAGACTATATATGTCAATGCTGCTTTCACAGATTGTCCTATCCTTTCCTTCCCCCACTTTGTCCACACAGAAGAATGCTTCTGTTTAAACTGTTTTAGCAATGTCTTTGGGTTACAGCAAGGTTTTCAGTTCAGTTCAGTTCAGTCACTCAGTCATGTCCAATTCTTTGCGACCCCATTGACTGTAGCATAACAGGCTTCGCTGTCCATCACGAACTCCTTGAGCTTGCTCAAACTCATTTCCATTGAGTTGGTGATACCATCCAACTATCTCATCCTCTGTCATCCCCTTCTCCTCCTGCTTTCAATCTCTCCCCAAATCAGGGTCTTTTCCAATGAGTCAGTTCTTTGCATCAGGTCACCAAAGTATTGGAGTTCCAGCTTCAACATCAGTCCTTCCAATGAATATTCAGGACTGATTTCCTTTACAATGGACTGGTTGGATCTCCTTGCAGTCCAAGGGACTCTCAAGAGTCTTGTCCAACACCACAGTTCAAAAGTATAAATTATTTGGTGCTCAGTTTTCTTTATTGTCCAATTCTCACATCCATACATGACTACTGGAAAAACCATAGCTTTGATTAGACAGACTTTTGTTGGCAAAGTAATGTCTCTGCTTTTTAATATGCTATCTAGGTTTGTCATAACTTTTCTTCCAAGGAGCAAGTGTCTTTTAATTTCATGGCTGCAGTCATCATCTGCAGTGACTTGGGAGCCAAAAAATAAATTCCCTCACTGTTTCCATTGTTTCCTCACCTATTTGCCATGAAGTGATGGGACCAGATGCTATGATCTTAGTTTTTCTGAATGTTGAGTTTTAAACCACCTTTTTCACTCTCCTCTTTCATTTTCATCAAGAGGCTCTTCAGTTCTTCTTTGTTTTCTGCCATAAGGGTGGTGTCTTCTGCATATCTGAGATTATTGATATTTTTCCTGGAAATCTTGATTCCAGCTTGTGCTTCATCCAGTCCTCAATTGCATGATGTACTCTTCATATAAATTAAACAAGCAGGGTAACAATATACAGCCTTGACATACCCCTTTCCCAATTTGGAACCAGTCTGTTGTTCCATGTCCAGTTCTAACTGTTTCTTCTTGACCTGCATACAGAATACTCAGGAGGCACTTAAGGTGATCTGGTATTGCCGTCTCTTTAAGAATTTTCCATGGTTTGTTGTGACCCACATGAATTTTTCACAGCTTGTTGTGATCCAAACAGTCAAAGGCTTTGGCCCAGTGAGTAAAGCAGAAATAGATGTTTTTCTGGAACTCTTTAGCTTTTTCAGTGATCCAACAAATGTTGGCAAGTTGATCTCTGGTTCCTCCACCTTTTCTAAACCCAGCTTGAGCATCTGGAAGTTCATGGTTCACGGACTACTAAAGCCTAGCTTGGAGAATTTTGAGCATTAATTTGCTAGCGTGTGAGAGGAGTGCAATTGTGCAGTAGTTTGAATATTCTTTGGCATTGCCTTTTTTGGGGATTGGAATGAAACCTGACCTTTTCTGATCCTGTGGCTACTGCTGACTTTCCAAATTTGTTGGCATGTTGAGTGCAGCACTTTCATAGCATCATCTTTTAGGATTTGAACTAGCTCAACTGGAATTCCATCACCTCCACTAGCTTTGCTTATAGTGATGCTTCCTAAGGCCCACTTGATTTCACATTCTATGATGTCTGGCACAAGATTACACCATTGCGATTATCTGGATCTTGAAAATCTTTTTTGTATAGTTCTTATGTGTATTCTTGCTGTGTCTTAATATATTCTGCTTCTATTAGGTGCATACTGTTTGTGTTCCTTTATTGTCCCATCTTTGCATGAAATGTTCCCTTGGTGTCTCTAATTTTCTTGAAGAGATCTCTAATCTTTCACATTCCATTGTTTTTCTCTATTTCTTCACTTTGATCACTGAGGAAGGCTTTGTTATCTCTCCTTTCTATTCTTTGGAGCTCTGCGTTCAAATGAGTATATCTTTCCTTTCTTCCTTTGCCTTTAGCTTCTCTTCTTTTCTCAGCTGTTTGTAAGGCCTCCTCAGACAACCATTTTGCCTTTTTGCATTTCTTTTTCTCAGGGATGGTCTTGATCATTGCTTCCTGCACAATGTCATGAACCTCCAACCATAGTTCTTCAGGCACTCTGTCTATCAAATCTAGGTCCTTGAGTCTATTTGTCACTTCCACTGTATAATCATAAGGGATTTATGTCATACCTGAATGGTCTAGTGGTTTTCCCTACTTTCTTCAATTTCAGTCTGAATTTGGCAATAAGGAGTTCACGATCTGAGCCACAGTCAGCTCCCAGTCTTGTTTTCGCTAACTGTATAGAGCTTCTCCATCTTTGGCTGCAAAGAATATAATCAATCTGATTTCAGTATTGATCATCTGGTGATGTCCATGTGTAGAGTCTTCTCTTGTGTTGTTGGAAGAGGGTATTTTCTATGAGCAGAACTTTCTCTTGGCAAAACTCTGTTAGCCTTTGCCCTGCTTCATATTGTACTCCAAGGACATATTTGCCTGTTACTCCAGGTATCTCTTGATTTCCACTTTTGCATTCCAGTCCCCTATAATGAAAAGGACCTCTTTTTTGGGTGTTAGTTCTGGAAGGTCTTATAGGTCTTCATGGAACCGTTCAACTTCAGCTTCTTCAGCATTACTGGTTGGGGCATAGACTTGGATTACTGTGATACTGAATGGTTTGCCTTGGATATGAACAGAGATCATTCTGTCATTTTTGAGATTGCACCCAAGTACTGCATTTTGGACTCTTTTGTTGACTATGAGGGCTACTCCATTTCTTCTAAGTGATTCGTGGCCATAGTTGTAGAATAATGGTCATGTGGGTTAAATTTGCCCATTTCAGTCCATTTAGTTCACTGATTCCTAAAATGTCGACATTCACTCTTGCCATCTCCTGTTTTTTTTTTTTAATATAAATTTATTTATTTTAATTGGAGGTTAATTACTTTACAATATTGTATTGGTTTTGCCATACATCAACATGTATCCACCACAGGTATACACGCGTTCCCCATCCTGAACGCCCCCTCCCTCCTCCTTCCCCGTACCATCCCTCTGGGTCATCTCAGTGCACCAGCCCCAAGCATTCAGTATCATGCACTGAACCTGGACTGTCGACTCATTTCATATATGATATTATACATGTTGTTTGACCACTTCCAATTTTCCTCGATTCATGGACCTAACATTCCGGGTTGCTACACAATATTGTTCTTTACAGCATTGGTAACTACTTCCATCATCAGTCACATCCACAGCTGGGCATGTTTTTTGCTTTGGCTCCATCTCTTCATTCTTTCTGAAGTTATTTCTTCACTTGTCTCCAGTAGTATTTTGGGCACTTACCGACCTGGGGAGTTCATCTTTCACTGTCCTTCTTTTTGCCTTTTCATACTGTTCATGGGATTCTAAGGCAAAAATACTGAAGTGGTTTGCCCTTCCCTTCTCCAGTGGACCACATTTTGTCCAAGCTCTCCACCATGACCCATCTGTCTTGGGTGGCCCCACATGGCATGGCTCAAAGTTTCACTGAGTTAGACAAGGCTGTGGTCCATGCGATCAGTTTTCTGTGATTGTGGTTTTCATTCTGTCTGCCCTCTGATGGATAAGAGGCTTATGGAAACTTCCTGATGCGACAGACTGACTGTGGGGGAAACTGGGTCTTGTTCTGATGGGTGGCCATGCTCAGGAAATCTTTAATCCAATTTTCTGTTAATAGGCAGGGCTGTGTTTCCTCTGTGTTGTTTAACCTGGAGGCCTCACTCAATGCCCCAACCCTGCAATAGCCTACCACTGACCCACACCTCTTCCAGAGACTCCTGGACACTCATGGCCAAATCTGGGTTAGTCTCTTGTGTGGTCACTGCTCCTTTCTCCTGGGTCCTAGTGTGCACAAGGTTTTGTTTGTGACCTCCAAGAGTCTGTTTCCCCAGTCCTCTGTAAGTTCTGGCAGCTCTACAGTGGGGTTAATGGTGAGCTCCTCCAAGAAGGCTTATGCCACACGTAGGTCTGCTGCATCCAGAGCCCTTGCCCCTGTGGCAGGCCACTGCTGACCCATACCTCTGCAGGAGACACTCAAACACTCAAAGGCAAGTCTGACTCAGTCTCCGTGAGGCCTGGTGCACAGAAGGTTTTGTTTGAGCCCTCTCAGCATCTCTGGCAGGTATGGGGTTTGATTCTAAATGCAATTTTGCCCCTCCTACCATCTTGCTGGGGCTTCTCCTTTGCCCTTGGGTGTGCGGTATCTTTTTTTGGTATGATCCAACATTCTTCTGTCCATGGTTGTTCAGCAGCGAGTTGTGATTTTGGAGTTCTTGCAGGAGAAGATGAGTGCATGTCCTTTTACTCTGCCATCTTGTTTTAGCAAGGTCTTTGGGTTACAGCAAGGTTTTGATTAGAGCAAATAATATGAGTAGCTTTCAGAGAAGAGATAGATGACTAAATTGTACTCATATCAGAACGTGAATTACAAAGGAAATGGTGGTTAGGGAATTACAGCCAGGTGGAAAATGGTGCTGATGATAGATGAACAGACATATGCTCTGTTTTATATCTAGATTATGATAACCTTCCTGGGAGGCTTGAGTTTTTGGCAGTGACTGATATGTGTAGCAATGTAATATAATGAGGTTAGTTTGGTTGGTCTTTCAGGAGACAGAAAAACAATATTCTCTGGAGATTTCACTTAGGCAGTTAGTCAGATATTTGATGTCACAGCTAGGGAAGGGCCACTTTGCATATACTGTGGAAGTGGACAGGCCTTCTTTAAAAACTTCAGCAGGTGATGTCTCATTTGGAGTAGGGTGTGCATAAGCCAGGGCAGCTCACCAGCTTCCTTTGGAACTTGTTAAAGGGTGTGTTTCAGTTAAGACTTGGGTAGGATTTACTAAGAGCATGTTGGCTTTTAGGGACTTCATTTAAATCCCTCCAATAATTTAAAATCTAATAAGAAAAAATGTAGCAATGCAAGATTTGTGGAAACTCTGATATGAGAGTTGCAAAAGTGACTTATCAATGACTTCATTGAGAAAGGGTCATTGAGATGATAGCTTTTTTATCTAGCTCTAATACCAACACATAAAGCAGAAGGCCATTCTTGACAGGAATTTCATGACTGAAGTTGGGAAAGTGGTATTAGAGACTTAATAAAGAAATATCATCTCAAGATGTAATGGAAAGAGAGCAAAAGCACAACACCTAAAGAATGTGATGAAGATATTCAAGAAAGATAGAGGTGAGAAGGGAGAAGAATAAAATAATGGAGAAAAGGTTTAAATTTATAAATAAAATTTGAGAAGGAATTTTATGAATTATCTGGGAAATTTTGTAAAACTGCAGAATTTAGTATCTGAGGAGAGACTAAAGATTTTGAATTTCTAACAAGCTCCCAAGGTGATGTCAGAGCTGCTGGGTTTTGGAAAAAAAAAGTTTGAGTAA
The DNA here is from genome assembly GCF_014754425.2 of Oryx dammah. Classification (NCBI taxonomy): domain Eukaryota; kingdom Metazoa; phylum Chordata; class Mammalia; order Artiodactyla; family Bovidae; genus Oryx; species Oryx dammah. Next base: position 74,016,767 of record NW_024070202.1, on the reverse strand, counting down.
AATGGGAAAAATGAGACAGAAAATAGAAAACAGAAGAAAGGAGAATAATGGGGTGAGACAAAAATAATAGAGTTCATTTGAGGTCATTGCTCTATATCTATTCTGCTGTATCTTGGTTTGTTCTTAAATGGCATAAAATTTCTGATTCACTTACAGTCTTTTTAGTGATGATTTTTTAGAGGGAACTTGAAGTTGCTATCAGTAGGGAAAAATAAAAGTAGGAAAAATCAGACATGTACAACACTTTGAAGGACCCAATGTTATTTTTCCATTTGCATCCCCAAGTGGCTTCCAGAATCCTAGCTGTTTCCCCAGTGTGGTTATCCAGCCTGGCACATACTTCCTTCTCATTAGCTAAGTCTAAGTTCCTTGTATTTTTGATGGAAACTCTGGCCTTATAGAAAGTATTTAATTCAGTGAATTCATATGAATTTTTAATAACTATCATGCTTTAATAACTTTAATCCTGTTGGGGAACTTGCATTTTAGAGAAAAGTTTGCTTACTCAAGAGTAATAAATCTTAAATAGCACATCATATTTGGGTGAGGCTAACTTTCCTCATCCTCATAAATAATCTAATGGACCACTATTCTTCTAGGAATAGGAGATGTAACATTCTCCTGGTGCTCTTACATAGTTTTCTCAAAGGATTTTAAAACATTCTGAATTTTTACTTTTTTATAGCAGTACAAAGAAGTTAAGATTTTATTTACTCTTACTCTTAATATATATTATGAACAGATTCAACTCAACCTAGGTTTTTTTAAAAAATGGCTATTTCTTTTTTAAAAATTGATATATTATTCTGTTTTATTACAAGTCTCTTCCAGAATCTATTTTGGTAACAGAATGAGGTCTGCCATCACCCACTACTTCTGATAATAATAGTGACTTCCATGCTGCACATTTTTCGATTTTTGTTGTACTTCTGCCACTGCTCCATAGTGAGAAGAGCAGGTAATTTCTAGCTATTGTGTGGTTCTTTCTTCCCATGGACTTTATGGTGTGCTCAGTTACAGCTCTGTGTCAGATGTTTTCCAACTAAACAACAATTACATTGCTTTTTTCTTCAGTTCTGTGGTGGCTATCCTAGTCTCTGGCATGCACCCAAGCTGGAATGAAGTCTCAGAGATATATTTCAACTTGCAAGGTGATCATGAAGGTTGGCCTTGTATTTGCATCAGGCAGTTCATATTTTCTTATCCTTTGCCTACATGGCTTTACTTGCCTGATGGAAATCAGCTGCCTCTTAATGTGTGTGACTTCACCCAACTATTATTTTCAATTTTGGTATTTTCCAGGCAAAAATTTTATTTTATTTTGGCATAGAAAGTATATGAGCCTGCTTTTGAGCCACCTATCAGGGACTTTGTTTAAAAAAAGTGATAAGGGAAGAAAATGAAGCTGAAATCCATATCATATATGGCTACTTGGATATAGATAGTAAGCAGTCTAGACATCCTAGTTCACTTTTAAACATATTACGGGTATACAATGCCTGCTTTAAATTTGAAGAGGTTGGAAATAGCTTTTAAAATCACCATACCCATATTATGCCACCAATATTGTTATATCATTGGGCTATGTTGTCTGAGAAAATTTAGACTCTTCTTTCAATTACTTATTTTAAAGCTTATATCTTTTCTCATTAGTTTTCCCAAGATTATGCAATATAATGGAAAGTCATCATCAGATCTTATTTACTTGATAGTTACTCTCAAAACATATATAATGCATATAAGTCCTAGAAACATGGACTACCTTTATAAAAAGTCTTAGTGAATTCACTTTAAAGTTTGCCAACTTATGCTATGAAGCTCTGGTCCAAAGTAAAGCAGCTTAGCTAATATATTTATTCTTGCCTCAACTGTTGAGTTTTATGACTAGGTGAAATGTTTTCAATTTTTGCTTTCTTCCTCTTCCTGTTTGCATAATTGCTTACTTGCTCTGTTTTGTAATTTCATCTCTTTCATCCGTACATAGTTGAGAGAAATAGCTGCAAAAAAGGGGTTATTTTCTATTTTTCCCCAACAATCCACTTTTCAATTATTCAGGTTTCCAAAAAGAAGAGGATGCGGTAAGACATACATACTAATTTTATTCAATGAGTGTGTGGGGTGCCATTTTACAGAAACAAATGTGAGAATAAAAGGCAAACAGGGCAGAGAAAGCCGTGCACTGCTGAGGTGACAGTTTTATTGGAAAGTACAGCTGGTTACAAGGGTGATGAATCTGCTAGAGGAGAAAAAAAGAGTTTATCTGGCTTCTTTCCATTTCCTATCCAATGTTGGTGAAAATTCATTCTACAGGGTATTAACATTTTCACGTGATGTCATCTGGGTCTTCCAAACAGTAATTGCAGAAGTCAGGTTGCCTATGATAATAGCAACCATGGTGGGCTAGCAAACAGGTATGAACAAGCAGCTCTGTCTGCTTGTAGGTCGGGTATGAAGAGGGTTCTGCACATCTCATCATCAGAGACAATAGAAAAGCTCCAGAGGTGCAAGCTGGCAGTGTGCACAATTAATATTGAGGAAAGGCTGTGTTTTGTTTGGCTTGAGAGGAATGGATGGGGAGAAGCCAACTGCGCCGCAGAATAGTCCCCCGTCACTTGTGATGACGAACTCAGAGTTCTACATGCTTTTCTCCATTGAAGACTGAACCAACATGCCTCTCTATGTGGGGTCTAAGAGTGTCTTCCATGTTTTATTGGTTTTTATCTATTCAAAACACTTTCCTGAGGGTTAGTTTTATATTCTGGAGTAGTTCAAAGCATTGTGATGCTACTTCTCACTCCTTTCTAGATTCAGATTTTCCTGTCTAATCATTAAATTCTTCAATGGAACTTTCTCTCCTCATGTGTTCATTAACAGCTTCTCACCTTGCAGAGTCCAAGCAAAGAGTTTCTGGATAGGGTCAAATAGTATCTTAATCAGTTCTGGCTGCTTTAACAAAATACCATAGACTTGTGTGTGTGGTGAGGTCTTATACACAGAAATTACTTCTTAAAGTTCAGGGACTGGAATTCAGATCACGTCAGTATGGCTGGGTTATGGTGAGGGCCCTCTTCATTGTTGCAGACTGTTGAGGTCTTGTGTTCTTGCGGCAGAAAGTGATCGACCTCTTCTTGTAAGATCACCTGATCACCAAAAAATAACATCATAATGAGAATTAGGTTTCAACATATGAATTTTAGGGAGACACAAGCATTCAGTCTGTAACAAACACTCAGTTTGAGCTAATTGATCTTTTTAGTTACCCCCACATTGGAAAGTCTAAAAATGGAAATGGTATATTGCATTTTTACACAGTGCTTACCAAATATATAAAAGGCTTATGATTTGAAACTCAGTAGAATTTCAAAATATATATTTCCAGTTAAACTCACTTCTGTCTTTATGGAAGGACTGACTAGAAAGAGTGATTATTATAGAAAATTTGAAGAAGAAGAATAAGATATTTCCTTATCTTTCTATTACCTCCTCCCCTCTCCTCAACCTAGAGTCAAAGTAAATTTTATGCTTCCTTGTATTAAGGAGAAAATAATTTATTTTCAGTTTTACCTGTAGCAGACTGTGGAATCTATTGATATGCTAAGCCACGGTTCTTTTGGACTTTCAAACCACACAATGTATAAATCAAATCATCTTATCTTTTTGAGATGTCTTTTTGCAGATAGTTAGGTTAGCTTGTGCTTTAACTGACTCCCACATGTCGCATGCACAGTTTGGCTTCCTTGGCATGCTCTGACGATAGGAGGAAAGTTGATAGGAGTGGCGATCACAGACTCACTCAACCTGTCCCTTTCAGAGAATGCTGTTAGACCTTTTCCTTTTACTGAGCAAATCCTCTTATGTCTTTGAAGAAAGAAGGTGGTTCTCCCTGCCTGTTGAGCAAGTTCAGTTTAAAACCTTGTGGGGAGAATTTCACAGCATGCAAGCAGAAACAGTTTTATTGCCTCTATTTTCAGAATCTCTTTTCAAATTACAATAATATGCCCAAGAAGAATATGAGAAAAGACAATCTTTGGGGGGCTAAAACAGAGCTTTTATCTTTTAAACCCAAAATATAACTAAAGAAATCACTTGGCTTATAGGAGTTTATTTTCCAATTTTAAATTCCGTATTTCAGGAAATGTTACAGTCTTGTGGGTGTGAAGAAAGAAATGCTTGTATAAAACAACTCTTTTGTATAAAGATTGAAACTCTTTATAATCTTTTATCCAGATTGAAAATCCTCTCCATTTACCATCTGTGTAAGTAGATAAATTTTCATTTTCACAAGAAAGATTTTTAAAAGATATTGGAGAAAGATTTTTAAAAGATATTGTATTAAAGATATTGTGCACTTAAATTTCCTTAATTTCAAATGTATTATATAGTACTCATTTTTATTATTCATCATGCTTCAGAAAAGCTTCGTTTAGCTCTTATGTTTCATAATCCCCTAAGAAGTTTTCACTCATATTCTTAGGGGAAATTAAAGCATTTATATTTTGATCAGCATGATTGTGGATTATTGTAACTCAAATAAGGATATGATGCCAAATATTGTTTTACATAGAATAGCTTACTTTTAGTTACATGTTTCTTACTGTAAAATTAAAATTTGTTGCTTCTAATATTTACCATGAGAGGTGGGCCTAGCAATTGAAGTTGGATCAATCTCTGTAGAACTCAAGAATTGTTATAAAAAACTCACAATGAATTAAGCAACATGGAAGATAACTACTTTTACATGTTTGAGAATTGATGCATTGATTAATGCATCAACTAATTTCATGCATAATCTACTTCCTAAATGGAATTCTTTCAGGATTCTGGATAATGTTTACATATACACAATTAATTATGAATTTATGCAGGGGAAATCAGGTATTAATGTATTTGGTTATGAGAGCAATTTCTAAGTAGATAGTCACTTCCTTTGTTGGTACATTCTATAGTACTTGCTAGGGTTACAAAGCTGTAGCATAAATATAAAAATCTGTATTTAGAACTCTGGCCAGTTCTCTGCTATTTTACAGCTAACACTTTAATAACTCACTCTGAAATGATTTATCTTCCATGTTTAGGATAGATGAAACAAACTTATTTTCTGTTTAAGTACTTGCCCTTTTCAAAAAATAAAAACACACATATTGCAAATGCTAAAAGAAAGCTCACTGATACCTTAGCAAGAATGTAAAAGTAAATAGTTTTTGGCTTTTTGAAGAAAAAGGAGCACATAAGATATAATCAAAATAGTATTTTTTAATATTAGTCATGAAAAAAGGTTTTTTTTAATTGCATTTATTTTTTTAAGCAATTCTCCCAGGGTTGAGTCACTAATAACTAAGATCTATAGGAGATATTTTAAAATCTGAAATAAGATGAGAGAAACATCTCCAGGCAACTAAAATGTTATCTTAGAGTGTAAGAGAACTGATACTCACCCATAAACAGAAATCCAGGAACTTAATAATTAGAAGGAGGAAGCATAATAACTATAAGGCAAATATCTACATCAATCTATCCATATTTTAAAGTGAGATTGGTTTTCTGTTCCCCAGTTGATTGCCTATTAGAAACCACCACTAAGAGGGTGCTGGCACCACTAGGGGCAAGTGATATGATACAAAGAGAGGGAAAAACCTGAGTAGATGCTATCAGGAGAGGAGGAAAAAGTGTTTCAGGTAGCTGGAGACTATGTAGTAAAAGGATAAACAATCTATGCTGCTGCTGTTGCTGCTGCTAAGTCGCTTCAGTCGTGTCCAACTCTGTGCGACCCCATAGAAGGCAGCTCACCAGGCTCTGCTGTCCCTGGGATTCTCCAGGCAAGAACACTGGAGTGGGTTGCCATTTCCTTCTCCAATGCATGAAAGTGAAAAAAGTGAGGTCGCTCAGTCATGTCCGACTCTTCGCAACCCCGTGGACCGCAGCCTACCAGGCTTTTCCATTCATGGGATTTTCCAGGCAAGAGTACTGAAGTGGGATGCCATTGCCTTCTCCAAAACAATCTATGGATGGGCTCAAAAGTTCTATGGGGTTTTCCCATCACATCCGATGGAAAAGCCACAACAAACTTTCTGGTGAGCCCAGTAATAGTCCCAGGCACCCCTGAGAACATCACTGAATTGTGTCACAGTAATAGGAAAGTGAAGGTGTTAGTTGCTCAGTCGTGTCCAACTCTGCGACCCCATGGCCTGGGGCCGACCAGGCTTCTCTGTTGAAATTCCCCAGGCATGAATACTGGAGTGGATTGCCATTACCTTCAGAGGATCTTCCCGACCCAGGGATCAAACCTAGGTCTCTTGCATCGCAGGCAAATTCTTTACCATCTGAGCTAATAGGTAAGTGCATAATAGTAAAAACTTTGTTTTAAACAAAAAAAGGTTAATCTACTTATTTTGGTAAATTCCCTTTTAAATACAGTATTCTCTGACAGCGCCAACCATTTTTCCCAGTATTAGATAATACCTTTTAATTTTTTTAGCATATAAGAAGCTTGATTAATTAGATAGATATCATCACTCAAGGAGATCCTGCTAACTTGGAGATTTCAAATCCTCCAGGTTAGCAAAAATTAAAGTCTGAAAATACTAAGGGCTTCATGACATGCTAATGGGAGTCCTGAAAAACAAGAACAAGCTAGTAAACTGGAATGTGTATGTGCAGAATTACAACCACCCATAGAGAAAAATCACTCATGTATTAGTGCATGTGGAAAAGACTGTTCTTAGCAGCATTGCTGTAATTGAAAAGAAAAAAAAGTGGAGGAAAAAAATAGTCATCAAAAATAAGGTTGATTATAAATAAATTATAGTACAATCACTCAATTGTATACTTTAAAGCACTGAAAATAAATGAGTCATATATATAAAAAAGCATCTTAAATAATATTGAACAGAAAAATAAGCTTATAGAAGATTAATTGCAATCTGATTTCATTTTTATAAAGTTCACTGCAAGCCGAACTAAATAATATGATGGGGTTATGTTGTGGCAACATACAGCCACTTCTCCCTTGAACGATGTGACGTGGCTTTGAACCATATGGGTTCATTTACATGCAGCTTTTTTCAATAGTAGTACAGTACTACATAATTAGTAAATACAGAGCCACAGTTACAGAGGGTGGTCATCCCTAACACCTGTGTTGTTCAAGGGTCAAGTATAGTTGAAACATACTCTGTGAGAAGAGACCTAATTGCTGTGTATAGGAAGTTTATTCCAAGTGAAATCTCAGATGTGGTTTGCAGGTGAGTTTTTATTTTTATATGAAAACATTGTTTCACTCCACCATCTTTAGTGATGAAAGCTTCTCTGTTCTACTATTAGTTGATAATGTTTGCCTGAGTGCATGTTCAGTCGCTAACTCATATTTGACTCTTTGCAACCCCATAGACTGTAGTTCACCAGGCTCCTCTGTCCATGGGATTTCCCAGGCAAGAATACTGGAATTGGTTGCCATTTCCTTCCCGATGGGATCTTCCCAACCCAGGGATCGAACCACGTGTCTTACATCTTCTGCATTACCACTGGTGCCCCCTGGGAAACCCATAAGGGTGCATGGACCAGTGCATTTAGTAGACACCTAGAGATATTAGAAAGGGAGATGAATATTATTTGTATTTATTTTAAAAATAAAGTTAAAAATTAAAATCTTTTATATAGATTAACCAGGGTATCCTCCTTTATTCCACAGATGAGATTTTCCTATGCCTAATGTAGCTCCTGAGCTGTTGTAAGGAAAAACTGGGTTTCTCATTATACAGAAGAGCAGCTTTCACTACAATGCTTTGTAGTTTCTATCATCTCATCCATGATTTCATTAACAACTAAATTCACCCTGAGATTACATGTGATATGAATAATGTAAACATCGGTGATGTACCAAACCTTGACTGAAATGTCGATTGATTTCTACATGTGAACTGTATAGTTTACATGTTTACAGAATAGAATAGTCTCTTTCTTGGGTATATGATGAGGTTAAAATAGTACATGTAACAAGAAATCTGTTTAAATTTTAAATTAACAAGAAGATTCTTTAGCAGTCTACTCCCAGGTGGCTCAGTGGTAAAGAATCTGGTGCCAAGCAGGAGATGTGGGTTCAATGCCTGGATTGGGAAGATCTCCTGGGAAGGGAAGTGGCAACTTACCGCAATATTCTCGCCCAGGAAATCTCATGGACAGAGATGCCTGGCAGGCTACAGTCCATGGGGTCACAAAGAATCAGCCGTGACTTAGTGACTAAAAACAAAATTAATGATGAAACTTGTCTACGTATATAAGTATTGAGCTAATGACAACATGAAGCCCTTGTGATTAGGGAAATTTTCAAAATCTTAGCACCAAAATTATAAGTAAAAGCTTTTATTTATTTCAGTTGGAATATCTGAAATTCAGCACAAAAATGTGTGTTTTAGAATGTTTTCACTAAACTTGATAAATGTCCAGCAGGTGATTTTGAAATTTCTACTTAGCAGTAAAAGTTAAAACATCAAATACCATTGTAGAAAGAACAGTATAATATTTACTAGTCATGTACCTTGGTCAGGATCTCGTGTTGGAAAACAATTCTTGAAATTTAAAGAAAACAAAGTGTATTGAATGTATTTGAGAACAATGTATTGAGTTTAGAAGTTTTGCTATATGGTAGGTTAAAAATAGATTTCGAAAACCAGTCTCAGATTGCTTGACGCAGACTTTCTAGTAATGAAACTTATAATTTCTGGTACATTAGCATCCTATGAAAAAACAGTGAGTTATTGACAATCCAGGTTTTCTTTCATAACAAAAATATTTTAAGGTAAAAAATTGCAAATGTCATTAGCAGTGTTGGAACTAGTTTATCTGAGATTTTAAAAAGAATTTAATGTAGGTTTCCAGCTGTAACTACATGCCTGTAATGCATTTCTTACATCATTCAGAGAAACGGTTCAGAAACAAAGACATGGAAACCCAAAGTGAACAAAATACTGTGGGGTATCATCAGTGTGGTTATTTTTATAAAAATAGGACCCTTAATAACAAAATCCCTGAATATTAAGTAATGACATGGGTATGGGTTTTATATTTCTATATTAAAAAGGTTACCTGGATATTAGGGTAAAGAACAAAAATAACTAACAGAGTTAGACATAAATTGAACATTTTATTTTCACCAAGCCAGCAGTTTTATAGTACTCGACACTTTCTGTGATATAGTTGTCAGTCATGTGCTATCTACCATATCGTTCTAAACTTAAAAACAAAACAATTTGTCCCTTAAAAATGTATCTGTCTAACAGAAATTCTGAAGAGGAAATACATTTATGTAGTTCAAAATGTGAGAATAAAAAGTACTATATAGTGAATAGTCTACTCTCTCTGGCCAGTCTCTTATATATTCTTGCAGACTTTATGCCTCTCTCTTTTCACACAGAATTTAGCATATTATACAAGCTATTCAAAATTTAAATTTCTTTTAAAAACACTGGTCTGGGAGGTCTTTCCATATTGATACATATAATAAGTCATCATTCTTATTTTTTAAACAACAGCTTGTGATTCTTTATATGGATTTCACACAGTTAATTTACAACCCCCCCCCACTGGTGAATATTTGTGGTAGGCTGTGTCATTGATCACTCCAATATCCATTTATTTCCTGACTTCTGAGATCACATTTCTCTATTTCTTTCCAGCCACATGTCTTGTTTTGAGCAGTGAAATATGAGTGACAATGATGTATCACTTACGGTAAAAACTTTAAGGGACAGTGAATATTTTTTGTAGTATTCTGTCTTCTTCCCCTTCTCCCTCAGCCAGACAAGAGAATCAGCACAATTCCCTTTCAACCTGGAAAAAGGTACTCCTTCCATGTGAGTATAATAATTAGGACCTGTGCTAAATGCTATGTGTGAATGAGAAACACAATTGCTAAAATGCACAAAGCATATATTTTTTCATTTGTTGCCATAATATTACCTAGATGATCATAATTGATATGAAAAATGATACCAGAATTTGTGCACTACCATAATATAGACCTATGTGTCAGCATCATCTTGGTTAGGAAATAAATTGCAAGAATTTTTTTAAGTTGGAAGGATAGAGGTCTACATTAAGTTTTGGAGAAACAGTGATAAAATGGTAGTCTGCAATAACTTGACAAGTCACTAACATCCTTCATAGTTTGGTGAAAAGGTTGGGAATCAGAATACGAGTAGTGTGGGTTGTCTGTTAACTAGAAGAAGAAGAAAAAAGGCCAGAGCAGAAATTGCCAGTTTGAAAGGGAAAATGGAAAGGAAGATAGTCCTGAAAGTTAGGACTTGTGGTTTGTAAGTGGAAATTGTGTCTTGATTTCTAACAATAAAAGGCAAAATTAAGAGAAAAAGCCTGTGAAATCAACCTTGTAGCAAAGATCATATAAAACCTATGGACCATAAAATAAGAGCTGGGACTAGATTAAGTGGCTAGCAGTAGATTCAGCGTGTTAGAAAAAGTTTATTTTTAAAAAAGAAAGAAAACAAAAAGACTAAGTGTACTTTTCTTTAAAACTCTGATAGCTCAAGGTATGCACAGTTACGTATACATAGAGGGACGTGTCTTAGGAAGAGTTGTGAGTTTGGCTACTTGTATTTACATAATGCTGGTTGAAATCAAATCAAATAAGAGGTCAACAAATTATTTCAGAGAGTTATCCTATCAAGACAAATGCTAACCTGAAATGAAGTAGACTATTGTGTTTCTAACACTCTGTAGGCAGAAAATGGGCTGAGAAAGCTTTTCACCACTTAAAAAGTTGTCACATATCTTTTTCAGTTGTAGCCCAGGAAGATAATGGAAAAAGAATTGCCTCCCAGAGGGTGTACTTAAGGATCATGGATAACTGTGGCATGGGGACTGCTCTTAGGAAGACAAATCAAAGGCTTATTTCCCAGTTTCAGGACAAATGCTCTTTTCTATAAATGACCAGTGTGAATTGGCCTTGTTAAATATGAGTAATTGTTGTATGTTTCTTAATATTTCTCCATCTAAATGGAGGTGTTCATAGCAGAGTTGCTGTCCTTATTTCACTACTGTGCTTCTGGTAGAGAGTGTCCATCTGCACGTGGTAAATTGGAATGACTGAGACCTAGGGCTTTAATAGCAAAGAAGTAAATTGATGATGTGTTCTAGTAGTTGCCATTGGAGGGGGAGCAGTGAGTATCTGAGAAAGGAAACCAAAGGTTTGTGATCTGAAAAGAAGACTGGTCAGTCTAACTATAGTTCATCAATATTTAATTTCTTACCATGGAAGAGAATCGTAATCACATTCCTTCTCATGTTGGCCAAGTGTCTTGCTTCCCAGCCCCCCACCAAAAAAAGAAACAAACCTAGAACTTATGTGGTAGGAGTTTTTATAGCATGGGGGTATATTTTGTAATTTTCTTTTCCATCACTGCAGCCCTCACCATTTCCAGACAGTTCCTGTTCCATAAAAATTCTTTAAGCAGAATCCACGTAAAACTTTACTGCTTTAAACCATTAAAATCCTGGTGTTGTCTGTTACTTCAGCCTAATGTAGCCTACTCTGATATGTAAGCTTTCTCCAGCCTTTTGCTCTAACAAATAAAACTACAATGACTTAACATACATCATTCCGAAAATGTGTCAAGGGACCTGAAGTTTAAATTCTCAGAAGTGGAATTATCACTTTTTGTTTACTAGGCATTTATGAGATGCTTATTTATTAATACTTGACAGGAAAGTTTCGGTAGTACATTTAAGATGGTGAATCTGGAAAGCAAACATTTTGAAAATGAGCAGAAATATTCATGTTTGTGAAAGAAACTCATACCTTGGAGAAAGCATTGTGTAAACTGTTGTTTAAAATAGTTCTATGTGATTCTGAAGCAAATATAAATATGCATTATAAAAATTTTTATCTTCTATAAAGTTATAAATATAGATACATAGAAATAGAATTTTCCAGCAAAGATTAAAATCTTCCATACAAAGAGTTTCAGTGGGTTTTGAACCTAATTAAAATATCTGTAACATCCAATTGTTTGAAAAAAAACTTATTTATGTAAGCGAATGTATATATGCATTCACTAAGCAAATTAAGATACTAAAGGGGAAAAATCATATGATAACATTGCTACATGTGTAAATAAAATTTTTGTAAAGTTCACTCTGTAGTAGAAGAAACTCAACTAGGAATACAGGTAATTTCCTTTACCTAATAGATGGTATCTAAGAAAATATTTGGCAGACATTATTATTAATGAAATACTGAAAACTTTCTGCTTGAGATTAGGAATAAGAGGATGATGCGAGTTTATGACATTTCTATTAAACACTGTATTAAAGATCTTAACAGTGTTGTAAGTCATGGAAAGCAATGAGAGACAGATCTGCCATTATTAAGATGACATGACTGTGATTAGAGAAAATCCAAAGAATGAACAAATGATTTAATTACATTTAGCATGGTCACTGACTATAAGATCAGTATATAAAATCAACTGTCCACCTACATCAGCAATAAACAACTAGAAATGACATTTCTAAAAGTTATCAACTAAGTAGGGAAAATATTACCAGTTTATAATAGATAAAAGCCAGCAAATTTCTAGGAATAAATCTAATAAAATGTATATGATATCTCCACATCATAATTTTTCAACAGCAGCATTACAGAACTGCAAGTGCTACTACTCTATACAAAAAGAAGTGGCATACCATCAAGAAGAAAAATTAAAGTAGGCCTAAATATAGGGATTTATGATGTTTACTGATTACAACGTTCAGTACTATAAAGATGTCAGTCCTATATAAATTGATATGTAGCTTTACAGTCATCCCAATAAAATGTCTACCTATTTTGCCTTTTTGGAAATGAACTAGTTGGTTTTAAAATTTATGTGAAATGCAAAGGAGAATCATTTAGGTAACAGAAGATGAATTTGGTCTGTGCTGTTATTCCCAGACTCCCAAGGAAGTGCTTTTCCTCCTCTGACAAAATGAGGGAAAATCCAATTTTCTTTGTCATCACAATTTGTCAAAATACCTTTACCTCCCCTTCTCTGTTGACAGTCTCTGCAGTCCCCTTGCTGTAATGCTAAGAAACCTTTCTTTTCTTGGCCTAGGGACTTTTAGTTGCTTCAAAATGTAGTGTAGAAGGCATGGGTAGCTGAATTAAAGCTTGCTTAATGTTTTCTCACATCATTAAAGCCTGCATGTATTAAATAAAGACCTTCTTTTAATCCAGTAGACAAAAGAGCCTTCTTAGAGTTATACTTTTAACAAAATAACCTTTAATAGAACTAATATCAATACATCTCAGTAAGACCAACTAATTGATATCTCTGCTTCCAAGAATCCAAATGGCAATAAACAAAATTTACAAAGTCTGGACTTTAATCTTCTATTCTATCTTCTATTCATATACGACTCTTTCTTACTCTCAGTATGCCTTTCCCAGTAATTTTCTATCTCATCAAACTCCTGGTCTCAAGATAAATTTCTGCAAAGCTTTCTCAGCCTTCTCGTTCTAAATCAGGTGCTTCTCCTCTGTGTAATCTAGGGATGCTGCTTATTTATCTCTCATGGGTCATTGTAGTGTAAATGTTGTGTTACAGAAATTTCAAATGCAATACATTTGTATTCAGTTCAGCTAAGTTTCAGAATAAAACAGACCCCAGTGTCTCAAAACCAATACAATGTCTTAAAAACAACAGCGGTTTACTGATCACTCAAGTTAACAGTTCAAGGAAAGTGTGTCTAGTTCTTAGGTATCTCATCCATAAACTGAGGCATCATCTCCTTTTTCTAGGACAGGACAGTCACTTGCGTTCAGTGGCAGGAGGCAATAAAACAAGAAAGATGTACAGAGGAATTTCTTGTCTAGGTGTGGAAGTGCTACATATCACTCTGGCTATATTCCCTTGTGCAGAGCTCAGTTAAGTGGTTCATTTAACTACGGTGTATCTGGGAAATATAGATTGGTTATGCAGCTAGCCAGGTGGTTTATGTTTCGTTCAGTTCAGTCACTCAGTCATTCCGACTCTCTGTGACCCCATGGACTGCAGCACTGTAGGCTTCAAGATCCGTCAAGAATAGAGAAGAATGCTTTTTTTTTTTTTAATTGGAGAATAATTTCTTTACAATGTTGTGCTGGTTTCAGCCACATAACAAAGCAATTGAGTCATTTTATATATAATCCCCTCATTCTTGAGTCTCCCTCCACCATCCCATCCCACCCCTCCAGGATGTCACAAAACACTAGGCTGGGCTCCCTGTATTACATTATAGCAGCTTCCCACTAGTTATCTATTTTACACATGACAGACTATATATACACACTGCTTTCTCAGCTTGTCCTATCCTTGCTTTCCCCCACTGTGTCACATGTCTTGAGAGAAGAATGCTTCTATTTGAGACTACTTTGGCAATGTCTTTGGGTTACAGCAAAGTGTTCAGTTCATCATTCAGTCATGTCCAACTCTTTGCAACTCCATGGACTACACAATGCTAGGCTTCCCTGTACATCACCAACTCACAGAGCTTGCTCAAACTCATGTCCATTGAGTCAATGATGCCAGCCAACCATCTCATCCTCTATAGTCCCAGTCTCCTCCTACCTAAAATCTTTCCCCAAATCAGAGTCTTTTCATTGAGTCAGCTCTTCATATCAGATAGCCAAAGTATTGGAGTTTCAGCTTCAACATCAGTCCTTCCAATGAATATTCAGGACTGATTTCCTTTAGGATGGACTGGCTGGATCTCAGTGCAGTCCAAGGGACTCTCAAGAGTGTTCTCCAACACCAGAGTTCAAAAGCATCAGTTCTTCTGAGCTCAGCTTTCTTTATAGTCCAAATTGCACATCCATACATGACTAATGGAAAAAACCATAGCTTTGACTAAGATGGACCTTTTTTGGCAAAGTAATGTCTCTGCTTTTTAATATGCTGTCTAGGTTAGTCATAGCTTTTCTTCCAAGGAAAAAAACGTCTTTTAATTCCATGGCTGCAGTTACTATCTGCAGTGATTTGGAGACCCCCAAAGTAAATTCTCTCACTGTTTCCATTCCTTCCCAATCTATTTGTCATGATCTTAGTTTTGTGAAGGTTGAGTTTTAAGCCAACTTTTTTATTCTCCTCTTTCACTTTCATCAAGAGGTTCTTTAGTTCTTCTTTGCTTTCTGCCATAAGGTGGTGTCATCTGCGTATCTGAGGTTATTGATATTTCCCCTGGAAATCTTGATTCCAGCTTGATGTACTCTGCATATAAGTTAAATAAACAGGGTGAGAATATACAGCCTTGACATACTCCTTTCCCGATTTGGAACCAGGCTGTTGTTCCATGTCCAGTTCTAACTGTTACTTCTTGACCTGTATACAGCTTTCTCAGGAGGCAGGTCGGGTGGTCTGGTATTCCCATCTCTAAGAATTTTCCAAAGTTTGTTGTGATCCACACAAAAGCTTTGGCATAGTCAATAAAACAGAAGTAGATATTCTTCTGGAACTCTCTTGCTTTTTCGATGATCCAACGGACATTGGCAATTTGATCTCTGGTTTCTCTGCCTTTTCTAAAACCAGCTTGTGCATCTGGAAGTTCACCATTCATGTACTATTGAAGCCTGGCTTAGAGAATTTTGAGCATTACTTTGCTAGCATGTGAGATTACTGCAATTGTGCGGTAGATTAAGCATTCTTTGGCATTGCCTTTCTTTGGGATTAGAGTGAAAACTGACCATTTCAAGTCTTGTGGCTACTGCTGGGTTTTCCAAATTTGCCAGCATCACCTCCACTAGCTTTGTTCGTAGTGATGCTTCCTAGGCCCACTTGATTTCTCATTCCAGGATATCTGGCTCTAGATGAGTAATCACACCATCATGGATATCTGGTTCATGAAAATCTTTTTTGTATAGTTCTTCTGTGTATTCTTGCCATCTCTTCTTAATATTTTCTGTTTCTGTTAGGTCCATACCATTTCTGTCCTTTATTGTTCCCATCTTTGTTTGGAATATTCCCTTGGTATCTCTAATTTTCTTGAATAGATCTCTAGTTTTTTCCCATTCTGCTGTTTTCCTCTGTTTCTTTGCATTGATCACTGAGGATGGCTTTCTTATTTCTCCTTGCTATTCTTTGGAACTCTGCATTCAATGAGTATATCTTTCCTTTTCTCCTTTGCCTTTTGCTTCTCTTCTTTTCTCAGCTATTTGTAAGGCCTCAGACAACCATTTTGCCTTTTGTCATTTCTTTTTCTTGGGGATGGTCTTGATCATTGCCTCCTGTACAATGTCATGAACGTGCATTCATAGTTCTTCAGGCACTCTGTCTATCAGATCTATCCCTTGACTCTATTTGTCACTTCCGTTGTATAATCTAGTCATAAGGGATTTGATTTAGGTCATACCTGAATGGTCTAGTGGTTTTCCCTACTTTCTTCAACTTCACTCTGAATTTGCCAATAAGGAGTTCATGGTGTGAGCCACAGTCAGCTCCTGGTCTTGTTTTTGCTGATTGTATAGAGCTTCTCCATCTTTGGCTTCAGAGAATATAGTCAATCTGATTTCAGTCTTGACTGTCTGGTGATGTCCATGTGTAGAGTCTTCTCTTGTGTTGTTGGATGAGGGTGTTTTTATGACCAGTGTGCTCTCTTGGCAAAACTCTATTAGCTTTTGCCCTGCTTCATTCCATATTCCAAGGCCAAATTTACCTGCTACTCCAGGTATCTCTTGACTTCCTACTTTTGCACTCCAGTCCCCTATAATGAAAAGGACCTCTTTTTTGGGTGTTAGTTCCAGAAGGTCTTGTAGTTCTTCATAGAACCATTCATCTTCAGCTTCTTCAGCATTATTGGTTGGGGCATAGACTCAGATTACTGTTTACTGAATGGTTTGACTTGGAAAGAAACAGATCTTTCTGTCATTTTTGAGACTGCAACCAAGTATTGACTTTTGGACTTTTTGACTATGACAGCTAGTCCATTTCTTTTTAGGGATTCTTGACCATAGTAGTAGATATAATGGTCATGTGAGTTAAATTTACCCATTCCAGTCCATTTTAGTTCACTGGTTCCTAAAATGTTGATGTTCACGCTTGCCATCTTCTGTTTGATCATGTGCAATCTACATTGATCCATGGACCTAACATTCCAGGTTCCTATGCAATATTGTTCTTCGTAGCATTGCACACTGCTTCCATCACCAGTCACATCCACAACTGGACATTTGCTTTGGCTCCATCTCTTCCTTCTTTCTGAAGTTATTTCTCCACTCTTGTCCAGTAGCATTTTGGGCACTTACCGACCTGGGGAGTTCATCTTTCATGTCCTATTTTTTTGCCTTTGCATACTGTTCATGGCATTCTCAAGGCAAGAATACTGAAATGGTTTGCCCTTCCCTTCTCCAGTGGACCACATTTTGTCAGAATTCTCCACCGTGACCCATCCTTCTTGGGTAGCCCTACATGGCATGGCTTATAATTTCATTGAATTAGATAAGGCTATGGTCCATGTGATCAGATTGGTTAGTGTTCTTGTGGTTGTGGTTTTCATTCCATCTGCCCTCTGATTGAGAAGGATAAGAGGCTTATGGAAACTGCCTGAAGGGAGAGACCAACTGAGAGGGAAACTGGGTCTTGTTCTGATGGGTGGCTCAGGAAATCTTTAATCCAATATTCTGTTGATGGGCAGGGCTATGTTTTCTCCCTGTTGCTTAACCTGGAGGCCTCACTCAGTGCCCCCGACCCTGCAGCAGGCCACTGCTGACCCACACCTCTGCTAGAGACTCCTGGACACTCATGAGCAAGTCTGGGTTAGTGTCTTGTGGGGTCACTGCTCCTTTCTCCTGGGTCCCGGTGCACACAAAGTTTTGTTTGTGCCCTCCAAGAGTCTGTTTCCCCAGTCCTGTGTAAGTTCTGGTGGCTCTACTGTGGGGTTAATGGTGATCTCCTCCAAGAGGCTTATGCCATACCAAGGCATATTAAAAGCCTCTAACATAAAGTTCAAACAAATTCATTGTTTCCTGATGACAATAATCTGAAATGTGCTTAATTATATTTCATTATAGTCCTACTGTGTATCATTATATTTCATTTCATTCATTCTCTGAATCTGTAACATGTAGAATCTTCATTTTACTCATTTGATTATGGAGTCAAAGGAAGATCATTCAGCTCTTTGAGGGTACTAGCTCAGCAATATGCAAATTGACCTTTCTCCACTCAACTGCATTGTTTTTAAATCATTGCCCTCCTCTAGATAACAGTATCTTTTACATAATTGATTTTGAGTATTAAAATACTTTCCAAAATCTAAGCAATGAGTTTTCAAAATTTATAAATATGCTATTGATATTCTCTTAACTGAGTCTCCAATATGAGTCTTTTTTAGAGGTTCCCATTTCCTAGGGGTTGAAAATGAAATCTCAATATAGTGTTCAGTTCCTTTCATAATTGGGATTGCTGTCTCCAACAGCCTTCCCTCTGCTCTTTACCCCTCTCCTCTGTACTTCAGACACAGGATACTGTTCCCTGCCCTTGAATAAAACAAGCAATTTTCAGTGTCATTCTTTCCTTCCTCTCCCCAAAAATAGCCTTTTCCCTTACCCCTTCTCTCATTTTCCTTCTCTGCCTTCTTGATATAGCTGTTCTTAAAGGTATAACTCAAATGTTATACATTTTTCAAGGCTTCCCTTTCTTAATACCCATAAACTCAATCAATCACCATTTCCTTTTTGCTCCCACAGGAAATGTTTATATTTGTTTTATAGCATTTATCACTGCAGACTTGCATTGTAGTTACTTGTGAATGTATCTCTTTCCCTTCACTCAGGATACATTGAAATTCTTGATAGTAGTTAGAACATCTTATCCACCTTTTTGTCTCCAGTGTATGTACACAAATAAAATAGTTGTGGGATTGAATTCTAACAATCTGGGTACTTGTTTTATTAATGTTTTAAGAAAAAGCAAAAACCCAAAAATCCCTTATGTGTTTTTCTTTCATTCTTACAGAGAGACCTTAGAAATAGTTCTTAGGAAGTTTGAGAACATTTTGTAAACAAATATAAAAATCCACATGTGAAAAGGGAAAAGAAAATATGTGTTAATGTTAACAACCTAAATGAATCTTTTAGAATAGCATTAATCAAGTGTTGTAAATGGATATTGCTTATATACGGCTATAAAACCATATAACCTAAGCCACATGAGCTCCACTAAGAATATGCAATGAGTATTTTAAAATTCTATGTAGATATACTTCAGGATGTGAGTGATCTATATACCAAGAATATATTTTCTATGGTTATGAAGGAGGGCAAAAGAACTTACTAGAAAATATATGGATGAATACAAATTTGCCTTTGATGGGCTTATGCAAGAAAGACAGCTAAGGTAGTTTATCAGTGACTGACAAGTACTTTGCAAGTCAGAAGACTGGTTTTTTGACTCCAGAATTAGAGGTCAGAACAACCTTTGTTCAATGGAGAAGGCCAACTTTTGCCTTTTTCCAGACCCTTTCATCTCCTATATAGAATAATCTCTGCTTTAATCAAAGAGTATTTTACAAAGAGCTCCAGGTCTACCAGATGGTGAGTATAAAATACATCTTCCTGCCAAAGATGTATTATATATTGTCTGTTATATAACAGTGTGAGCTGTGAATAGCCCCTTGTCCCCTGAGAATCAAACTTGTACCACCCACTGCCTTGGCCTGGGGTTCTTCCTCTGTGACTCTGCCTGGCACTACAGTTGTCTGCTGTAGTTGAAGTCTTACCTAGAACTTCAGCTCTATTGTTTGCAGCTCGGATACTTTAACACTGTGTGAAGCCCTGTCCTCTGGGTGATGAATCCTTTTCTGCATCTTCAGTACTAACTAAAAGCTTACAGAGATAAGCTTTCAACCTCAGACCTGTTTTCTCCTATAACCTACTTTCTGGGCTCTGTGCCTATGATATAGGTTTTGGTTTGGACTTCAACTTCTGACTTGATCAAATTAGGGAAGGCTTTGTTTCTTAAGTCACTAGGCATTGAATAGCAGGACTCTCCCTTCCCATCTTGTTTTCCAAAGAGCTTATCCTACAAATTGGGTCCATTTTCCCAGCTTGCTCTTATTTGCCTGTTTCTGCCCAAGTGGAAGAGATCTTAGTTTAAGTTTTTTTATCCAGTTTTGGCCTACATAAATGGTTACTTCAAAACGTTCCAATTTTTGTTTGCAGCAGCCACTCTTTTATCTGCAAATGAACATAATTTGTCCCTTGATTCCTCTTATGCTAGTGACCCAAGCCATATGACCTATGCCATAATCACATGTGTTTTTGTGCATAATCACACTGCATGTTGCAAGTCTCTACACAGCATATGTAGACATATTTAGTAGCTTTCATTCCTGTTTTTGTAGCAGATGTGAGCTTGTCTGTTATTCTGACACATTTAATGCCTATTAAACTTGTAGCTACTTTCTTTTCTCCTCCTCCCTTCTCCACACAATCAGGGTAAGGGTATTAAGGCATCTGGCGCAAAGGAAATATCACAGTAGGTCAGAGGGCAGATTATGATATTTTAACATTGAATTTTGAAAAAACTAGCTGTGTTTCCTTAGGCAAATCATCTACCCTTTCACTGCAGTCATTTCCCTTATCTGTAAAGTGGAATTATTATATATTTTATTCTGAGAATTTAGAATTGGACTCAATGTAAAGGACTTGTTATAATAGCATATTAAAGGCTTAGTGGATGTTAGCTATGATTATGGTAAACATTTTAAATGTTTCTTAAATAAATTAGACCAAATAAGAGATCATTAGAGTAGGAAAACAAAGGGAAATTATTGTTTATGGAATACAAACTAACACTACCTGTGCACATAGAATCCAGGAGGATATTTATACTTGAAGATTGAAGAGTTATCAGGGAAAAAATTGAATTATTTGTTTCTGTTAGACATTAGACACATAACTAAAAAAACATGTATAGAAGAAAGTTTCAGTAGTATAATATGTTGTCAAGCTGGCAAATTAAAGGTAATAATTACACAATGGTGATATTTACATGGTTCCTCTTTTTAGTTCCTCCTTTTCAACAAAAAATTAGACATTTATTCGTGAACAAAAGTACTTGTGTGGAAGTTGTGGGATCCAGCACCATATGCCAAGGGACCTATGAGGAGTCATATGAGGAGTCTTGCCCATCTGGGCATTAGCAATAAGTAGACCGATCTTATTGTGGAACTGTGGAACCAAAAGAGAAGCAAACTTACAACCTCTTTTTTTACGGTTGGGCAAAAACCTGAACTGCTGACCTGGGCAGATTCCTGCAGACGAGAGAGAGATTTTTGAAGTCCAGCCTTCCTGAAGGGAGATTCCAGCATGCAATTGGTGCTATGGAGATGGTAAGAACAACTTCAACAGTGCTGCCCCTCCCAAAGAAAGACTATACAATGATGACCTATCAGAGGGTGGTGACCTCTCTCATAGGAGAAAAGGAGAGTAGGGAATGATTGCCCCGCTACCCTGTTTCTCTCTAGCAGCACTCAGACTCCTGGGGAGTCCAGTCTATGACTGGAGGATGGAGGAGATCAGGAAAGAGAAAATTTAAGTAACATTAAAGGGAAACAGACCCTGATGCCTGTGCTCAGCAGTAAGTCCACTCATGAGCATGGGGAGTACCACACTCGTCACACAGGAGGAGTACTCCGTACTGGGGTCAGCAGTCACCCTGGGTACCCTGAACACTCTGCACACCTCCTACCACGCTGCAGTCAGCTCCTGGTGTAGTAATGAGACCAGAAGTTCCAGCAGACAATATATTCAGATAAACTAAGGAAAAAGAGAAGGCCCAAATATCACAAAGGAAAGAGCAGACATCATGACTGACACCACAGAAATACAAAATATAATGAGACTACTGTAAACAGCATTATGTCAATAAATTGAATAACTTAAAAGAAATAGGATCCTAGAAACACAAACCCACTCATCTGAATAAACAGAAAATGTGAGTACACGTGTAATGAGTAAAAGGATTGAATCAATAATAAAAAAGCTACCCACACAGAGGAGCCCTAGATCAGAGGTTTCACTGGCAAATTCTATCAAACATTTAAAGAAGAATTTTTTCTTATCCTTCTCAAAGTCCTCTATACTTGCAAACTTAAGGCTAGGGTTACTCTTTTACCAAATCCAGGAAAGGACACTACAAAAAAAAAAAAAAAAAGAAAACTAGAAATTATCCCTGATGAACACAGATGTAAAATTCTCAACAAACTATCAGCGAAGCAAATTCAACAGCACAGTAAAAAGGGTCCTTCACTAGGATCAAGTGGGATTGATCCCAAAACCATCTCAAGGATGATTAATCAAAAACAAATCAATAAATGTGACACACCACAATAATAGAACTCAAGATAAAAATCATGATCATCTCAACTGATGCAGAAAAAAAAAAACATTTGACAATATACAATATCTTTTCCTAATAAAACTGAGTATAAGGAGAATATAATATAAAAGGACATATATGGCAAACCCACAGCTTAAAATAATACTCAATGGTGAAAAACTGAAAGCTTTTTATTTAAGATGAGAAATAAGACAGGGTGCCCACTCTCACACTTATTCATCACAATACTAATAGTCCTAGCTATAGAGATTAAGCTAGAAAAGACAGTAAAAGGCATGCAAACTGAAATGAAAGAAGTAACATTGTCATTTTCAGATAATATGATTTGAACTCCTAAAGACACAACCAAGTAACTGCTGAAACTAGTCAATTAATTCAGCAAAGTTGCAAGATACAAAGTCAACATACAAAAATTAGTTGCATTTATATATCCTAAAACAAAATATCTGAAAAAGAATTAGAGAAAACTATCTCATTCAATATAGCATCAATAACTAGGAATAAATGTAACCAAGGAAATCAAAGATCTATACTCTCAAAACTATGAGACTTTTGTGAAGAAATTAAAGAAGACACAAAAAGATATCCTTTGTTCTTGGGTTAGAAGGGTTATTTTTAAAAATGTATTTACTATCCAAAGCCATCTATGAATCAAGTGTAATCCCTATCAAAATTCCAACAGTACTGGATGAATCATATAATTTTTAAAAATCCTAGCTACTTAAGAAAACACAGAAATCATTAGAAAGAAGAACACAGAAGGAAGTATTACACTTCCTGATTTCAAAACATACTATGGAGATATAGTAATCAAAACAGTAATGTGCTGACAGAAAATTACATACATAAACATGGGAAACAAAAATGAGAGTCCAGAAATACCCTCCAGTCAACTAATATTTGACAAGAAAGCCAAGACCACTCAATTAGAAAAATAATAATCTCTTCAACAAATGGTGCTGGAAAAAGTGAACAGCTTCATGCAGAAAAATGAAATTAGACTGGATCTTACCCACTCACAAAAATGAACTAAAACATATGCAAGGTTTTAACATAAGACCTGTTACCATATATGTATTAGAAAAATTCATAGGCAAAAATGTCCTTGATATTAATCAGGCAATGATTTTTTTAGATATGACACTAAAAGTATAAGCAGCAAAAGCAAGAATCAACACGTAGGAATACATCAAACTAAAAAGCAAAATAAACAGCCAAAAAAGGCAAATTATGTGATGGAAGAAAATATTTGCTATATATATATACATATATATGTGTGTGTGTGTGTGTGTGTGTGTGTATATATATATGTATGTATAGGATGGGGGCTAATATCTAAAATATACAAGGACCCTATACAGTTAGATAGGGGGAAAAAACCAATACAATAAAAAGGGCAGGGGAATTAGACATTTTTTTCAGTAACATCCAAGTGATTAACAGCTACATGAAGAGATGCTCAACATTACAAATAATCAGGGAAATAGAAATCAAACCCACAGTGAGCTGTAACCAAACACCTCTTAGAATGGCTATCAAGGAGACAAGAGATAACTAATACTGGCGAGGATGTGGAGAAAAAGGAATCCTTCTACACTCTCGGTGGGAATGTAAATTGGTTCAAACACTATGGAAAATGTGGAAGTTCCTCAAAAAATTGAAAATAGAATTACTATATGATCCAGCAATTGTATTTCAGAGTATATACTGAAAGGAAGTGAAAATAGATATTGAAGAGATATATGCACTCCGTTTATTGCAGCATTATTCTCAATAGCTAACATATGGAACCACATGAGTGTTCATCAACATATGAAAGGATAAAGAAAATGTGGAATACAAACATACAGATATTATTCAGCCTTGAGAAAGAACATCCTGCCATTTGCAACAGGAATGGACCTTGAGCACATTATGCTAAGTGAGATAAGTCAGACACAGAAAATCAAACACTGTGTGATCTCAATTATGTGTGGAATCTGAAAAAGCCAAACTCATAAAAACAGAGTAGAAATGTGACTGCTAGGTGCTGGGGGGTGGAATAACTGGAGAGATACTGTGTAAGGTAAAAATTGGCCACCAATAGATAAAGTCCTGGATATCTAATGCACAACATAGTGATTATAGAAATAATACTGTCTTCCAGTTGCTAAGACACTAAACTTAATTATTCCCAACACACAAAAAAATGATAATTATGTGATCTGATAGAGGTGTTAATCATCTTGCAATATATAAATGTATCAATAAACACACTGTATACCTTAAACTTACAGGCTGTAGTATTTCAGTTTTGTCTCAATTACAAGAAAAACATTAAAAAAGTAATAAATGATACAAGCACTGTGTATTCTAGACCAGCCTGCTTAACATACATTTCTATGTGGACAGAAATGTTCTTATCTGCAAGACCTGCAATGGTAGCCAAGAAGTACACCCCAATACTCACAGCAGCACTATTTACAATAGCCAAGATATGGAAGCAATCTAAGTGTTCATCAATACTTGAATGGATAAAGAAGTTATGTGCACATATAATGAAATTTTAGCCATAAAGAGACAATCAAATTCTGCCATTTGCAACAACATGGATGGACCTGGAGCTTCTTATGCTTAATGAAATATGTCAGACAGTCTAAAAAGTCTATGGACTTAGTTGTTCAGTCATGTCCGACTCTGTACTCCCACGGACTGTAACCTGCTAGGCACTTCTGCCCATGGGGATTCTCCAGGCAAGAATCCTGGAGTGGGTTGCCATGCCCTCCTCCAAGTGATCTTCCCAACCCAGAGATCAAACCCAGGTCTCCCACATTGCAGGTGGATTCTTTACTGTCTGAGCCACCAGAGAAGTCCTAAAAAGTGTATATTATCACTTACATGTGGAATCTAAACAATAAAACAAAGGAATAAAGCAAAACGGACTCACAGTTATAGAGAACAAACTAGGGGTTACCAGTAGGGAGGGGGCAGAGGGGAAGGTCAAGATGGGGAACAGAGGATGAAGACACGCAAACTACTATGTATAAAATAAACTATAAAAACATACATCAGAGGGAAACACCTATAATTTTGAATTGAGTATAATCTATAAAAGTATTGAATCACTATGTTGTACATCTGAAACACATAAAATGTAAATCAACTATACTTCAACATAAAAAGTGAATTCACTAGTGAATTTTGGCTAATGAAACTAAGGATAATATTTTAATTTTAGATTTTAGGTATTTAGTAAAGAGAAGTAGAGAGCAATAAATAGTTAATTCCTCTCATTTCCACAATTTAGGTAGCTGACAGATATAAAAATACATAGAATCTCTTAATATAAAATTTGGATGAAAACAGCATGGTTTCTGAAGGAGAAAACATTACATGAGTAACTTTTGCAGTTTTAGAATGGGATCAATACATATGGTAAGAGACAGGTTAATTTATATTTTGCTTTCATTTTTGTCACAAATGCTAACATTTTTGATATCCGAAGACCTAAGAATTTTGTATTATCATGCAGTTACAATAATTAATCAATGATCTAGGGAAAAATGATATTCTGAATAGCCACTAATATTTTTTACCCCAGGCATCAGTATACATTTCATTGATATGTGTATGGTGTTTGTTTTCACAAGATTTTTAAAAATTAACTTTATCCATGAGCTTCACTATTAATAATTACAGATTCTATCCTGCCTATAAAACCTGAATTATTTATGTTTCCACCAGCCAGCCTTAAACCAATTTCTTTCTTATTTCCTCCTCTACTACTTTCTATTGTGAATTTTAGAACTACTTAATAAGCTCTTCACTTACATAATTTGGTATCTACATTCTGCTAATCTGTAGGAATTTAAGCTGCTCTTTGAGTTACATTCTTAGAATGATCTGTTAATACATAATTGTTTTATTACATTCTTAATCACAATAAGAATTAATGAAAACAATTCTTAATTATATTAATGGGCTTCCCTGGTGGCTCAGACAGTAAAGAATCTGCCTGAAATGCAGGAGACCTGGGTTCCTTCCCTGGGTTGGGAAGATCCCCTGAACAAGAGAATGGCTACCCACACCAGTTTTCTTGTCTGGAGAATTTCATGACAGAGGAGCCTGGTGGGCTACAGTCCATGGACCCGCAAAGAGTTGGACATGACTGAGGTGACTGACAGTAACAATCACGTTAATGTAGTGAAAGAGTTTTGTATCTCCAAAGACTTTATTTCTTTAGTGCATCAATAATTTATAAAACAGATTCTAACAGAAGGATTTTCTTAAATTTGTCAAAACTGGGAGTTAACAAAGTACTTCAATTCTCTGTTGACATTGTAGCACAGAACCCTTACACTTGTCATTGAAAATTCCATTTGATTTCTCACAAAAACATTGTGTTGATATTTAGATTGTATCAACAGACTTGAAAATGTTAGATCTATAATACATATTTGGTTTATGACATTTCTCTAATTCATTTATTTTTCCATTAAATCATTTTTCTTTAGGCTTCTTTTATTTTTCAAAGGAATATGTTCTTTTGACTTTTCAATAATAATTTATAAACTTTTCATATCTCATGGTTCAGAAAGTGAGAGTTCATTTTTATTTCACAAGTCTGTATAGTTCTAATTATTCTGAAAATAACTAAGAGTGAAATCTAATTAGATGAAAATAATATTGGTAGTTATAATGAAGTGTCTGTTCAGATTTGCCATACATATAATTCTTTTTAATATCAAGTTCACCAACTGAGTTTTCTGTGAGTTCATCATAAATATAAAAATTTTACTCTGACTTTTGGTTAAAAAAATCAAACTATATGCATGTCTATGTCTTTTCAATTTTTTAAAAGACTGAGAATGATTTTCTTAAAACATGTATTGTTTCTGAGGAGCTGCATATACTTTTCTTTTTTCTTCCAGTTTTATTGAAATATAATTGACATACAGTACTGTATAAGTTTAAGATATACAGCATAATTATTTGACTTACTATATCATATTTACCACAATATGTTCAGCAAATATCCATCATCTCATATAGATTCAAAATTCAAGAAATAGAAAAAATATTTTCACTTGTGAGAACTCATGATTTACTCTCAGTAACTTTCACATATAACTCATAGCAGTGTTAATTATATTTATCATATTGTACATTACATCCCTAGTACTTACTTATAACTGGAAGTTATTACCTTCTGACTACCTTCATCCAATTCCCAAGCCCCTGCTTCTGGTAGTCATAAATCTGATCTCTCTTTCTATGAATATATTCTTAAAGTATAATTGACCTGCAGCACTATGTCAGTTACTAGTACACTAATGGCACTTCAATATTTCTATGCACTTCAAAATGGTCATCATGTTAAGTCTTGTCACTGTGGCATATCATTTCTCTAAAGAACCTAAATACTGACCCAATCCAGAGAGCACAGATTTATTCAGCCTGTACTGCATAACCTCATCTATTTATTGTGATCTATTGTTATACAAAAAGTATTTTGGTAAAACATATTAGCAGATCACATTTTTTCACATTTTCATTATTTTCTTGATATCTCTGAAATGATTGGTTGTTTCAAGTTTACTGACTGGTTAGTGTACACATGTGACTCTGTAGACATCCACCCTTACTCCTCTCCAGATTCACATGTACCTGGATAATAGTGTATCCAGGCAATCCTGTCTTTCTGGGAAGTTATGTTCCTCTAATTATACAGAAATTTATCCATGAACTTTCATCTTAGTGAAATAAGTGAGAACATATGGAAACACAGGTGTTTGATTCTTCATGACTGCATTAAACCTACATCATGTATTAATTGTACAAGGAAACTTCTACATCATACTAGGAAAAACATATAAAGCTTGTATGAGATCAGATGATTCTTTTTATCTACAAGAATTATTTTAAAATAGGAAGATAATTTGTAGGGTGGACATTGTAACAAATATGCAAAATTTCCATGAAACATGAATGAATGTGTAAGTGTTCGAGTCATGGTTCTTTTTATTACAGGGTAATATATAATAGTTTCATCAAGATACCAAAGAAATTGGTTGCACACACACACACACACACACACACACACAAATAGCAATATACAAGAACCTAGCTTCCCCATCCTCCCACAAAGATCAATGACTGGACAGCTATTCACAGAAAAGGCTCTGGTAGATCACTTAGGAAATTTTAGCAATATCATGGAGCAAAAAGTCAGAATAATCACACAAGAGAATAAGCTTCATTTCACCTGTATCATCACATCTGGCAAATCAGCATTGTTCTGTGGCAAGAAGGAATTTCCTAGCTAGAAATTTTTCTCTCACCAGGAAAAGAAGCATAGTGTGAGAAACCAGCCTCTCCAAGCACTGTGCAAAGGTCCTACTAGGGTTTTACTTTGACAGTCTGGGTAAAGTTGAGAAAGTTGGCAGGAATGAGGAAAACAAGCAGAGACTACTATTAGCAGTCACACATGGGGCATGATTGTGGTTCAGAGAGACGTTCTAGCCAAACCCAGCAGCTTCTCTATGATAGCACAACCACTGCAAACGCCCTGCAGGTTATCACCACAGAAATGTCTGCATTCACTAATGGTGACCACCTCACTCCCTCTCTGCCCTGCCAGCTGTATACTATAACCAGCCTCCATAGCAGTGTGCACACCACAGAAGAACACACCAACATCAGGGCCCCTTCTCATGGGTCCAGATCACACTCAGTGCTTGCCGGCCACCACCGTGTCTACAGTGCGACAGCCTCTCCAGCACTGCACCTGCATGTTCCCAGCTAAACCCCTAGCACTGGCCTCAAGTGCAGTGTAGAGGCTCGGGGGAGACTGTGGGGC
Organism: Oryx dammah; assembly: GCF_014754425.2. NCBI lineage: Eukaryota > Metazoa > Chordata > Mammalia > Artiodactyla > Bovidae > Oryx > Oryx dammah. The sequence goes on along the minus strand of NW_024070202.1, from coordinate 73,987,565 downwards.
TACATGTGACCGCACTGACCCCTGGGTCCCTACAATCGCTTGCAGGCCCAGCCTTCCGTCACAGCTGACACCACTGTTCCAACTTGTAACTAGCCCTTCCACATGTGTACCTGCATGCCCACCCACCTGATCCCTGACACCAGTCTCCACTGCATTGTGCACATAGACATAGAATATGCAGCCACAGGAGAGCACTCCGACAGCCAAGGCCCTGGCAGCTGCAAGTAAGCCTATAGTTGGTTCTGGCCTTGCTACCTTCCTCAACCCCAATCACTATCAGTGTGTCTGCTCCTGCTTCTGCCACTATATAGGCAACTGCAGTTGACCCACAGAGCCAAGTGTGTGAAAACCACTGTCTTTAGCCATCACTGCTTCCTAGTTCTTAGCTACTGAAATGAGAAGAGCCACTTAAAGACCCTGTGGACCCACCACAGTGTTCACCAAAGACAACACAGTTGTTGACACTGTGGACACTAGTGAACTCAGAGACATAATACTCTGCCCAGACTGGATGTTTCCATGTGCTCCTGAGCTTGACACCCTATACTAATAGACCTAAGGTCACAGCATGATGTAGTGAGCTCCTATTCACAGGTAAAAGTTTTCCCTTTTTGAAATCAATCCATAAACTCTCGAAGAGGTGGCTGCTTCTTCAAATGTGCAGACATCTACACAAGGCCACAGGGATCACAAAGCATCAGGGAAGTATATCTACAAAAGAAATATAGCAAACCTCTAGTAACTGACCACAAAGAAATGGAGATCAAAGAAATCAACTGTTCATATGCTTGAAGAGCTGCGAGAGAACACAGATAAACAACTTGACATCAGAATACAATACAGGAATAAAACAGCAGTTCATAGAGAAAACATAAAAGAACCCAATAGAAACTTTGGAGATGAAGAATACAATGACTGAACTGAAGTCAATAGAAAGCTTCAATAGCAGTCTTGAACAGGCAGAAGAGAGAAATCAGCGAGCAAGAAGAGTCTGAAATGATCCAACCTGAGGAGAGAAAAGAATGAAGAAACCTATGAGAGTTAAGGACAGGACATCAAATTGTGTATGAACTACTGAAATCTCAAAGGAAAGGAGAAGGGGGAAAATGAAGAAAGCTTTTTAAAGAAATAATGGCTGAGAACTTCTCAAACCTGGGGAGAGATTTGGACATCTAAGTTTATGAACTGAGAGGTCACCTTAAAATTTCAATCCAAAAGATTCTTCTCCAAGACATATAATAAAACTGTCTAAAGACAAAGAATTTTAAAATCTTCAAGAGAAACAAATGATTTTTCTCATACAAGGGCACTGGAATAATGCTGTCAGCAGATTCCTCAGACACTACAGGCCCAGAGAGCAGGGGGTGATATATTCAAAATGATAGAAAAAAGAAATTACCAACCAAAAATACTTTAACCATGAAAGCTGTCCTTGTAAAATAAAAAATAAATAAATTTAAAAAATAAAAAAAAGAAATAAAGGAGGAATAAAGACTTCTCCTAATTTAAAAAAAGCTGAGGAAACTCATCACTACTAAATATGACTTACCAAAAAAAAAAAAAAAAAAGTTGAAAGGAGTTTTCAAGCTGAAGCAACAGATCTCTGGTTAATTGGTGAAAACATACAATAATAGCTGAACTTTATTGTATGTTAACACAAACTGAGATGCTAACTTTAGAATAAAGAATAAAGGACAAAAGTATTAAAAGTAGCTTTAGTATAAACAATATGCTAATGAACACAAAATAAAATAAAGATATAAATGGTGACAGCAAAGACATAAAAGGTGGAATAAAAGAATACTCATATATGTGATTAAGATTAAAATTTTATGAGTGTAAAATACACCTTTTTTGTGTATATATGTGTATATGTGTATAGTTTTTATCTAAGCCTCATGAAAACCACAAAGCAAAATCTACAATAGATAAGCAAAAGGTAAATAGAAGTGGATCAAAGCACACAACTGATGAAAATTAGTACTTTACAAAGACAGGCAGCAAGAAAAAAAGAAGAAAAAACGAAGTACAAATAGCCAGAAAACAGAATAAGGTGTCATTTGTTAGTCCTTAAATAACATTTATACTCTAAATTTAAATTGAACTGAATTCTACAGTCAAAAGGTATAGACTGTCTGGAGATAAAACAATCATATAGTACCCAAATATATGCTGCCTAGTAAACTCATGTCAGCTTTAAGGACATGTATAGGAGTAGCCCTTATGGTAAACAAGAGTCCAAAATGCAGTACTTGGGGGCAACTTTAAAAATGACAGAATAACACCAATTTGTTTCCAAAACAAATCATCCAACATCACAGTAACCCAAGTCTACGTCCCAACCACAGATGCCAAAGAAGCTGAAGTTGACGGGTTCTATGAAGACCTACAACATCTAGTACTAACACCAAAAAAGAGATGTCCTTTTTATCATAGGAGATTGGAATGCAAAAGTAGAAGGTAAGTTAGGCCTTGAAGTACAAAGTGAAGCAAGGCAAAGGCTAACAGAGTTTGGTCAAGAGAACACACTGGTCATAGCAGACACCCCATTCCAACAACACAAGAGACAACTCTATTCATGGACATCACCTGATGGTCAATACTGAAATCAGATTGATTATTTGCAGCGAAGATGGACAAGCTCTATACGATGAGCAAAATTAAGACCCAGAGCTGACTGTGGCTGCACTCCTTATTGCAAAATTCAGACTTAAATTGAAGAAAGCAGGGAAGAACACTAAGGCATTCAGATATGACCTAAATCAAATCCCTAAGATTATAGAGTGGAGGTGATGAATAGATTCAAGGGACTAGACCTGGTAGAACAGGGTTCCCTGAAGATCAGTGGACAGAATTTCATAACACTGTACAGCAGGCAATGACCAAAATAATTCCAAAGAAAAAGTAATTCAAGAAGGCAAAGTGATTATCTGATGAGCCTTTACAAATAGCTGAGGGAAAGAAGAGAAGAGAAAGGCAAAGGAGAAAGGGGCTGATATAGTCAACCGAGGGCAGAGTTACACAGAATAGGAAGAAGAGATAAGAAGGCCTTCTTCAATGAACAATGAAAAAAATAAAGGAAAACAATAGAATGGGAAAGACTTAGATATCTCTTCAAGAAAATTGGAGATATCAAGGGAATATTTCATGCAAGGATGGGCACAATAAAGGACAGAAATGGTAAGGACCTAACAGATGCAGAAGAGATACAGAAGAGATGTCAAGGAAACACAGAACTGTACAAAAAAAATCTTAATGGTCCAGATAACCATGATGGTGTGGTGACTCTCCTAGAGCCAGACTTCCTGGAGTTTGAAGTCAGGTGGGCTTTCAGAAACATTGTTAAGAACAAAGCTAGTGGAGGTGATAGAATTCCAGCTGAGCTATTTAAAATCCTAAAAATGATGATTCTTTAAAAATTCTGTACTCAATATGCAAGCAAATTTGGAAAACACAGCAATTGCCACAGTACTGGAAAAGATCAGTTTTCATTCCAATTCCAAAGAAGGGAAATGCCAAAAAAATGTTCAAACTACCATACAAATGCACTCATTTCATAAGCTAGCAACATAATTCTCAAAATCCTTCAAGCTGGGCTACAGCAGCACATGAACCAAGAACTTCCAGATATACAAGCTGGATTTAGAAAAGACAGGGGAACCAGAGATCAAATTGCCAGCATCCACTGAATCATAAGAAAAGCAGGAGAGTTCCAGAAAAACATCTACTTCTGCTTTATTGACTATGCCAAAGCCTTTGACTGTGTGGATCACAGCAAACTGTGGAAATTTCTTAAGGAGATAGGAATACCAAACTATCTAAACTGCCTCCTGAGAGACCTATATGCAGGTCAAGGAGTGACAGTTAGAACCAGACATGGAATAGGGACTGGATCAAAACTGGGAAAGGAGTATGACAAGGCTGTATATTGTTATCTTTGTTTAACTTATATGTAGAGTACATCATGCAAAATTTTGGGCTGAATGAATCACAAGCTGGAATCAAGATTTCTGGAAGAAAAACCAACAACCTCAGATGTGTGGATGATGCCACTCTAATGACAGAAATCTAAGAGGAAGTAAAGAGCCTCTTGATGAAGGTGAAAGAAGAGAGTGAAGAAGATGGCTTAAAATTCCACACTCACAGAACTAAAATCATGGCATCCACTCCCATCCCTTCATGGTAAATAGATGGGGAAAAAGTAGAAACAGTGATGACTTTCATTTATTTCCTTGAGCTCCAAACTCACTGTGGATGGTGTCTGCAGCCATGAAATTAAAAGACACTTACTACTTGGAAGGAAAGCTATGACAAATCTAAACAGCTTATTAAAAATCAGAAACAGTACTTGGACAAATGTCCATATATTCAAAACTATGGTTGTTCTAGTAGTCTTGTGTGGATGTGAGAGCTGGACCATAGAGAAGGCTGAGCACTGAGAATTGATGCTTTTGAACTATAGTGTTGCAGAAGACTCTTGAGAGTCCCTTGGACTTCAAGGAGATCAAACCAGTCAATCCTAAAGGAAATCAACCCTGAATATTCATTAGAAGGACTGATGTTGAAATTGAAACTCCAATACTTTGGCCACCTGATGTGAAGAGCTGACTCATTGGTAAAGACCCTGACGCTGTGAAAGTTTGAGGGCAGGAGAAGATGGTAACGGAGGATAAGATGGTTAGGTGGCATCAATGACTTGATGGACATGAGTTTTAGTAAACTCAGGGAGATAGTGAAGGACAGGGAAGCCTGGCACACTGCAGTCCATGGGCTAAGTCTGACATGACTTAGCCACTGAATAAAACTACAGTGATGGTCTATAAAGGAAGGGGTGAATCTATTTCTGTGTGTAAATACTGTATAACTCAGTTTCCACTTTTCTTTTAAACACAGTGTCCGGAATTTATTCCAAAATTTGAGACATAAAAATGCATGGGGAAAAAGAAAGATTCATTGTCAAGAGACACTCAATCCACAAAACCAGGCCCAGAGATTATCCTGATACTTGAAATATCAGACACTAAAATAATGTACCTTGGCTCAGTGGTAAAGAATCTGCCTGCAATGCAGGAGAGCCAGGTTTGATCCTTAGGTCAGGAAGATCTATTAGAGAAGCAAATGGCAACCCACTCCAGTATTCTAGCCTGGAAAATCCCATGGACAAAGGAGCCTGGCAGGCTACAGTCCAAGGGGTCACAGGAGTCAGACAGGACTAAGAGACCAAATCACCATTACCACATGATTCGTATATAAAAAAGTTATAGTAAAATGAAAATATAGAGAACATGTATGAAGAGATGAGGAATTTTATCAGAGAAATGAAAACTATATAAAACTATAAGAAATTCAAGAAATCAAAAGGTTATCAGAGAAGAGGTATCCTACTAGTAGGCTTTTAGCAATAAAATAAACATGTTCCAGGAAGAATCAGTGATCTTTAAGATAGTTTAACATAAATTATCCAAACTGAAAGACACAATGAAAAACATAATTTAATAGAACATCCAAAACATTGGGATACTGTCAAACCATCTACCACGTGTAGAATTGGTATCTTAGTAACAAGAGAATAAGACGGAACTATTTTAATACATTATTGACTGGAGACATTATAGCCATATGCATTAGTGTCTTCAAAAATCCCCCGGGCAATAATGTGTTGAGAGATAATAGTCCAGAAGTTTTCAAATTAATGAATTTCAACAAACCAAAAGTTAAATACCCTTTCCCAAATATAAAGAAAAATTCTACTTAGGCATAGCATAGTCAAATTGTGGAAAACAGAATGATAAAGAGAAATCTTGAGGGTATACTGTAAATAAAAAACAATTGTAACAATTTCAACATAAGCACTATGAGAGTTTAAACCAGAAGACAAAAGAAGTAAAAACATGGAGTGTTAACCACTGGCCTATCAAGGAATTCCTCTTTTTTTCCCCCCCATTTTTAAAGACAAAGGTATGGCATCCTTAAAAATGGGGGAAAAAAGAGGAGTTCCTTGGTATTCCAGTGGTTAGTACTTCATGTTTTTACTTCCAGGGACCAAGTTTGATCCCTGATTGAGAAACTAAGATCTCACAAGTTGTGTAGCATTGCCATAAACACCTTAAAACAAAACAAACCCCTGTCAATCCAAGGTTATATACAACGAGAAAATATCTTTCAAAAGTGAAGGAGAAATAAATGTATTTTCAGATGAATGACTGCAGAGACCTGAATTATAAGAATCATTTCAATAGATGCACAAGAAGCAATTGATAAAATTCAACATCTATTCATGATAAAAACTCTCACCAGTGTGAGAGGGGACATATCTTAACACAATAAAAACTATTTATGACAAACCTACATAATACTCAAAGGTTAAAAACTGAAAGTCTTTCCACTAAAATCTTAAGCTAGAAAAGGATATCCACTTTCACCACTTCTATTCAACATACTGGTGTAAGTCTTAGCCACAGCAATCAGACAATAAAAAGAAATAAAAGTATGAAAATGATGAGGGTAAAATTGTTATTTTATGCAGATTACATGATACATATATAGAAACCCTAAAGACTCCTCACAAACACTATTAGAGCTGATGAAAAAATTCAGCAAGGTAGCAGGATACCAGATCAACATATAGAAATTGGCTGCATTTTTTTTAACCCTAAAAGGAAAAATCAGAAAGTTAAAAAAAAAAAAATCAATCCCTTTCAAATTTGTGTCCAAAGAAAAAATAAAAATCTAGGAATAAACCTGATCAAGGAAGTGAAAGACTTATATGCTGGGAAATACAAAACATTGAAATTGAAGATGATTCAAAGAAATGGAAAGATACCCTGTGCTCTTAAATGGAAAGAATTAATATTGTTAAAATGGCCATACTACATAAAGCAATTGACAGTTTTAATGCAGTCCTTATCAAATTACCCATGATATTTTTCACAGAACTGGAACAAATCCCAAATTTTTTTTTGGAACCACAAAAGACCCACAATTGCCAAAGCTAATTGAGGAAAAAGAACAAAGCTGAAGGCATAACCCTCCCAACTTCAGAAAATACTACAAAGCTACCATAATCAAAACAGCTTAGTAATGGCATAAAAATATACACATGAATCAATGGAACAGAAAAGAGAGGCCAGAAATAAACCCACATACCTACAGTAAATTATTCTTTGACAATGGAGGTAAGAATATACAATGGAGAAAAGATATTCTCTTCCATAAACGGAACTGGGAAAATTGGACAATTTTTATAAATTGTTTTATAAAACAATTAAATTTAAACATTCACTAACACCAAAGAGTCGAACACGACTGAGCGACTGAACTGAACTGAATTGAACACCATATATAAAAGTAAACTCAAAATGGATTAAAGACCTAAATCTAAGTCTGAATAGTATAAAATGAGAGGAATACACAGGCAAAACACTCTATGACATAAATTGCCATAATAGTTATTTAGATCTGTCTTCCAGAGTATTGGAAATAAAAATGAAAATAAATGAAGGGGACCCAAATAAAGTTAAATGCTTTAGTACAGCAAGGGAAATCATAAACAAAATGAAAAAACAACCGTATGGAATGGGAGAAAATATTTGCAAACAATGTGACCAACAAAGTATTAATTTCCAAAATATATAAACAGCTCACATAGCTCAATATCACACACACATAAAAATCTAACTTATGTTCAGTTCAGTTCAGTTGCTCAGTCGTGTCCGACTCTTTGTAACCCCATGAATCGCAGCACGCCAGGCCTCCCTGTCCATCACCAACTCCCGGAGTTCACTCAGACTCGTCCATTGAGTCAGTGATGCCATCCAGCCATCTCATCCTCTGTCGTCCCCTTCTCCTCCTGCCCCCAATCCCTAACTATGTTAAGACACCTAAATAGACATTTCTCCAAAGACACACAGATGGCCAATGGGCGTGTGAAAAGATGCTCAACATCACTGATTATTAGATAAGGGACAACCAAAACTACAATGAAGTATTACCTCATACTGGTCAGAATGGCTATCATCAAAAAGTCTACCATGGATAAACACTAAAAAGGGTGTGGAGATAAGGGAACCCTCCTACACTCTTGATGGGCATGCAAATTTGTGCAGCCACTATGCAGAACAATATGAAGGTTCCTTAAAAAAAAAAAAAAAAACAATAGTTACCATATGATCTCATAATCCCATCCTGGACATATATCTAAAGAAAACCATAATTTGAAAAAAATACATGCAGCCCAGTGTTCATAGCTGCACTATTTACAATAGCCAAGACATGGAGCCAACCTAAATGCCCATCAACAGATGAATGGATAATGAAGATGTGATGTGTGTGTGTGTGTGTGTGTATATATATATATGTACACATATATATATATATAATGAAATGGAATATTAGTTGTGAAAAAAGAATGAAATAATGCCATCTGCAGCAACATGCATAGACCCAGAGATTATCATACTAAATGAAGTAAATCAGAGAAATAAGTGATATCATATATGATATGTTTATGAGTAATCTAAAAAAACAATATATATTAACTTATTTACAAGACAGAAATAGACTCACAGACATAGAAAACAAACTTATGGTTACCAAAGGGGAATGGAGAAGATAGAGATAATTTAGAAGTTTGGGATTAACAGATACACAGTACTGTAAGTAAAATAGATAAACAGTCCTACCATATGGCATCAGATACTTTATTCAATATCTTATAATAACCTATGATGGAAAAGAACATGAAAAAAATATATATGTATTCTTTTGTACTCAGTTGTGTCCGACTCTGTGACCCCATGGACTGTAGCCCACCAGGCTTCTCTGTCCATGGAATTTTTCAGACAAGACTATCAGAGCCGATTGCCATTTCCTACTCCAGGGAATCTTCCCAACCCAGGATTGAACGTGCATCTCTTGCATCGCCTGAATTGGCAGGTGGATTCTTTACCACTGTGCCACGTGGGAAGCCCATGGATGTGAATCAGTTTGCTATATATCTGAAAAACTAACACAACATTATAAATCAATTTTACTTCAATAGAAAATAAAGATAAGGAAAAACTAGAAATGTTAAAGTTCGTCAAGTGGAAGCCATATCAGACAGAAATGTGAATCCACACAAAATATGAGAGAAATGGAAAATGGATATATTTAAAATGCACTGTGTGTTAATTGCTCAGTTATGTCTGACTCTTTGTGACCCCAGGGACTGTAGCCCGCCAGGCTTCTCCGTCCATGGAATTCTCTAGGCAAGAATATTGGAGTAGACTGCCATTCCCTTCTCCAGAGGAACTTCCCAACACAAGTATAAAACCCTGGTCTCCTAAAAATTTATCATGCGTCTTAGCTCTCTATATGCTACAAATCTGATAATACATTGTTACTATCTTAATTTAAACAATTATCTTTTTTTTATACTTTTATCTTCTTAATTATAAGAAGTAGTACATATTAGTTAATGCATTTAAGACTTCCCTGTAGTTAAAATGGTAAAGAATCTACCTACAATCCCCATGGACAAGAGGAGCCTGGTGGGTTACAGTCCCACTTCTGCCGCTGCTCAGTCACTTCAGTTGACTCTGTGCAATGCTATGGGCTGAAGTCCACCAGGCTCCTCTGTCCATGGGATTCTCCAGGCAAGAATACTGGAGGGGGTTGCCATTTCGTCCTCCAGGGAATCTTCCCGACCCAGGGATTAAACCTGCATGCTCTGCATCAGCAGGCAGATTCTTTACCACCAAGGCACCTGGGAAGGCCCCAGAAAATATTAGTATATAGTAACCAAAATAAATGGCTGACAGTGAAAGAGAGGAGGAAAAATAATTGCCAGTATCAGAAAGAAGGGCATACTGGATTCTATAGACATAGGAAGTGAAATAAGAAAATATCAGGAATTACTTTTTTTTCAATAAATGTGACAATTTATGGTGGGCCAATGTCCTGAAAGGCACAAAATAACAAAATTCATTCAAGGTAAAAAATATATATGACCAAAATGTCCCTTTATCTGTTCAGGAGTTTAAGTCACAGTTAAAAACTTCCCACAAAGAAAACTCCAGATCCAGGTAGCTTTATTTATGAATTCTACCAAACAGATGAATAAACAATAGACATTATACACATATTTTCAAGATAATAAAAGAAGCAAAACATGTTTCAACTCATTTTATGAGGCCAGCATTAAATTTGATACCAAAAGCAGACCAAAACCATCAGAAAGCTAGAGACCAATATCCTTTATGAAATGTCTCTGAAAAATATTTAGCAAATAAAATGCATCAATAGGGTGTTTTCAAAAAAAAAACATAACCATGTGTTAGGAGACACAATTAAAAGAATGAAGGATATGAAGCCAAATTGGGTTCTATTCAAATGGTATTATATACTTCCTAGTCGTGTGACCTTGGGCAAGCTGTGGAATCTCTCTAAACATTGGTTTCCCCATCTGTATGATGATAATGCACACTTTAGAGGATTATTGTGAGAACTAAATAAGCAAAATATAATGTATCTAACATCCAGGATATAGGTACATTTTTTTTCAAATCTACAATTAGATATATTGAGGTCTATACTTTAAAAATTTACCTTGGAAACTTAGCACAACATCTTCTAGAACTAACTGACTATTGAAAAATTGGTTAATTGAAATAGAAATTTAAAAACTGCATTCTGCTGATCTTTTAGTTGTTCTTTAATTTGGGTAGAAAATGATAATTTTTAACCTACTGAGAAAATCAGTTTAGGTTGCTAAGTATACAAAACAGAAGAAACAGAGAAAATGGGGGAAAGAGATGATCAATTAAGGGACATAGGTATATTATGGAAATTAGTTTTCAAAAAATAGTTAGGGAAAGACAGAATATAGGGTTAAATTTGTGTATTGATACTTCAGCATACTTGGATTGCATTTATTATGGGTTATTATAAGGAAACAGAGAAGGCAATGGCACCCCACTCCAGTACTCTTGCCTGGAAAATCCCATGGATGGAGGAGCCTGTGGGCTGCAGTCCATGGGGTCGCTAAGTCGGACACAACTGAGCGACTTCACTTTCACTTTTCACTTTCATGCACTGGAGAAGGAAATGGCAACGCACTCCAGTATTCTTGCCTAGAGAATCCCAGGGATGGGGGAGCCTGGTAGGCTGCCGTCTATGGGGTCACAGAGAGTCAGACACGACTGAGGCAACTTAGCAGCATTATAAGGAAACACACCAACCTACCCATTGATAAAGCATTCATTCTTATCCTAAAGAGAGAAAAAAAAAAAAAAACTAGTAGTAGTAATTATTAGAGTAGTATAAAGAACTTTGACTATATTTTCTCCCTTAGGTATGTTTGAAGAGTTTGCCTTTCTTTTGAACCAAGAGATGAGAGAACCACTTCATTTGTTGGGCAGTTGTTTAAAATTTAAAATTGCTATTATAGAAAAAAATAGCCATTTTATATGTTTCTATAAGCAGAGTAACACTTAAATCCCTCAGCTATTCTCCAATGCCAATGCAGGAGATGTTAAGAGAAACAAGTTTGATCCCTGAGTCAGAAAAACTACCTAGAGATGGAAATGGCAACCCACTCTCGTATCTTGCCTGGAAAACCCCATGAACAGAGGAGCCTGGCAGGCTACAGTCCATAGCATCTCAAAGAGCTAGACACAATGGAAGCAACAGCATATAGCATAAATTCTATAAAAAGAAATTATTATTATCAAAAATAATAAGGCTCAGAGAAATTTAGAAAATTCTTCAAGCTCATATAATTAACAATTCTGGAGCCAAGGCTCAATTCATCTTCACTATTTCAACTTTTTGTTGATGCTGATACCATATAGTTATCTGTCACTTCATGGCAAATAGATGGATAAACAGTGGCAGACTTTATTTTTTTGGCTCCAAAATCACTGCAGATGGTGACTGCAGCCATGAAATTAAAAGACGCTTACTCCTTGGAAGAAAGTTATGACCAACCTAGACAGCATATTAAAAAGCAGAGACATTACTTTACCAACTAAGGTCCATCTAGTCAAGGCTATGGTTTTTCTAGTAGTCATGTATGGATGTGAGAGTTGGACTATAAAGAAAGCTGAGTGCTAAAGAATTGATGCTTTTGAACTGTGGTGTTGGAGAAGACTCTTGAGAGTCCCTTAGACTGCAAGGAGATCCAACCAGTCCATCCTAAAGGAAATCAGTCCTGAATGTTCATTGGAAGAACTGACGTTGAAGCTGAAATTCCAATATTTTGGCCACCTGATGCAAAGAACTGACTCATTTGAAAAGACCCTGATGCTGGGAAAGATTGAAGGCAGGAGAAGGGGATGACAGGATGAGATGGTTGGATGGCTTCACCGACTCAATGGACATGAGTTTGAGTAAATCTGGGAGTTGGTGATGGACAGGGAAGCCTGGTATGCTGCAGTCCATGGGGTCTCAAAGAGTCAGACATTACTGAGCAACTGAACTGAACTGGATACAGATGATGTTTAATTTGCTTGAAAATTTTACAACTTATCTTTATTTATTGTACAAGGCCCTATTATGTATAGTAGGCTTTTATCATTTTATAGGTGACAAGACTGAGGTCAAGAGACTTTGCAGTTCTCCTAAGCAACACTCAGTTGGAGAAGTAGAATACAAATCTCAGCCTCTATCTCTCTGGCTTCATTCTGAATTATGACAAAATCAAAGTTGAAGATCTATTTCTTCCCAAATGTCCTTTGCCAATCTCTATAATTTCAAATGTCGTCCTTTATTTGATAATGCCTGGCTTTTTTATACCTTGAGTTGCCCAGGAGAAAGCAATTGTAATAACTATGAAATGACTGTACAAATTCACTGCAGTGCAGAATGAAAATTTCAGATAGAAGGAATGGAAATGACCAGTCCTTATATCTCATCACCTCAACTTCAGAAGGACTGAAGCTGAAACTCCAATATTTTGGCCACCTAATGTGAAGAACTGACTCATTGGAAAAGACCCTGATGCCAGGAAAGATTGAAGGCAGGAGGAAAATGAGATGACAGAGGATGAGATGGTTGGATGGCATCACTGACAAGATGGACATGAGTTTGAGCAAACTCCAGGAATTGGTGATGGACAGGGAAACCTAGAGTGCTACAGTCCATGGGGTCACAAAGAGTCAGACATAACTGAGCGACTGAACTGAACTACTTCAGAAAGTGCTTCTAAGGTACTTTACTGTTAAAGTCCAGTACTCAATGCTGGATGCAATATATGGGATTATAAAAATGTGCTAAAATAATCATTAATAAATAAATTTCAGGAGTGTCACATATAAATAGGAAATAACATTGGTAGGGTTTAGTCTTGAAGGCAAGGATTATGAATGTCCACTTGGTGATACATTAAAAGAAATGAGTGATGTCAAAATTCTATATCATAGCAATATAAACATTTTATTATAAATGTTTTATTATTTCTTGTAAAACCTTTGAAAAATGTTGTATTATAGTTTTAACTATTAAATAACAGTAGTACAGAGAATTCTACTTGTATTTTGACTCTATACTTCTCTGGTAAGACTTTGCATTAAAATGTTTTTATCTGAAACTTTAATAGCTTGTTAATCCAAGAGAAGACTAATTCATTGGAGGGTGCAGAAGAGGCTACTGCCTTTTCAAAGCTCCAAATCCTTTAAACTTCTTTTCTCTGTTTTAGAAACATGAATAGCATGACTCAAATCCGGCAAGCAGTTTTTTTGCAGGTTATTTTTTTTTTCTGTCAAAATTTTAAGTAACATTTTTTATAACAGTCTTTATAATAAGCAAATGTGTGTGGAAAAGTCAGGTGTTAAATGAAGCCATGCAAATTAGCCATCTGGATTGAAAAATATTGTTTTACTTAATATTGAGCTTAACAGATTTATAGATTTATAAAGAATCTTTTAGCCTTTGCAGTATTCCAGTATATATGATCAATCCTTATGATTCTTCACATGGAAATTAAGCTTGAGAGTTGGGAATAAATAATGGACATAGCCTTCATATTCCATCCAAATCTCAAGGCACTTATTTTGGAAAGAAAGACTTAAATAATAGTGCCTAAAATATATATATTTAAAAATACTTGATTTTTACCCAGTGCTTTTTAAAGAATTTCAAGAAAGGCTGAAAGCCCATCATTGTGGTTCAATTTTGGTTGTGTGAACATATGTGTTTAAGAGCTCTGCTGATGGTAACTGACATGGTAACTGAGAAAGGCTGACATGATAGAAACAAATGAACATTGCCACTGATGGACAGGGAGCTTATGCAAATCGGACAACCCAGAGATCCTACCATTTAAGGAGGAAACATGGCATTCTTTCTCCCATAGCTTGCTCAAGCCTTGTCTATCCACATGTCTGAGCGATGTCACTCCAAATGTTAAGAAAGGGAAGGGAAGGGAAAGGCAAACAAATTGATGCCCCATCATTCATTGTTTCACAAATTAATGTTTGAAATGTTTATTCTGGTATCTATGATCTTGCATGTTCTAACTCTAACTTTCCAGTTTGTGTTGCAACAATTCCTATACATTTCTCTTTTGTTCCACTCAAATGGAACTCATTACTGCTCCCCACACATGCCATATGCTTTCCTCTCTAGGTGCCTTTCTCATTTACCTTATTCAAACTGATTCCCTCTCCCTAGTAACCAGTTCATTTTCACTATTTAAATTTATAGCATTGAAGTGTGATTTACAAGCAAGTGTATGTGCATACTAAGTTGCTTCAGTCGTGTCCAACTCTTTGCAACACTATGGACTGTATGTAGCTGGCCAGGCTTCTCTGTCCATGGGATTCTCCAGGAAAAATACTGGAGTGGGTTGCTGTGACCTCCTCTGGGGATCTTCTGACACAGGGATGGAGCCTGTGTCTCTCATGTCTCCTGCATTGGCAGGCAGATTCTTTATCATTAGTGCCACCTGGGAAGTTCTTACAAGCAAGTAGAAGCACATATTTTAAATGTTTCAGTGAATTTTGACAAATTATCACTACATTCAAAATACAGAATGTATCCACATGATTTTATTTATGAATCTTTACTATCAAATTTGCTGTCACCTCTATACCCCTTCACATACACCCTAAAATGAGGCAAAGACTTATGTCCTCTAACACTACAGTTTTGCTTTTCTAGAACTCTATATACAAGGATTGATATAGTACTTACCCTTTTTACTGATTTCTATCACTCAGCATACTTTTTTTTTTAAGATTTATCTATGTGATTATTGCCAAGTAATAAACTATTGTACAAACATTACCAAAATTTGTTTCTCTATCTACTGTTGAACATTTGGTTATTTCCAGTTTTTGAATATTATGAATCAAACTTATAAATATACATGTGTAAGTTTCTGTGTGCTTCTATGCCTGTTTCTCTTTGATAAATGCCTAGGATTAGGATTGATGAGCTTGATCTTCCCAAGCCAGGGATTGAACCCAGTTCTCCTGCATTGCAGGCAGATTCTTTCCCAGCTGAGCCACAAGGGAAGCCCAGGAATACTGGAGTGGGTAGCCTATCCCTTCTCCAGTGGATCTTTCCAACCCAGGGATCGAACTGGGGTCTCCTGCATTGCAGGTGGATTCTTACCAACTGAACTATCAGGGAAGTCCCAGGATTGATGAGTAACAGTATTTAGGTTATTAAGGATTTGCAAAAATATTTCCCCATCTGGTTTTATCACTTACACTTCTATCAGAAATGTTTCTCAATTACTATACATATTCACCAATACTTGGTATAGTCACTGTTTCTTATTTTAACCATTCTAAAGGATGCTTATGTGGTATCTGGGTATGGCATAGTAGATTTTACGTGCATCATCTATGTGTTAGGTGCTCAGTTGTGTCCAACTCTATTCAACCCCATGGTCTGTAGCCCACCAGGCTTCTCTCTGTCCATGGGATCCTCCAGCAAGAATACTGGAGTGGATTGCCATGCCCTCCTCCAGGGGATCTTCCCAACCCAGTAATCAAACCCAAGTCTCCTCTCCTTCATTGCAGGCAGACTCTTTACCATCTGAGCCTAATAATGCCGAGCATCTTTTCATGTGTTTTTTAAAGCAATTAATATGTCATATTTGGGCTTTCTTGGTGGATCAGATGGTAAAGAATCCACCTGCCATGCAGGACACCTGGGTTTGATCCCTGGGTTGGGAAGATCCCCTGGAGAAGGGAACAGCTACCCACTCCAGTATTCTGGCCTGCAGGAGTCAATGGACAGAGGAGACTGGCAGGCTACAGTCCATGAAATCTGTAATTAATTTTTTAAGCAATTAATATGCCATATTTAGTGAAGTCTCTGTTCAAGTCATATATAAATTTTTACTTTCTTTTTAAGGATTCCTTAGAATTATGTTGTTTATGAATAAAGATAAATTTTTGCTCTTTTCTACCTACACACTGTTTTATCTTCTTATATCATTGCACTGATTAGGGCCTCAATACAATGTTGAATACAAATGCTGAGAGTGGAATACACACGCTGAGAGTGGAATATACTTGACTTTTCCTCTATCCTGGGTGAATACGTTTAGTCTTTCAACATTAAGTACAATGTTAGCTAGTTTGCCACAAATTATTGTGTTGTGCTTGTTGTTTATCATCAGTGGGAGTTACATTTTGACAAAGTATTTTCTGGCTCTGTTGTTACAATTTAATGGGTTTACTTTCTTTTTCTATTAATATTGTGAATTATAATAATCACTTATAATGTTAAGTTAACCTTGAATTCCTGGAAATTGGTCAAAAATCTTTGAACTGTATACTTGGTCATAAGTTACTCCTTTAATATTGCTGGACCCAGTTAGCTAGCAAATATTATTTCTATGTTCATAAAGGATATTGGTTTGTGCTTTTGATTTTTTTCTAGCTTTACTGAGGTATAATTAACATAAAGTTGTAAGCTATTTAAAGTGTACAACATGATAACTTGATGTGTATACATTGTGAAAGAATTTCCCCCACTGAGTTAGCTAACATATCCATCATTTCACATATTTCCTCTTCTGGTTTTTGTAAAAGTATGCATAAAATGGATGTTTCTTCTTTGATGAAATTAGCCACTGGAGTCACATGAGTCTGGAATTTTCTTTGTGGAGTTTTAAACTACAAACCCAACTAACATAATAGCTGTAAATGATTCAGGGTATGTATTTTCTTTTCTTTTTTTTAGTGTTTTGCTAGTTTGAAAATTGTCTATTCCATATATGTTGAATTTGTTGGCAATAAGTTATAATCATTTCCTATTATGATTTAACATAGGATCTTTTTTCTGAGCTAAGGGTTTATACGTTTTTATCTTTCAAAAAATAAGATTTTAGGTACATTTATTTTCCTTTATTTCTCTCCTTTACTTAACTGATATCTATTCACTTAAAATTTTCTATCCCCTTTCTTCTGCTTCCTTTGACTTTAATTGCCTCTTTGTGATTTTTGAGGTATAGATTTAGATTATTTCAGAATTCCCATTCCATATAATGCTATAAATATTCTTCTAGGAACTAAATAAAATACATTCTTCAGATGTGAATATGTGCTTTATTCAAACTTTCATTTAGTTCAATATAACTTCTAATTTTTCTTGTAATTTCTCCTTCAACCCATGGATTATATGATACAGTGAGACAAAAACAAATGTTATATGGAACTACAGGTAATAAATGAGATAGAAAATCAAGAAAGATTGGTTTGAATTTGCCTATTAAAAAATACAATGCTTTTTTAGGAAAGTGTCCACCATCCCTGGGATTCTCCAAGCAAGAAGACTGGAGTGGGTTGCCATTTCCTTCTCCAATGCATGAAAGTGAAAAGTGAAAATGAAGTCACTCAATCATGTCCGACTCTTCAAGACCCCATGGACTGCAGCCTACCAGGCTCCTCTGGGTTGCCATTGCCTTCTCCTATTTTAGTCTAGAGGGGAGAAGAAAGGCAAAATATTCATATAGGGCAATTCTTTACAGTAGAAATATTTGTATTTTTTTTAGTAGCTCCATTAATAAAGTAAATAAAAATAAAATTAAGTTTAGATATATGTCAAATATTATTAAAATGTCATTTCAAAATGCAATCAATATAACATTAGGAATGAGACATTTATTTTTTTTTAGTACTAAGTCTCCCAATATACTCAGCTGGTAAAGAATCCACCTGCAACTTGGGAGAGCTGGGCTTGATCCCTAGGTTGGGAAGATCCCCTGGAGAAGGAAAAGGCTACCCATTCCAGTATTCTGACCTAGAGAATTCCATGGACTGTTTAGTCCATAGGATCGCAAAGAGTTGGACATGACTGAGTGACTTTCACTTCACTTCACTCCCAATATACAGGCTGTTTTTATATTTATAGCATATGGTAATTCAGACTAGTCACATTTCAAGTGCTCAATAAGTGCAAGTAGCTGTTGGCTGCTATACTGAACACTCAGATAGTATTAAAATATACTGAAAGTGCTAATTTAGTCCTCACAGAATGTGTCTCCATTACACTGGACACTTTGCATCCTAAAAAGATTAAGTAGCAGATAAGTAAAAGAGATGTGATTTGAACCAAAATTCTTCCAACTCCAAATTCTGTATTATTTCCATGACTCTTAAAACAGCTACAGTTTCTGGTTTTCTGGCCTCCTTCAAACTGCTGACTTCCTTAAATCATTATTTACTATCACGTAATCAAATTGACCTGTTCTAGAGCTACAGAGCAGAGAGTTGTGGCAAAGTACAAATCTCAATAATGTGAATAAAGGTTAAGAACACAAATGTAACTGTGTTTCTCTTGACATATCTGGGAATCAAGATTTTATCCTTTGTATTTTCTTCACTTCCTTAAAGAAATGTAAAAGTACATTGCAAAGGTATGATAGCATGTTCTGGCTGTCCTAATCCTGAATCTATTTCCCTGCTTAGTGTTTTTAAGAATAGTTAGGATAGTTCTACTTGGATAAGAATAACAGAATAGATTGTGTTTGATTAAAGTTATTAAAACCCTTTGGAGAAAAAGTGCTCTTTCCCTACTGACCAAAAAACTCAGAATAGTTGATAGGTTTAAGGGCCTTGCATCTAAGCAAAGTTACCTAAACATCACTAGTATGGACTAGACTTATTTTTAAGTCACTAGATCTATGTCATTTTGGGGCTTAACTTTGACCAAAGGAATTTTAACATAGCGAGGATATGCATCTTAAAACCCATGCTAAAAATGAATTGAGTTGTGTAACAAATTTAGATTCACTAATCCAGTCAATCACCAATACATATCTATATGTTTATTAAGTATAAGTGACTTGGTTGTTGGAGTTGCTTATTAAAATCACAGGAGTTCTGCTCTCTAACTTTGTCTCTAATTAAAGGTCTTAATCTTTCAGGGCTGTCCTCAGTTACTATAACCTAAAACTATGAGCCTATGACTCATGCTTCATTGAGTATGTGAGGAACAAAATGATGTTTTCACAGCAGTAAGATGCATGGATAGGCACAAGCATTAGATTCCCCACAAAAATCCCATGGGAACTTTGCTTGAAATGTCTGCCAGCTCTTGGGTCTTCTCATACTTCTACCTATATCTGATTCTGGGCACTATTATTTTAATTCAAAAAAAATTATTGAAAGATTTTCAAACAGCTAAATGGAATGATATGTGATATTTTTAGAGGGAAAGAGTCAATGAAGTTCTATATATTTATTTATATATATAGTTTTACAGAGAGGCTTATAGAGTTTTATATATCTACATTTATGGCTTTATGTATATATAGAACAAACATATGCATCTGTATATATATATATACACAGATATACATTTTAATTTCACTGACCTATAATTTGGGTGGAATTCCAATTCCAATTAAAATTCCAGTTTTTTGCTGGCATTCTTTTATAAATAAACTATTCTCAGAATCTTTTTTTAAAAAAGGATTCTGTTCACAGAATAAATTTGTCCCAAACTGCCCAGTTTTGTGAGACCTAACTGTTAAGTTTTACCTCCAGCTCAGAACAAAAATTCTGGAGGAGAAATGCTGTATGAAAATTGTGGAATATCCCTGCTTCCTTGGTTCCTTTGTTGGGGGGCGCTGGGGGCGGGCAACTGGCATGAAACATCAATTAATGCATTACAGTTAATGTAACTCACCTCTCTGTTAGAAGGTTACCCAGATTTGCTAAGAAACCAAGTTGAGTGTTAACACAGGTTTAATAACTAGTCACTTATAGCTTATTTTGATAATTAGAAAGCTTTGTTAACCTATAAGACTGAACTTCAGCATGTAATTTCCTTCACCAAGAAGGTTCAAGATCAAGCAGTACATGTTGAAAATTGTGTCTTAAGTAAAATACTGACACATGACGCAGGCAGAGGCTGGACATGATTTTGCTAATATTAAGGTAGCATCTGACTAGGTTCAGAGTGTTGCTGTTTGAGACAATGAAATAGTTACCTGTACTTGGGCAAATGTGGGTGAAGTGAGGTGTAAAATGTGCTCTGTTAAAAGTTATACTTAAGAAGAATGACAAAGATGTGAACATTGAAATGGAGAGCAATAAGGAAGGCAAAGCTTATCAGAGCTGCTGATTATAGACACAGGTCATGAAACTGCAAAATCGCATTTATAGACAGCAATCTCACAGGGCAGTACCCGTTCAGATGTAACCGGAATCATGTACATTTTTATTTCTGTTGCAATGATCATTCCTCTGCTAGTGCAAAAGTATGCTTGGAACTTGGAGGTGACTAAATTTACTAATGTGAAGGGACTGGAAACTTATCAAAAGTGAAGTGCCTGCTCTATGGGGAAGGGAGAGGAATAGAGGGCTTCTATGGGGGGTGATGGTGGTAACCCCAGTAATCTCTTGAGCAGAGAATATGGTGGCCAACTATTGACTTTGTTCGCCATGAAGCTGAAGCAAGGGAGGAAAAACCCTTAGTTAAAACTATCCTTAATAACCATGCCTCCCAGTTATATTTCCTTCCTACTTGCTTCACTGTCTCCAAAACAAAACAAAATAGTTACTAAGAGTGGAAGGGATAAATTGGGAAACTGGAATTGACATATACATACTACTGTATATAAAATATATAACTAATAAGGACCTAGTGTATACAACAAGGAACTCTACTCAATACTCTGCAATGACCTATATGGGAAAACAATCTAAAAAAAAGACTAGATATTTGTATATGTATAAATGATTCACTTTGATGTATACCTGAAACTAACACAACATGGTAAATCAACTACACTGCAATATACAGAGTGAAGTGAGCCAGAAAGAAAAACACCAATACAGTATACTAACACATATAAATGGAATTTAGGAAGATGGCAATGATGACCCTGTATGCAGGACAGCAAAAAAGACACA